>NC_091704.1:29105909-29408939 GCF_041296265.1 Equus caballus
TCTTGTAAGTTTTGTACTATCATCACCTTTTGAATTTCTCAAAATTCAAAGAGTCTGATGTCACAGAACATGTTTAAATATTACAAATGTTGAACCGTTATAGATTTACTACTCTTTGAGAAGTTCCTTCCTTCTTAACATTTTACTAAAATGATATATCTCCTCAATTTTCTAGTATGTTTTTTATCTGTGGAAGAACCCATGAAAGTTGACCTCCGAAAAAAACTGGAGTGGTGAAAGGTTTTGGCGAACTTAGTTCTGTCCTGTTTCTTCTCCTTTAGTTGGGTATTTAAGCGAGTGGAAGGAGTCAAAAAAGCTGGCCAAGAATCAGCTAAACAAAAGTGGACTTGAGCTAATTATCCTCCTAAAGTCAGATCAAGAGCACTTTAGCTTTGCTTGAAATCAGGTCACCATCTATGAATTTAATTCCCAAGGTCACCATATGGCTGCTGGAGCTCCAGCACTTACATCCATATTCTAGCTGGCAAGAAGAAAGAAAGGATGAAGAAGGGCATTTTTCTCATCCCTTTAAGTGCACCAGTGCTCCTATATTACAGCGCCTAGAACTTAATCTTGTGATTATACTTTGCTTCAAGGGAGGCTGGGAAATGTAGTCCCTATTCTGGGTGAACATGTGCCCAACTGAAAACTGGGAATTCTGTTACACAAGAAGAGATGAACAGGTAGGGGAGACAGCTTGATAGTCTCGACCACAGGGCATCAGGGGAGCTATAAGATAAAGCTTGCTGCTTTTTCCCCTTTACAATTTTGCTGAAATGGCAGTGTCTCATTATTTAAAAATTTACCCATTCCCAGGGTAATTTAACAGCAATCAAAGCCTTAAAATCAAAGTGTTGCCAAAAACAGGATATTCTGGCTCTTATTGAGGAAACAGAGAAAGAGGGAAGCGTTCTCCACTTACACATGAATCTGGGGTTAGGAATTGATACTAAAATGATTTTAAAAGGAGGAATATAGTTAATAGAAGGCAGAGGAGCCCCCGGTGAATGTCATGGACTATGTAACATGAGCATTTCCCCATATTAGAATGTAGAGTAGGCTCAAAGGTCCTGAGGCCCAGAGAAGGTGATTTATGCTGGGTCACACAGAGCACTAGAGGGATAGCTGGGATGAGAACTCGTAAATTTTTCTCTTTGAATTCAACTTTCTTTCCATTGTCTCACATCACTAATCATTATCGATAGGCTTTTTGCTACCCTGTGTTTATTTAATATTTACTAGTATTCACTTTGTTGTTTGTATGTACCTAGTTTATTGTATTTATCTAGTTTATCTATTATTCAGTTTGTTGTTATCAATCCGTGTCTGTGTCAGCTCTATTAAACAGTAAAATTCTAGCAAGTAGAGTCAAATGGGGATAATTTATTTGGCTAAAAGAGAGCCAAGAACAAGAATAGTTAATTAAGTGTTAATTAGTAATGATGATGTTGGTTCAATAAAAAATAGCAATCGACATTTTGTTTCCACCACTGTTACCATCTCTCTGTTAGGAATTACACTGAAACATAAAATGACTGAGACTTGGTAGAAGAGATGAGGATACTTCTGGGGGTTCACTTACTCCCTCATGCAAACTTTACTCAAATCCACAGTGCAAGGATGTGGCCGGGTGTCTAATCATAGTTGTTTCTAGGTCTATTTCCAGTCAACCAGGAGGTTTCTGGCCTGAGCCCTGTTACCTTTGTCTGGCTCACTGTGTTAGGACTGGTTTTGTGCAGCATCCATATCAAGAAATGCTATTGATTGTCTAGTGTTCTCTTTGGAAGAAATTAAACATTCCCATGATGTTATTGATTTCTTTTTAATTAAAAGGAGAAATCATTTTAACTCATTCCTGCTCATGATGTTTCCAACCTCATACATAATCAACATAAATAAGATGCTTTGTAAAAAAAATTAATAAATTGCCCTCCAAATGAATGAAAAGAAAATTATGCTTTCTTTCTGTAACATAAATATCATATTATTAATGATAGCCACCCTTTCTTCAACACCTACTCAGTGGTAAGGACTTCGTCTATATTATTACATCTAATCCTCAATAATATTGCAAGGTAGTATTATTAACCTTATTTTACAAAGAAGAAAATTTATATGTAGAGAGGTTAAGTATTTTGCTTACAGACACCTAGCTAGTAAGATGTTGGACCAGGATTTAAAACTCTGGGTTATCTGATTCCAAAGTCTGGACTCCTGCCCATAGTTTTTCTCATAAAAAGTAATGTTGCTTAAAAACAGTATGCTTTATAATGTCTCACAAAGAAGTTTCACTGAACTTTGCTGTTGTTGTCCCTGTTGGCCTTGCTTGGGAAGAAGGCTGCTACATATGGTCCTCTCGTGGTACTACTGGTTACTTACATCTATTCGTACAGCACTTTTTAATTTGGAAACTGTCAATATTTTCAGAAAATTCTAATTCATTTTATGCACTAGAAATATTATTAAGGAGTTTTGTATCAAATTCAGATTTTTTTCATGAAATGTATATATTTCCAGTTCAGAGAAGACAGTTTTAGAATAACAGATTATAATTATGCAAATTATGAGAAAAACAGAGGAGTACTAAAGAATAATCCCCACATTTCGTACAAAGTGCCTATTCACCCACAGGATTCAGATTGGTATCCTGGGGTAAATGTTATGTGACCTACATCTTTGTTAAGCCGTGGTATACGTACTTCCAAAGAGATAGATATCACTATATTTTTTAAAAAATCATGCCACAACTAGAAGGACCCACAACTAAACATACACAACTATGTACCAGGGGGGCTTTGGGAGGAAAAGGAAAAAAAATATCATTACTCTTGTAAAGCTATTACAACTTTTGAAAGCAATTTTATAATTAAGATGTGATTTAATTGTGTGGAGTTTAGATATTAAGTTTCTTACCTCTATGCTTTTGACCTGTCAAAAGAGAGTCAATCTACTGTGCTGACTCTGAGAACAGAGAGTGGCCCTCAGCACCTTCTTAGACCTGCAAAAGTGTGGAGTGAATGTGTGTATTTGGGGGATGGAGGTGAGAGGTTGAGGGGTGAGGCGGAAGAGCATAGTGTTGGCACCCAGCCAGGGTACCTGTGACAGTCAGCCTGCATGCCTTCAGTGGCTAGGGGCCCAGCTCTGAGCTAAGCTTATATCTCAGAGCCAAGTCCAGCTAAGGAGCAGAAGGAGGTTCGTGACAAACATCTATGTGTTGAACTCCCGTAGCATTTAAAAAATGACAGACTAATACATGAAGAAGGGATCTTACAGATAATCTAGCTCAATCCTCCCATTTTCTGGATAAAAAATTAGATCCCCAAAAAGTGAAATGACCTGCCTGCAGCACCACAGGTGATCCTATGCTTTTGAAGGGCTCTGACAAATATTAGAACAAAAGACTATCCTGAGAGTTACAATTTATTTATTCATTTATTTTTTAGGAAGATTAGCCTTGAGTTAACTGCTGCCAATCCTCCTCTTTTTGCTGAGGAAGACTGGCCCTGAGCTAACAACCGTGCCCATCTTCCTGTACTTGATATGTGGGACGCCTACCACAGCATGGCTTTCCAAGCAGTGCCATGTCTGCCCCCAGGATCCAAACCGGAAAACCCGGCCCTCAATCAGAACATGAGCACTTAACCACTGTGCCACCAGCTGGCCCCAAGAATTTATCAATACAATCACATTTTATGTGTATCAATAATTTTCACTGAGTTATTTTTAGGTTTACATATTATAATTTAGGATGGAGAGTCAAAATAGAATAAGACACCATCCTCATCCTCAAGGGGGCTCCAAACTAGTTTAGGAGACCAGGTATATAAACAGGAAATAGATAAGACATCAGTGGCAGAGATAACACAAAGCAGTGCCTGATTAGCTGCCCACTCACTCTCATCATTAGTAACTACTTTTAAAATTTATAGAAGAGAGTAATCAGTTCAAGGATATTCTATGGAGAAGTAAATTATGCCTCTGGGTAAGCAGGTCATCCAATTGCAAATGTAGAATGAGAGACACAGACTAAGAGACCTTCAAAGGAACTTAGAGATTATTTAGTTCTTTTTTTCTGAGTTTGCAGACAAAGAAATCAAGGCTTAAAGACGGATAATGACTCATCTAACATCACACCAATTAATAACAGAGACAAGACTAATATGCAATTTTCATGATATCAAGACTAGAGTTTTTTGTAAATACACAACATTTCAACAATCACTACTTTGAACTTGAACACTTATTTGCTGTCTCATAACTTGACCAAAATGTTGCTCAAAAATCATGAAATTACTACACATTAAATCAGAAGTTAAAAATCTCCTCCAGAAAGATGAGATCTGATTGTTATCTCTCCTATGCTGGTTGAGAAACATGGTATAAGATTTAAGGAGAGTTGAAGTGTGATACTTTCTCCTTCAAGTAAGGGCTTGTAAAATATTTTACATTTTATTACTTTTAAAATGTGACATAATAATTAAGCTACAGAACTAAAGTTTTG
This sequence comes from Equus caballus, assembly GCF_041296265.1. Lineage (NCBI taxonomy): Eukaryota > Metazoa > Chordata > Mammalia > Perissodactyla > Equidae > Equus > Equus caballus. The sequence goes on from NC_091704.1 coordinate 29,110,411, forward strand.
TTATTATTCTAATTAAAATGAAATTTGACCCAAGTCTCCATGCATTAAGATGGTTATAAAGTTCAGTTATCAAGTGATTTGATGGGAACGGGGGTGAGGGCTTCTCCTTTCTTCCTCCTTGGATTGCACAAGAACCCTGGAGCATAGGCAGGACAGTAAAATGGTAGATGCTGGACATCTTTGGAGGTCACTGATGCTGCTCTTTTTCAGGTCAACATGGCCTATTTTCAGGCAGGTAACACCATTCTCTCTATGCCAAGATAAGCCACAGAGATCCTGATCAAAATCCCAAGGTTGCAGTGCATAATGTGTCAGTTAGTTTTGCTGTATCAAAAAGGTTGACGCAACTAATCTATAGTCAACCTACAAATTAAAATTGGAGTGAGTTTATTATATCAGCCAGCTTTGAGAACTATAGCTTGGGAACGAAATTTCCATGGAAGGAAGCGCTCTGAAGAAGCGGAGTGTACAGAGTGTTTTTGGAACAAAGAACATGCGTTGCATATGACAGGAGTATCTCTTTTACTACAGTCACAAGATGCTTGCTCGCACAACAGATCAGCGGTCAGTAGATGAGCATTACAGGTCAGAAATTAATCCTTAGTTTCTGGGAAGAAATGCTTATCCTTGAAGAAATGCTGATATGGGAGAGGCAACATCCCTATCTTTAAGAACATCATTCTTGGCTTTCAGACATAGTAAATGTTTAAACCAGATGTACAATGCATGCTCAACAAGCTACATCAGACCTTTCTGGAAAAACAAAGTCAGGCTGAATTAGTTTTAAGCCAGAAAGCTTCCTCATATACTCCAATATATGTTATTGCTTTTCATTTATTCATCAAAAGCAGACTCAAAACTTAGTAATTCAAACAGCAATCATTTTTAGTTCATGATTTTATGGGTTAACAATTGGCACCAAGCTTTGTTGAACAGTTCTTTCCATCTCAGTTGGGTTCACACATCCCTCTGTGGTCAGCTACAAGTCAGCAAAGCAGCATTGCTTCTCAGGGTTGTTTGGCTATTAGATGGAGGATGGGAGAGGGACCAGACCATGTATCTCTTATCCTCTAGTATGCTATCTCAAATCTGTATGCACGGCAGCTTTTCAGGGTCTAAGAGAAAGAGTAGAAACACACAAGGCTTCTTGAGACCTAGATTCAGAATTGGTATGGCATCCCTTCTGCTACATTATATTGGCCAGAAGAAGTCACAATGCAGCTCAGATTGAAAAGGTGGAGAAATAAACTACTTGATGAGAGGAACTGCAAAGTGACATTTCAAAATGACTCTTAGATCCAGGAAGGTGTGGAGAATGTGACCACTGTTACAACGGACTGCACACAGGCCAGTATTGCCTCAAGGCTCTACCACTTTGAAGGCTCTGTGTTCCAGTGAGCCCCTGCCTCTGCTGTTCTTGGCACCAGAACCCCCACCACCTTCCTGGCTTCAGGGGATCTGTCAACCTCATAGGGCCCCTCTTCAACCCTCCATCACAGTACTTCTGCTGATTGGTTTTCCCTTTGAGAAACCCAGTTTAATTATTTACATGGACCTCAGCATTTAATAACAAAAATGTGTTCAGGAAATTCCTTCCAGTGCACCCATGACAGCTGATTACTTCTTCTTCTGGCTGTCAACCACCCCCAGCAGGTAAGGAAGGAAAGAATTCCTGGATAGAAGAACTCACAGGCCTGGTCACATCTACTACAAGGAAAGAACACCTTTCATTCTTCCACGATCACCCTATGGAAAAAAGGGGACTCAGTCATTTCTCAATAGCTTTTCTGTCACATTTAATTCTCAATTACTTTCCCTCCTGTGAAATTTATAGGAAGCTTGAACTAGAAATATTATCAATCATCTTCAAAACAAACTTTCAATAACATCTTCAACACAAAGGTGTAGTCTACATTAAATAGATCTTTTTTATTTTCCTCTCTGATTCTTTAGTTCTTTTACAGTGTGAGTGAGCATGTATGTGCTCCCGAAAGGAGTATTATATCATTATAAAGCACACATTTTACTCTGCTTGAAACAATTATAGTTGAAGAACACTTTTTTTTATACTGCCATGACTTTTTGAAAGATGCATTTTCTTGATATTATTTGCTAATGACCCTGATGTAAACAATAGTTTTCCTTTATAGTACCGAAAATCTCTTCAAGGAGAAACTTATTAAACTTTTAAAAAAATCACATTAAACACAGAGTCCATCCTGGCAAAGATTCGTACTGTCTTTAAGAAGGTCACAGTGTTCTATAGGAAGGAGAAGAAGGCTGAGACAGCGTATTTGTCTAAGATTAACCGTATCCTAGGACTCTGCTGAACATTTCACACAGTTTTAATCGAGGTTAACATTAGCAAGAGGCAAATATGACTGTTGTCTGTATTGACAGGAAAAGATGACACAATCAAACTGTGTAATTTGTAGAAAATTTAATAAAGGGGCTATTTACAGGGCCATGGGCAGTGTTAGTGGAAATCAACAAGGGAGAGTAGAGTACTCTGGGACTAGAAGCAACAGGGAACCACTGAGAAGTTATGGCCAAATGGCCAAGGCTCAGGAAGAGAGCATTTACTAGAATCAGGAGAAATTTCCTGTAGAAGATGGAGCCTGTAGTGGAAGGAAATAACCAACACTCCCAGACTCTGGCACCTGCTGGCTCCCTGTTGGCTGAACCCAATCAGAACCCAGAGCCATGGACCCTGTTGATGCAGTCCATGTGCTCAGCCTCCTAAGACACAGAGCAGGGTGCAGAAGAGTGGAGTAGGGTGGAGAAGGAGGGCACATAGGAGTTATCAGCACATTCTCCCATTTTAAAGATAAGCAAATTGAGAATCAAAGAAAATAGTAACTTTGTAGATCACAGAGGCAAAACAGAATTTGAACTCAGATCTTTCTAGATCTTTTTGCATTTTATGTGCTAGCTACTCTATTGAGTTTGGTAGAGAGAAAAAAATTTATATTTTCATCATAAGGAGTATTTTCCAAAATTCCAACTCCATTTCCCTCATTTAACTTTCGCATTCTTAATATCCCCAGGACTACACAGCAAGAGATGGCTACATGCATCATCACATTTCAACTGGACCCTTGAGTCCCATTTGTGTACCATCTTTCTTTCACCTGCTATGATTATTGTTTCCTAATTCCACTACCGAGTGTTATAATTATTCAAGTCAAGAAACATTTATGAATTGCCTAATATGCACCACAGTTGTTTCCGACACTCTAGAGGATGCAACTGACTATACGACATGGTCTGTATCTTTCAGTGCTTGTAATCTTGTTTAAAAAAAGAAAAAGCGCTGTATGCTCCCAGAGACCAGGGGTCCTGTCTGACTCGTTCACTACTTTTTAATCAGTACTCGGAAGAGCACCCAGCTCACAGTAGGTGCTCAACCAGTTTTGATGAATTAATGAATAATGAAAAGATACAAAGTGCTGAGAATCCAGTATAATGACACTCATAAATATGTGGCACACATAGTAAAGAGTTAGGAGGCTTGAGAGAATGAAGATCAGGGAGGATCACAAAGACCAAAGAAGCTTTGAAAATGGAGATGTTCAGAGGAATTTTGAAAGATGAACAGGGTTTAATGCACACAAATGGGAAAGACATTTGGGTACTTTAGGCTTGGGCGGGGAAACGGTTCAGGGAACTAGGTTTCGCCTACAGGAAATCAAGGCAAACATGATAAAAGGGAGACGTTTGTTCTGGAGGAACCCACTGTGCCCCTTCTGGTGCCTCCATGGATCTCTCTCTCCCGCATTCCTTCTCCTCCCACTCTGGAGCACCTCACTTCCCCAACACTGTCTGCTGTTTCAGGTTGCATGATCATCAGGAAAACCTGCCTGTCTGGTCTCCCTTCTTAGTATAAGGTTTTGGTTAGTGACGTCTAGCACTAAACTCACTAAACTCAGAATTTATTTGTTTAAGGTCTCAGCTTAGCTATCACTCCCTCTAGAAAGTTTTTCCTGACCCTTCCAGGTCCCAGGTATATTCCTCCCTGGGTTCGCATAGTGCTCACAGCTTCTGTCATCACAGCACTTACTGAGTATATCAAGGTAGCTTGTATTATGGCTTCTCTCCCCACAGTAAGTGACAGGAGGTCTGGGGTTGTCTCCCTGTTGTCACATGATGTATGAATGACTGTGTGTTACTGATAAGCCACAGGGAGGATTTTAAGCTATTTTACGAAGATGATTCTGCTTATCTTTTCTCAAATACTGTATCTTGAGCTGAAGAAGATGCGTTTTTTGGTGAACAGCGTTTTTGAAACCCTGAAAATTACATTGTAGACGTTGCTAGGAGTAGGACTAATTCGATTTGGGATGTAGAGTGACCAACCTTCTCAGTTTGCCCAGACCTGGGGGCTTCTTGGTATTTGGGATTTTCAGCGCTAAATCCTCAAAAGTCTCAGGTAAACTGGGGTGAGTTGGTTCTACCCTACTGGGAAATGTAAAACAAATAATAATAAGAGTCCTCTATGCACTGGGCTGTGCCTCTAAACCCTAGCTAAGGTTATGTTAGTGCTGCAGAATATAATTTCTGAACTTGCTTTTTCATCCCCTGACTAATGGAACATCGTGTCTTAGTAGAAAAGCACTCACCCTGTGAAGAGGAGCCAGTCGAGACTGAGAATTCTTAGGCTCTGTCAATTTTGTGTTGCTTTTAGCATATCACAATAAATGGTTCTCTCAAAGTCACCTGTTAGGCCTTGTGACATAACTGGCTGTCAGAACTTTCATGTAGGGAGTTTTCCCTTCAGATGTTTCATTAGAGATGGATTCCTAGCAAGTGTTTTTGTGGTTGTTGGTTTGTTGTTCTTGACTCTGAGAAGCTACTTGAGGGAGAATTACTTTCAACCCTTTGAGGCGATACTGGGTTGGAACATAGCATTCATACCCAAGCAGTTCAGCACTATTTGGATTGAACCCAAGTGAACTGAATTTTGGTTCAATTCACCCCATTATTTCATTACTGGTTTCTTTGTTTTATCAGAAAACTTGTTTGGGTTCCTTGTTCTCCCTTTAGGAAAAGGGGTTGGTGACTGGTAGAACAAAGATAAAAATTAGAGAAGATTTTGAGGAATTGATTTTCTTATTCAGGAAATGAGATGGATAGAATCTATAATGTTGGAAGTACTCTCCAATCTAACACGCACAGCCAGGAGAGTGGCAGCTGCTCAGCTCTGTCATTAGCTTGGAATCCATGAAGTGATTATAAGCTCAACTCACGCAGCTCCAGTGATTTTCCGGAACAGCAGGGATACAAAAACACAACACAAAATTTTGCCTCCTCTCAGTTTTGTTTTATATGCTTGTGAATGGTTGCAGCTCAGATTATCAGGCTATTTGTTGCCTCCTTCTTATGGTTCACAGGCACAAATCAGACAAAGGCCATCCTCACTCATTCTTTTAAGGAAGAAGTCTACTAGAGCATTTGATGGCCAGCCTTTCAGGAGAGTTTAGTAAGCTTTTTGTATGTGCTGTTTTATCCTTTTCTCCCCACATAAAACCCACACGGTAGATATTATGATGATCTTTGTTTATAGATGAAAAAAATCAGTTGAGGCATGGGAAGTTTAAGAAGCTTGCATTTTGTAAGCAAAACTCTAAGGGTTTCAATTCGGGCAGTATGACTCTAGAGCTAAATGCTTATCCACCACGCCACAGTCCTTCACTTGACTGACTAAGTAGCCCCACCCTTCCACGATGAGAAATGGTCTGCAGCATAGTTGTCGAAGTTCTTGGGTAATTTCTTGTAACATCAAAGAGGTGGCTTTGGTATTTGGTTTTGTAACTACAGAATTTGAGTTCCTTAATTTTTAAAAAAATTACTCCCAAAGTAGTACACAAGTTGACAATTGTCTTTATTAGGTGCATATTCAGAAATCAAATCTTGTGGAGTTTTCCTGTCCAAGAATCTTTATCCTAACTTCCACAGCATAAATTTTGAGTTAAAATTATCAGTAAAAAGGATAATGATAATAGAAACATAATGTGGGATGTGAATTTTAAAGGAGGAAAATATATATTTATTTATTTAAGAAGTTAATATTTTCTAAGGTTCTTTAGGTTCAGACTATTAAACACAGAGCACATATATTCCTTTTTTACATTATGTTTATGTCCAAATAAGATACTTTCCCTTTTATAATTCTGTAACGTTTATTCAAGTCCTTTCGAAGTGAAAAGTGTGGTATCATAAAACTTTTGAAGAAAAGGTAAAGACATAATGTAGTAAGTCCTTATAACTTTATAGCAACTGTTATAAAAGCATTATTATTATGATTCCCACTTTATAGAGGAGGAAATAAACCAAAAGTAAAGTGAATTGCCTAGAGCACATGTCAAGCAAATGGAAGACCCTAGACTGGAAGCCAGTCTAGCAAAAGAAGCAACGATTGATGCTGGGCCTAATAGCCATCCCAAGAAACACAAGGTCATTCTCTGGGTCATCACTCCAGCACTTGAGTTGCTATGGGAACCGAGCAGTTAGAACCTTGCAGAAATAGATGCTACCATAAAAAAGAGTCGCCCACGTAACCATGAGCATCACCAATATTCTGAGGCTCTTTCCCTAGTAACATAGCCTTCCATAGCCGATCTTGAATCTGCATATTTTTTCACTGATGCTAGAATTCTTCCGGAATGTGTAAATTTATCTGAATGAAAAAATGTATTTCTCATGAAGGATTTTTTAGGCAAGATGATTTGCCTTGTGGCAAGATAGGCCTGCCCAACTGAAATAGAACTCTGACTGCTATCATACACAATATAAGAAGAAGAATACCACCCCTCCCATCATGACAGTGGCTGTCATTTACAAATCACTTCAGTGTTGATTAGATCATCAACTCCAAGACAACATTTAGGTGGAGGATAAGCTATTCTTAATTATGTTATGTGCTTCTGTGGTTGAGGGTAGGCTAAGGAAATATTTATAGATGGATTCTTCCTATAATGATCCATAAGTTTATGTAGAAGAAATTTAAGGGTCTTTCAGTACTATTGAATTAACCACTGAATTATACTGTTGTTTCTCATTAATTCCCATATAACTGATGGTGACAATCTTGGTGACAAAATTCAGTATTTGTAGAAACTTAAAGGTTACAAAATAATATCCTCGTATTTTAATTTTACTTCATGGCACCAGGAGAATCTGAAACTAAAGCAGAAATCACTAAGGTTTGCATTTATTTATTACTTTGTTTTCATAAAGGGCTAGCTACTCTCTGGAGAAAAGATACCGAGTTCCTAGAAAAATCATGTTTATTGTGGATAGTCAGAGGCCCGATTTCATACTCACACAAACTGATATAAAGAAACAAAAACATCCTCGAAGTCACGAACCTAAAGAATTACCAAGTAGCTGTTTACTAACAGTCAGCAGGTATTGAAAGCTGATTCCACATCATCAAAAGATCTGAATCCAGGTTCAGCTACTCCATTTTCAGAGTAAGAAACGTTGATTAGCCTCTTGGTTTCTGTGGGCCTCTATTTTCCTGTCTGCAATATAGGGTTAGCCACAGCCCCAGGGCTGTTATTGAATGCTATGTTCACTGTAAAGAGCTGTGCGGACAGGATTGGTGGTCGGGGGCTGGAGCTGAGTGAGCTTGGACAATTTATTGAACCGAGTCTCAGTGTCCTTGTTTGCAAAGTAGGAGTAATGTTAATAGCTACCTCATAGGACTCTTTTTCAGGATTAAGTGAAAGGACGTATGCATGTGAAAATGCTTTTCAGTCTATAAAGCACATGCTAGCCAGACCACATTAGTACAGAAAGGAAGCTCATCTATAACTGGAAAACTTTTTGATGTCTTTGGATCCCAACTAGTTTTTACATCCAAACATAAATTGCGGAGAAAAAAATGATCCTGCGGAACATTGTCATCTAAAGTCATGATTTTAACTTGGTTTAAGAACTAGTGTCTGCCATTTTGAAGGCTCTCCTTCTGTTCTCCCATTGACTGTGTTAGGGTTGCTCTGAGTTATATCCTGGTCTCTCTGCTGTCCGCTTTCTACTCTCTTTCTAGGCAATCTCTTCTATACCCACAGCTTCAATTTCCATCAATCTAATGATACCTCATAGATCCATATTTTGAACCCAAATCTTCTCCTGCCCGTTCGACTGGTATAGCCAACTGCCTCCTGGATAGCTCCACCTGTATGTCCATGAGAACCTCAAACATGGCAGGCCCAGAAGAGTCTTTCTCTGCTCCATACTTGCTTCTTCTTCTGTGATCCCCACCTTTGTGAATGCTTCCACTATCCACCTCTTTGCTCAGGTCAGAAATCTTGGCTTGACATTGGCTTTCAATCCCCATCATTTCTCAAATCCAATCAATCACCAAGTATTGTCCTTTCTGCTATCTAAATATCTTTCCAATTAAATCCTTCTCTCTGTTTCCACTGCTTCCACACAGACTAGGTCACCATCCTCAGTCACTTGAATTGTTGCTTCTAGTCCTCAACCTCCATTTTCTCCCAATCCACTGCCCATCTTGTGTCCTGAATGACCTTCCCCAAATCCAAAACTGATCAAGAGTTCCCTGTGCTTAAAACTCTCTAATGCTTCCCCATGCCCAGCAAATAAACATGACTCACAAGGCCTTCATGATCTAGTTTCTGCTTGTTCCAATAGCCTTTCTCTCTCACCTTCATACAATACACCAGCCTTACTGAATCTCTTCAATTGCGCCATGCTCCTTCTTGCCTCTAGACTTTAGCACAGGCTGGGGCTTCTGCTCGGAACACTTTGTCATCATCCTTCCTGCAAAACACGCACACACACACACTACTTTCTTAATTCATAATTAATTTTTTAACCCTCAAATTAAACTTTCCAACCTCTAGGAAACTTTCTTTACCCTTCCCACTCTGAAGTCTAGGCTAGGTATTCCCCTATATTCCCTGTACTTCTATCACCATAAAATTACATTGTAATCACCAGATTTCTCTCATGTCATTTCCGCTGAACCATACAATTGGTAAGGACCAGGACTGTGCCTATCTTTTATACCCCTTTCTCCTCGTGTATCAGGATTACCAGAATCACAGAACCAGTAGGAGATATATATCAAGAGATTTTCTGCAAGAAATTGGCCTATTGTGATTGTGGGGACTGGCTAGACAAGTCTGAAATCTGTAGGGCTGGCCATGAGGAAGGGCAGGCTGGAACTCTTAGACATGAGCAGAGCTGTTGTCCACAGGCAGATGTTTTTCTTAAGGGAAGGCTCAGCTCTGCTCTTAGGACCTTTCAACTGATTGAATCAGACCCACCTCACCCAGATTATCTAGGATAATCTCCCTTACTTAAAGTCAACTGATTATGGACTTTAATCACATCTACAAAATACCTTCACAGCAGCACCTAGATTAGTGTTTGACTGAACAACTGGGGACTATGATCTAGCCAAGGTGACAAATAAAACTAACCACCACACCTCAGCACCTAGCATAGGGCAGGCACCCAATAAATGTTTGTGAAGTGAATGGATGTGTGAACTATTTTATTCAGTAAGGACACCTGTGAGGTACATCTCAAGTATTCCATTTTGCACTGTGTGCATTGGTGCTATCATATTATTTATATTTCATACTTACTATAGTCTGGGGGGAGGGGTTGGTACATTTGAAAAGAAAAGAATTACATGCTTTGTGCTGTTCAGGGTCCCTCAGATTTCTTCAGAGAGAATCACTTCACATTGTTAAAAGTATCAGGCTTTGAGCTTCCTGAGATCAGGACCATGTGCTGTTATTTGTTATTTGTATCCTCTTGGTCTGACCACACTGGATGTGCACAGTCTCCGCTCAGGGCAGATCTGTCGGAAAGAACAAAATTAACCTACTAGGATTTTTTTTTAAGATATATGTTTAAGTCGTTCTGGGTGTTGTAGATCCTATATATTTTTTTAAATTAAAGCCTAACTTAGATACAGTACAATTTACCCTTTTTAGTGTACATTTCTGAGAGTTCTGACAAACGCATGCAGTGGTTCACTATCCAAAAAAGTCCCTTATGTGCTTTTAGAGTCAACCCTCCCTCACCTCCAGTCTTGGCAACCAGTGTGATCTGTTTTCCATCCGTAAGATATTGCCTTTTCCAGAATGTCATATAAGTTGGAAGGACTCCGGAGTCTTTGGTGTCTGGTTCTATCCCTGGCATAATGCACTTGAGGTTCAGCCATGTTGCTGTATGTCAGTGTTAGTCAATTGTTCGTTTTTATTGCTGAGTAGTATTCCACAGTATGGATGAGTCAGTTTGTTTATCCATTGTTGCCCTGCTTTTAGTTACTCAAGATTTCTCTCTCTTCATTCCTCCTCAATCCTTTCTTGCTTTCTCTTTCTGCTCATCTCTAGTTCCACCCCCAAGGAAATGAAGTACTGTTCTCTTTGGTCAGAGTTGAGGACACTTATTTCATCCTGTTTTTGTGGTTGGAGGCCGTGAGTAGCAACAAGCTTATACTAAGCCATTTTTTTCTCTCAACACACCGTGTGGTCGTTAAAACAGAAAGATTTTTTTGTATCCCACCTCTGCTGCCTACTGGCTGCATGATCTTGATCAAGTTGCCTAAACTCTCTGTGCCTGTGTTTCCTTGTATGTGAAATGGAGATGATAACAGTACTGACTGCATTAGGCTGTGGGCATTAAATAAGTTAATAGTTATAAGTGGTATAGAAGGTGCCTGGCCTATTGTAAACTCCTAGTGAGTGTTTGCTGCTATTATTTGGAGCCATTTTGACACACAGAAGGGTCTTTATTTTGAATAAAGGTGTGGTATGTACAAAACTTAAGGAAAATTTACTCTCCAGGAGGAGAGTGGACCCATAGCCTTGGGAAGGTGGGTTTAGGCTGAGGATGGGAACTAGAAGCTCTGTCCACCTGTAAGTTATGAGGTCACTCTACAAGTGGTGGTGTGGAGTTTCTGCATTTCTTTCCCTCCCTTTTGCCAGTGGAAAACTGCCTAATATGTCCTCATGCACTCTTCCCATTGTCCCTGCTCTGAGATAACTGGATTGACCTAGCTGGTGTAAAAGCTGTGTCTGGGTGAATTATGAGTTTGGCATTTATCTGATTTACACAGTTCCCTTAGCAATAGAAGCACAGGCCTGCTGGACAATATTGCTTCCTCAATCCTTGTATGGCTCTCAGGCCATGTCACTCCTGTGGATGCCTTGCCACCACCCTCAACATTATTCTGTGCACATTTTCAGTCTTTCCTGGGCTGTCCCTGGAAAAGAGCAAAGAGAGATCTACAGATGAAAAATAATTTTATTTTCCTTTTATTCTGACCACTTTGAACCCAAAACATTAATAAAATAAGTTCTTCGACCCAGCTTGTAGTGCCTGTGCCTCAATGAAAGTTTTGTAACTTTTGCCTACTGTATCCACTCTGCTGGAAGATAATTCTTTTGTTCTTATTATTCTATAAACCTAGTATCTACTTCATTTACACAAACTTCCACTCTTCCACTGAGATTTTGGGTACCTGTTTTTTTTCAGGATGCGGCTCTCTATTTCTTGGGTTCCTATTTTTATAAGCAGTCTAAGCTCCTGCAAACCCTGCAGTATTATAAAATGGTATCAGAATAAATTATCACTGAGTTATAAGCTTCTGATATAAAAAGAAAGCCTTTTCAGTTTTAGCCTTTTTTAAATGATAAAGCAGTTTTATACAAGTTACATGAGTATAACTTAGATTTTTAAAATTCAGATAAACAAAAGGAGAAAATAAAAATTATCTAAAGGACCACCACCTGGATATAACTTTTTTTATTTTATTTTATTTTTTTGCTGAGGAAAATTCACCCTGAGCTAACATCTGTGCCAATCTTTCTCTGTTGTCTATGTGGGTCACCATCACAGCATGGCCACTGATGAGTGGTGTAGGTCCATGCCTGGGAACTCAACCTGGGCTGCCGAAGCAGAGTGTGTCAAACTTAAACACTAGGCCATGGGTCCAGCCTCTGAGATAACTTCTTTTTTATTGGGTTTTCCTCAATTTTTTAGAATTGCTAATCTATCTTATCTATGTAAAATAGCCTCATACTTTTTCTATGTGAATAAATACATTTCTATATTATTTTATTTAATGTACATTATTTATTATTTTAATGGCTTCATGATTTTATACCATCTTTATCATCCACTAAATAATATATATATATATTTACATATGTGTGTGTCCGTTTATTGCCCTTTTTCTCCATTCTTTTATCTCTCTATATTCCAATGCCACTTTCATGATATTTTAGTTTTTGTAACTTTATAGTGCTTTTTAATATTTTATTGAGCAAGTTCTCCCTCACTGCTCATTTTAAAAGTTTTGAGTAAAGGATTGTTGCTATTTAAATAACAACTGTCTAATCTTAGAAGATTGTTATAACTTTAAGTGATATTTCCCCCACTCTATTATGCATGTTTCACAGGTGTGTGCACTCGCCCCACTGCACCCCCCCCCACCGCCCAACCCCTTACAGCAGAACTGTTATAGGACAATGGCGAAGTAAAGACAGCTGATTTTTAACATTCTTACTCTGTGGAAGGGAAGGAAAATGGCCTAGTAATGGAGAGCAAGTGAGGAACTGGAACATGGGAGTGATGGATAAAAGAGTGTTTGGGGTATTGATATGATATCAGTGTGCAAGATAACCTGCCAGGAAAAGGGCTGGCAGAGAAAGAAATCATCTAGGTTAGTAACCCTGGAGGCAAATCAGATTCATCTGTAGAGTGTTTAATAAATGCCTATGCCTTGCATGCAGAAGTAATTAAACCCCAACATCTGGGGGTGGGGCTGGGTGTTTGTCTTTTATTTGTTTGCTTTAATGCTTTCTGGGTGATTTAAAAAAGACTTACTTATTATTATGCTAAAATATATGTAGCACAAAATTACTATTTTATGCATTTTTAAGCATACAATTTCCAGGTGATTTTAATCTAGGTGTTGAGTGTGTCCTACTTAAGGGGTTGGAGAAAAGGTACATGTATGGGGCAGGTGGAAAGCTTTTGAAACAATGCAGCTTATCCTTAAATGTAAGTTAGTCTATGACATCTGTGATCTTCAGCTAATCACCTGATAAATTCACGGTGACTCTCACTAAGCAATAAAACATTTGAATTATCAAGATTAAAGTAGTGAATTAGAGCAATCACTTGCGTAGGCAAAAGCACAATTTTTATGAAAGTTGTTTGTCTACCTCAGGGCTTCTTTTGATTTAAAAGTGCATCCCAGATTTGGTAACGAGGTCTTTTCACGCTTGGTAGACAACGTTTGAAGCTCACATTTGACTGAGTTATAGGCCTTCTTTCTGGCAAATTCTAAACATTTTAGATCTCATACTCTGTGTGTGTTTGTGTGTGTTTGCGTGTGTGTGTGTGTGTGTGCACATGTGCTTTTCCCAAGGATAGATCTGTAAATAATTTCTCATATTACCAGCGCCAAATATAAATAATCACCTAAAATATCACTAAATGTTGCTACGATTATTAAAAACAAGTATGCAGATACCTTGTCTTACAATCAACTAAATTAAATCAAGCTAAAGAAAACCAAACCCTTGAAACAAGTCATCCCTCCACATATGTTAAATCCGTACAAGTAACAGCTGTGGTTATCTTGAGTTCCCTTCCCCTTAGTTTCCCAGCAACAGCATCTACAGCGTCCCAAAAGCAGCAGCCAGTGTAAATCATTATAAATTTTGTCCTCGGGTTCTTTTCATTGGGCATTAAATTTTGTAGAGGGGGGAAAGAAGTCTCCCTCTACCCTTCTGAGTTCTTGGCGGAGACCCACCATAAAAAAAGGGCAGATTACCAAGAGAAAAACAAACAGAAATTTATTAACAAGTGTACCTCATGTATACATGAGAGATACCCAGAAAAATGAATAATGCCCTGAAACGGGCCGAGCCACCACCTTAAATACCATCTTCAGGTAAAAACAAAAGAAACGTGTTGGGGATGGGAGATGGGGACAATTCACAGGAAAGAGAGAGGGAGAAATGTTTGATAAACAAAGGTTTTTCTGCCATGCAGATAAATCTCTCAGGTGAAAAATTTATCTTTAGTAATAGCTCTCTTCCTGGCACAAGCCCCCTTTCTAAAGTAAGTTTCCATTAAAAACACAGATGTCCCTTACAAAAGGGTAATCTCTACTCCATTTTCAGAGCTTCTGCTGTGTGTGCAACTTCTCAAAATAATCCTATGCTAAAGAGGCATATTTAGGGGTAGCATATTCTGCTACCCTTCGAAGTGCAGGAGCAAGGGTTGTGACAATACAAATCACTGTGGCCTGTTAAGAGCACATGTCTGAATGTGATGGAGAGTAGCTCATTTGAGTCCCTGACTTCTGTAATAAAAGGAAAGATTTTTCAGGCTGGCCTGGTGGTATAGTGGTTAAATTCCCACACTCCACTTCGGCAGCCAGAGGTTCGCAGGTTTGGATCCAGGGCAAAGACCTATACTGCTCATCCAGCCATGCTGTGGTGGTGTCCCACATACAAAATAGAGGAAGCTTCTCACAGATGTTAACTCATGGCCAATCTTCCTCACCAAAAAAATAAATAAATATTCTCAAAAAGCAGTCAGTGGTCCACTGTATCAAGGTACAAGAAATCAACTACAGGGAGCAGTTTATCAAAGTTAATGTGCAAGACTTTTTTTCCTTAAGATTTGGGAAGTCAAAATGACTCGGTCAATTCTATAGAAATCAATGTCAAAAATCCTGAAAAAAACTGCTTTTCTTTGAATTTAGAAAGCATCATATCCAAGTGGAAGGTCTAAGAAAAGAAATGGAACCAGGTACTTCCAAATTCTTTCCCTAAGATGAAGTAAAATCATCACTTGGTTAAGATCAGAATCTTGATATTTTGATATTTTGTTATGAACCAGACTAAAACGATCAAAAAATCTAAAACCCTCTCCTCTTGAAGAGCTCTGAACAGATTATTCTTTCAAGTGACTTGGACAGTGGGCCAATTGGAAACACAACATGAACAATCTGTTGAATCACAGAACCAATAACTCTAATTAATAGTAAAGGAGCAGTTGTCTCCCATGTTCTCCTTTCTTGAGATACTTACAAGCATATGCCATTTTAGGGAAGTTAAAATACACTGCTAATAATGGAGTTTCTTTTTTTTCTCATTAATTTTTTTATTATGGTCATAATAGCTTATAACATAGTGAGATTTCAGTTGTACATTATTGTTTGTCATACACCATATGAGTATGCCCCTACACCCCTTGTGCCCAACCTCTACCTCTCTTCCCCCAGTGATCACTAATTTACTCTCTTTGCCTGTAAGTTTGTTTATATTGCACATATAAGTGAAATCACATGGTGTTTGTCTTTGTCTGGTTTCTTTCGCTTACCATGATGCCCTCAACGTTCATCCACGTGGTTGTGAATGGGACAATTTTTTTTTTTTTTGGCTGAGTGGCATTCCATTGTATGCATATATACCACATCTTCTTTATCCAATCATCCAACGATGAGCACTTGGGTTGCTTCCACATCTTGGCTATTGTGAATAATGCTGCAGTGAACATAGGGGTGCATAAGTCTCTTTGAATTGTTGATTTCCAATTCTTTGGGCAAATACCCAGTAGTGAGATAGCTGGGTCATATGGTAGTTCTATTTTTAATTTTTTGGGAAATCTCCTTACTGTTTTCCACAGTGGCTACACCAGTTTGCATTCTCACCAGCAGTGGATGAAGGTTCCCTTTTCTCCACAACCTCTTCAACATTTGTTGGTTTTTGTCTTGGTGATTATAGCCATTGTAATGGGTATAAGATAGTATCTAAGAGTAGTTTTGATTTGCATTTCCCTGATGATTAGTGATGTTTTCATGTGCTTATTGGCCATCTGTATGTCTTCTAATAATGGAGTTTCTTAAAATTAAAATTTGCATGCCATACTCCTCAGTTCCACCGTAAGAACACAAGGGGAAATGTTTCCAGTCTCATTGAAATTCCAGGCTATCTTTCAAAGGACAAATAACCTTAACTAAATATGTTTGCCCAAGTCCCTAGAAGACAAATGAATTTGACATGTTCTTGGAGTTTTAGAGCCTCACTAGGGGAGTATGTTAAGAGTGGAATCACTCCCAAAGACCTGAAATTCCCCTTTTGGCTCGGGCCCACCCCTACTCTGAGAGACACTCATAGGACTTGTTTAACACTGAATTTTGAATTTCCTGTAACTGACTTGAGTACTTGTTCCAGAAACCTGTTACAGAATTTCAAGCAGATGAGCCATCAACAAAGATGAGCTTGTGGATAAAAAGATCATGAAAAGAAGTGGAAAATATACTAGAAAAGTTTTGACTGGGGAGAAAACAAGGGGGAAACTTGAATAAGATGATAAAGGAGACTGGACGTATCTAAATGGGTAATGGAGAGTCATGAAAGCAAATAGCAGGGAGGACTTTAGCCTTCTGTAGTCCTGGCCTACAAGGTTTGGGTTAAAGATATTCCTCTGGTCCAGTTGTGCCAGCTTTGGTATGTTCAACATGTTGTTTGGCTCCCGACTTTGGAAGGATCAAGCATATACAAGATTGTCTCTTTCTGTTATTGGAGCCTGTGTAGAGAACAAGACAGACCATTAAGTTCTGTCCTGGACTATCCAACAACTAGACCTCTGGGTACCCAGATACTAGCAAGATAGACTCCAGAGGTATAACCCAGGTCTCTCAACCTCATTCGCCCATCTGATGTGGTGAATCAGATACTCTGTATTACTATTCATGGGATTGAAGGAAACATCTTCCACAGACCCTCTGCTTAATAACAATGAGTATTATCAGCCCTGAGAAAGTAGAATCATCTTTGCCAGTTTGTGAACTCCCTCGCAAGAGATAGGAAGCACTGAGAGTTTGTTTTGAAGCAGAAGAATATTAAGATAAAATTTTCTGGAAAGGAATAAAAAGCGAACTAATGAACCCAGAAATGATTGTTGGTTTTAGATAGTCCTCTTCAGAAAAGAAAGCTACATAAGCTATATAACCAATTGCCAGTGTTTAATATGCCAGTTGTGAACATGACTGGCAGATATGTACTTTCACAATGATTAATCACCCCCACAGTTACCTCTGAGCTGACGATGCTGCTGAGAGCTGTTTAGCATTCCACTTCCATTGTTGAGTTCTGGACTTAGAGGGCCTCTAGTGGCTGTCAGCCTCATTAGGAAAAAAAGGAACGCTGCTATGTCATCTGAAGAGTTTTATGCCCAGAATTTAAAAAGTGACAGTTCTGAGGGTGCCCTCTTTTTGTGATACAGAATTTCAGAGTGACTAAAAGGTGAGTGACTATAATAGAGAAACTGTGACACCGATACTTCCTGACTTTGTTTGTATGTGTTGTTGAGTTAGTACCACTAGTGGTTCCCTGATGAAAATGAGAGAGATGGTCAACATACACTGTTCCAGGAAATGTAATTCTACCTTCCTCTCATGTCCAACTTAGAATCCTGAGTAGATGAAAAAGAAACCTTTTTAGTACACTTTGTTACGCACTCTTCTTACCTCTCATCAACCCCCAACCCACACCCCTCCACCCCCAGGCTCAGAGAGACCCTAAGAAAACAAAAGAGAGTGAATCACGCAGCCTTTGGTGAGAGCAACAAGGTGCATACAAGTTTTCTCCTATGTGACTCTTACTGGTCTCTTTTCCTCTTCAGAATAGTAAGTGAGACCAGAAATGCACTCTGCTGATAGGGGCTCAAATCAGAAAAGACGATGAGAACTAGATGGGCCTGGACTAACCAGAATCCTATAGAACAAAGCTATACAATGATAGGAACAACATCTGTCCTGTTTGCTACTCTATCTCCTTTGCATCACACATAGAAAATATTCAAAGCATTTTTTTTTTCAAAAAGAAAATAAAAAAATGTCAAGTGATATTCTTAAGGCTAGTTCTGTTCCAGGCTGTATAGAACTGTGATCCTAGAACGTTCTTTGTTATCTAGCCTATATCACCAGGATAAGAGACTAGATAGAGTTTGGGGGAGAGGAGTGGAGGAATGTCAGTTAGCAATAACAATGTGCATATTACCGAAAATCCCCCAAATTATATCTTCTTGGGGATACTACAATAATTAAAAGGGGATTGAATAAAGTGTGAAGTCAAGCAGGGAGAGCTTCCTGACCCCCAGAAGGTATGAGCTACAACTATCAAGAGGCAGGGAGGGGCCACTGTACTCCTTAGCATTTACAAACTCAGGACAAATGCCTTTACAGTTAATTATTCCTCTTACTATCATACTTTATACCTGAGAAGGAAGTGGGACTAGCTCATTAAATCCAAAATGTGTCAGAAGGAGGCTGAGATAAACTAAGGGATCCTTTTCAAATACGTTTCCAACAGTGGTCATTAAAGATAGCTGACTGGACAACTATATCTATCTCCGCTCCCTCTCAAGTCCCCATTAAATCAGTAGGAAAGGAATAAAAATTGTATTCACACACAATAGCAGATAGAATGGGAGAAAGACTATGAGTTGAAAAGGTATATCGAAAAGTTTCCATAAAGCAGAAAGATAAAGATAGTGTTGACCATAGAGTCTGAGTGGAAGGAAGCTGTGGCCTAGAATTTGTGCTGTATGTGCTGCCTCTGAAGAAACTGACAACCTGTCCAGTGGAGTCTCAGCAAAGCTTCAGACTCAAGGCCCAAAGGAGGGAGTAAAAAATGGATGATTAATGGAATGTCTGAACACAGAATAGCTGACTTCCCCACCCCATCAGTTCTGAAAGCCAGAAGACAGTCATTTATCACCGAGGGTAAACGTGAGGGTTCCTCCCTAAAGAAACTGAACAAAGGGGTCCACTGCATGGCCGAGTGGTTGAATTTGCTCACTCTGCTTTGGCCACCCAGGGTTCACCAGTTGGGATGCTGGGCGTGGACCTACACAATGCTTGAGCCATGCTGCGTTGGCATCCCACATAGAAGAGCTAGAATGACCTACAACTAGTATATACAACTATGTAGTGGGCTTTTGGGAGGGAAAAAAATAAAAGAAAGAAACTGAATGAAGACTGGGAGAACCAGGACAGCCAGTGTGAATATTGTCATGCCAAAGCAAAGCTCGCTGATTCCTGGAGTTTGGGGTCCATCCAACATAATGACTAACTCCTTACCCACTCCCCCTAAAGCAACAGTAATCACTAAAATGTACCACTCCAGTTCACAGGTACCCAAGAGCCAATAAATTGTAGTATAAGCATATTATTTAGAAATGCAAAAATATTTGTAAAAAGATCTAAAAACTGTCAAAAGTGGTTGCAGGTGGAGAGGGGAATTAGGGCTGGTAATTTTCAGGGCCAATTATTTCTGTCTTTGTACTAGAAGGTTTTCTATACTATTTGATTTTTAAAACACTTCTATGCATGTATTATTTTGATAAAGCAGGTGTTTTAAAGGAATACAAAAAGTGTTTTAACTAAGTCTATTTTATCTGCCCAATGTCCTTGTCTCTTTGTTGCTATATTTAAGCCTAGAAAATCTGGAGATTAGGGGATATAGAAATAGATGGGACAGGATTACATACTAGTCAATAAAGATTACGTCAGAAAAAAATCTACAAAGGCAGAGGAAATTTGGCCACCAAAAGATTTGTGTAGGAAAGGATAATAGTAGGAGAAAAGCAGCAAATAATCTGGAATACAAAAATACAGGAAATTCCACTTGTTTTTCACCATGTGATTATTCATGCATTCAGAAATCATTTATTGAATACTCACTCTGTGCCAGGCACTGTAATAATAAAGAATTGATGTAGCTATGGTCCCAGCCCTTTAGGAACTTATAATTTTGCAGGATTTGTAAAAATAGTCCTAGTAAGCACAAGACAAGCTGTAGAATAAATATCATGAAAGAAGTACAAATACAGTGCCATAAGTTTGATGGAAGGTAATATCTCTAGATGTGACCACAGCTGATACTAAAAGTCAAGGAGCCATCATGGGACATGAGAGTCATGTAATGGCCAAGCATTCCTGTGAAAAAGAGTGTATTCCTCAATTTTTAACCATATCTGTAGAATATTTGGGGGAATTTTAAAGGCAAACATGAAAATGATCCATTTTGAAAATATATGCTAAGAGAATGATAGATGGGAAAGTCCCCATGCCAAAAATATCTATTGGAATTTTAAGCAGTCTCCCAAGAACCACAGTCAATATAATAGAGCAATCTCCTCTGAAGCATCAAATGAATGTGCCTGAACCAATAATCAAATCCAACTTCTAATGGGCCCCCCAAAAAAGATACTTCTAGGGCACATTCTCTTTTTAGGCCATAGAGCGTCCATATTCTACAGAGGTGTAATCATGGTGTAAAGTAAAATCTCAAGACTCAAGGCGCCTTGAATGGGGTCAGCAGAAGAGTCTTCAAATAGAGTCATAATAAACACAGCATCTGATCTAACAACCAGGCTAATGGCTGGAGCTGTAATAGTGGCTACTTGATTGACTTTCCAAGTAAAGGCTTCCATTGGTCATTTAAGGAGTCACTCTGATATCCCACCCGTACTATTACCTTCTGTGTAGATGGACCTTCCTTGGCTCTTCCCTGCCACCCTCTCACTCGCTCTTCCAGGGATATTTTTGAGCCAGGAAAGAGGAAGAGGGCATGAATGTCAATTGGCCCATTCCTTCTCTTTCTTCTTTTAAAATCCAGTTACTCACAGGAACCCACACATCTTACTTTGCTCCAAGCCCAATGTTTTATGGGGCAAACTCCCCCAAAGAAAGGATGTAGATATCCAGGTGTGTTTGCGATTGACTGACTGTAAATTTTCCAATTTGTGAGTGCAGCATTAGCAAGCCCACTTGTCTAGTAGACCCAAAACCATGTCTCCAAACTTACCAATATCAGTAATAAATGATGGACTTTGCTCTCCATCTTTTTTTTTTTTAAATACTTTATTTTTCCTTTTTCTCCCCAAACCCCCACCCCGTACATAGTTGCATATTTTTAGTTGTGGGTCCTTCTAGTTGTGGCATGTGGGACGCCATCACTCAGCACTGATGAGTGGTGCCATGTCCGCACCCAGGATACCAACTGGCAAAACCCTGGGCTGGGGAAGCGGAGCGCATGAACTTAACCACTCGGTCACGGGGCCAGCCCCTGCTCTCCATCTTCTTTATTCTGACTTTCTTAATCAATGCAGACCTTGGGTGAGGACAGCTATTGATATTTATTGGGTTCCCTCACAACCCAATAACAATCTCTCGCCAAATGTACACAGGATGAAGCAGTAATATTGGCACCATCAGAGCATCTGTGTTACACTAATGATACAATCAGAGCTATAAGATTAGTTAATTGTACATTAAGAATTCACCCAATTTTTTCTATTTCTCCTCTACCTTTGTTGACATGTACATCCAATCCGCTTTCCATCCTTTCTGCATATATATATGCACACAATATACAGGCATATACATGTGCATGCATATATACGTATATATATATATATATATTACATGTAATGGAAAACTTCAAATCTATACAAAAGAAGAGAAAATAGTATAATGAATTCCATGAACCCATCAATCAGCCTCCATAATTAAAATAGTTTGAACAAATGGCCAATCTTGTTTAAACTGCCTTTTGACCCCAACCTCCCTGCCATCCCCACCTTGCACTCACCCTCTCTGCTCCTTGTGTTTCTGTCATCTCCAGAATCATTGACAAAAAATGGAGAAGTCAGAAAGATGAGAAGGATGAGCCTGGTGATTTGGATATAACTAGAAACCAGTTGAACCAAACAGATATGCTCCCCGCCATCAGGAAGCCTACACAACAGAAGTAAATGGTGTGAAGAGATTTGCAGGAAATTATAAAGAACCTAGGGCATATTTTATCATCAACAACATTTTGTCCTGCGTAGCTCTAGGTTTTTAGGTAGATTTGGGAGATTTTCCTATGATTTGGAATTTTCTTGAAGTTGTTGGAGAACTATTATAGCGCCATTTACAACACTGTGAGAAGATAATACGACAAACTGTGTCTTATATAGATGAGAAAACTGAGGCTTAGGAAGGATAAATAATTAAAAGTGGACAGGGCGAGCACTTAAACCCAGGTCTGTTTGGCTTCAAAGCTCATGCTGTTAACCACTAAACCTACTTTGTCCCATTGTACCGAAAGGGGTTTGCGTGATTTTTTTAGTGGATGATATGAACTTAAAAGATGAGTAAAAGCAAAGTGGATTGGAATAGGCGGCTCGGAGTAGACGTATGCTATCGCCTCCTAATGGGACCATGTGGTAAATACAGAAGAGGGAGTAACCCAAGGCAGTGTAGAGACACAAATACTGTTTTAGTTCATTTTGGGAAGTGAAATAAACGTATAAGAAACCAACCAGTCAGGATAACAGCACAGCCTGATCAACTTTTTGGAAGGATTTTTTTCTGATGTTATATAAATTCAGTGTGGGCTTTTACACTAAATATTTAAATGGTGTGTTCTAATCACATTTTCATTATAGTCACAACCTTAATCCCTTCTCCAATGAATCTAGTAAGTTTTAGGCTCAGCCTAAAGCATTGGTGATATAATTAACAATCTACAAATTTTAACTGGGCAAGAAAACCAAAAATCTGTTGACCTTTTCCCACCCCTTTACATGTGCCTTCCCTAATTGGCTCCCTAACTGCCAGAGATGATCCAACTCCACAATTGCTTTCTTGAGTTCCTCTCAAATGCTGGTTCTCTCTCTTGGTTGCAAGCAAACACATTGATTTATACAGAAGAAGTTGGCATTTGGGTCTAGGAGTTAGAGGTGGAAAAGATATTGGAAAAGGCACCAAGACAGGGAGAGAAGGAGGAAAAAGATGAGCTACGCTGGAAGGGAAGATAACCAAGAGCCGAATATAAAATTGCTTGCTTCATTTCATAATTTTACCTGAGATATTTGAGTTTGGTAGTAAAATAGTGCACTTTTTCTCTGTTTTCAACCCTTAAAGCTATGGAAGTTAATTTTTTGGGTACAAAATAAGAAATATTAATAAAGTTAGTGGGGAAAAACAGAGTACACAGCAAGGAAAAGGAAGGCACAAACACTAGGCTGCAAAATTACTAAGATAGATGGCAGACAAACTAAGGTTCCTAGAGGAAAAATAAACAACTTTCACTATTAAATGATGCCAGTATCTCGCTTAAAAGAAATGCAGAAGAATTTTAAGAATCTGTCTCAAAGGAACTATGAAAATGTTCCCAGCTCTAGCGGAGGGTATAGGAAGCAGAAAATATGAGTGCTTAACATATGATTTAACAACTCCATTCTGAGAAGATGCTAATCCGGAATCCTCTATCATGTGAAGATTTTAAAAATTCCTGTTAGAAAAGTGGCTCCTGAGGGCTTTGCACTATCATTTCTCTGTTGGTGCCTGACGTGTAAAAACAAAATCTTCTGCAATGTGGTGGGTAAAACTCCATGATCACTTAACTTGTCGACTCGCTTTGTGATATCCATGTCCATGTGGTCATCCAAAACTGGCGATAAGAATTTTAAAACTATGAATTCTACACAACTTCAGATATATGTAAAAGTTAATGTAACTGGAATGAATCCTATTAATAAGTTATAACATCGACTTGTTTTTAAGAAAGCTTGCATTGACTCAGCTAGCACTACATATCCTACTGAACACGTTAAGGAATGTGTTCGCGACATTTAAAAGCCTAAGTTGTGTGTTAAAATGTCATTCTATGATATTTGGTTCTGGGAGAAGTATTAGACTTTTAAAAATCATTCTGTAGTAAATTCAGAATTTTGAATCTTCAACTTTATAGCAAAGACAACTTGTGAACATTGCTGTGTAGTTTTGAGTTCATATTCTCCTAAGGGAGAAAATCAGTATTCAGAGGTTGGATAGTTTGTCTTCTTTTCTGAAAGTGAGCAATTGGGGTATGACTTCTACCTGAAATAAATCGGGTTTCTCCTACTAACGTAAAACTGCGTAATGCAATTACAGTCTCTGTTTCAATCTCTTGAGGTAAAATCCACAGAGGCAACCACAAAGGCAGAACTGAGCTGCTCAAAAGAGAAGAGGCGTAAAATAGGACCGTTTCTTTCTTTAACTCTGGGTCAGGTAAGACCCGTCCAAGCCAGAAGCAGTTGCAAAGCTTTAAAAAAGTCTTTTTAAGAATTTCTTAAGAGAAAGAAACATTTATTAAGCATTTATCATATGCCAGCTCCTTTTCCGTACATTATAATATGGGGCGAGGTCAGATTTATTGAGATATAATTTATAGTTAGTAAATTTCATCCTCCCTTAGTGCAGTTTGATAAATTTTGATAAACGTGTATGGTCATGTAACCATCACCACATTCAAG
Source organism: Equus caballus (assembly GCF_041296265.1). Classification (NCBI taxonomy): domain Eukaryota; kingdom Metazoa; phylum Chordata; class Mammalia; order Perissodactyla; family Equidae; genus Equus; species Equus caballus. Next base: position 29,134,771 of record NC_091704.1, read on the forward strand.
ATGTAGAACATTTTTAGCATTCTCGAAATTTCTCTCATATGCCTTTGCAGTCCGTCCCCTACCCGTGCCCCAGCTCCTGTCAAGCACTGATGGATTTCCGTTTCCGTTGTTTTGCCTTTTCCAGAATGTCACGTATGAAATATGTAGAATCATATGCGCTTTTTCACTTAGCATAATGCTTTTGAGACTCATTTGCATTGTTGGAGGAACGAATAATTCCATTTTATTTCTGAGTGGTAGACCACTATATGAACATAGTACAATTTTTGAATCTATTCAGTAGTTGATGGATATTTGGGTTGTTTTCAGTTTGGGGCTACTATGAATGAAGCTGCTATAGACACTCACAGACAGGTCTTTGTCAGGACCTATGTTTTTATTTATCTTCAGCAGACACTTAGGAGTGAGAGTGCTGAATCTCATAGTAAGCAGATGTTTAACTTTATAAGAAACTGCCAAACTATTTGCAAAAGTAGCTGCACCATCTTGCATTCCTGCAATGTGTGAGAATTCCAGCTGCTCCGCAGCCTCCACAACACTTGGCATGGAGTCCTTTTATTGTACCCATTCTATCAGGCATGTAGTGGTGACTTGTTACTTTGATTTGCATTTCCCAAGTGACTAATAATGTTGAGAAACTTTTCATATGCTTATCAGTCATTCATATATTTTCTCTAGCGAAGTGTTTCTTCACACATTTGGTCATATTTTTAGTGGGATTTTTGTCTTCTTCTTGGACTGTGAGTTCTTTATTTTTTCTGGGTATATGCCCTATATCAGACAAGTATATTCCAGTCATTTTCTCCAACTCTGTGGCTTGGCTTCAAAGGTTCAGCTTTTCTCACTCTATCAAGAGATTACAAACCAAGTTCCACAGAGTACCAGAGTCCTACAGAGCTGCCTGGGGCTGCTGAGGTGGGTAACGGGCAGACCAGTTCTGCTATGTGTCTATTTATCTGTCTGTCTGTCTATCCATTTACACATTTTTAATATTGAGGTACTGCATTAGATTTTATTTTAGCAAAACATTTGAAACTACCACTACAAAATAGCAGGTTGTGGTCATTGTTTACTAAGTCAAATATAATCTGACTTTCCAAACTTTTATTAAAGCACTGATGTGAACCTAATGGCAGTTTACTCTAATGAGGATGTCTTAAGACCTTAAGACATGGACTTCGGCATTCTTAAGTTTGATCGTGTCCCCATAGTATTCTGAACATTAAAACATCACCCACATTAAATATATTAAAATATTTTATTCAATTACTTATTTATGTCAGTATAGACTCACAGATAATTATTTTATACTTTTTGGTTATAATCTAATACTATTTATTTATTTTATTGCTCAAATTATTCCAGTTTTGGCAACTTGGAGCTCTTTAAGTTGGCTCCCATGTCCCTAAACATCGTTTTTGTTAGAAAAAAATGAAATAAACTTTATAATTTTGTTTTTGAAATTATTTGGCTACAGATAATGCATTTAATTAACATTTAGCTATAATTCTCAGCAATCATCATATATGCTCAGGAATTCTTGCAAAGAGAGGAAGTGCTAACATACAAATTATTTCCAAATGTAATGAATTTTTTGTAATTACTATTAGTAACAATTAAGTAAATGTAACATACATTTAGTTCACACTTACTAATTTTGGTTTTGCAGTTTTATTCTGTGCACTTTAAAGTCAATCCTTCCATTTTTGGTTCCTTGTCTAAGGTCTTGGTTTCTTGAAAACCTCATAAGTCCTAGACTCGGTGCCTCAAGGAAAGTGCGTGTGTAGGAAGAAATAACCCAGCCCTTGTGTAATGATTATGCAAAATAGATGTCAAGGCAGCACCAGCCACTTCCCAGGTGTCTGCTTCTGCTTCCGTTCTCTTTTCCCCACAAAAGTGGCAATGCTGAGAAGAAGAAAGTCACAGCTGTAATCAAGATCAGATTCAGGAAAGAGAAAGGGGAACACGTTATAATGAAATAAGCCCATATAGTTACCACAAGAAATAGACAAACAGGGGGAAGGGTGGTAAAATGAGAAATGAGAAAGGACTTATTCTGCCCATGTTTTCCCGAAAGTGTTGGCTGAGCATGATTATAAGAGCTAAGAAGTCTCACACCCACAGTGAATGTAAGGGGTAGCTGTCACTTCCCTCCTGGTGGGTATCCTGCTGGTGGATTGCAAACAGGCAGAAACTATAGCAATTAATACCCAACAGGATCTAGGTTTGGTAACACAGCCTTTCACATCATAAATTTCAACAGCTTAATGTGATGAAGCCTCTTGCTTTCATGCTCATTCCCAACTGGTTTTTAAAAAGCCTAGAGATTTATAAAAACGCAGATTTCTCTGTTCTGTTCCGAAAGTTTTAGAATCAGTTTGAGGGGGATCCCAAAAATCTGTAGTTTTAAATCTCCCAGGGACTCAGAAATCAGTCAAATGTTTAGAGTACTCCTTATATGCTGATTTTCCTCTGTGAAGAGACGTTTCGTATAGGATTTGAATCTCATGTGGGAAATTGTGAGTCTCTTGGATTTAATATACTTTGTTATTATTTGGAAGGGCACATCCTAAGAATCTGCCCCTTACTTTGGGTGAATAAAAGGGTAAGGGAACCAGGACCTTAAATTCTAGTCTAACAGCTCATGCATATGGACAAGACTGGGTATATAATTTGCAGGGTCCAGTTCAAAATGAAAATGTGGACCCTCTTGTTAAACAATTATTAAGAATTTCCAGATAGCAACAGCAGAGCATTAAGCCAAGTGAGGAGCTCTTTTGAGCATGAGGCCATGTGTAAGCACATGGGTGGCACACCCACAAAGCTCCTGATGATGGGCTGAAGACTATAACAAGATGCATTCTGTAAACGAAGTCGTCAGCTTCAAAATTAGAATGGCTGGCAGGATTAAGGTTAGATTTGATCATTTAGCAGAGATAGGGTTACATAACGAAAATTACTATTAGTCAAGCATTTACTTCTCTAATAATGCAGTTATCCATCAGGGTGGGAACATCAAAATATCTTCTCTGTTCATGTAGAAGAAAGTCTCAGTCATTGATGACTTTAAACTTCATATGTTTAAATTAGAAAAATCAGTGTGAACTCATGTTTAAAAAGAAATATGCATATGTGTACATATACATATATGCACATATGTGTAGATATATACACATATGTACACGCACAAACACACGTATATTTTACTTCTGTCACTAATTAAAATGGATCAAATACAGAAGAAATATTTTTGCCCACTACCCATACTCGTGTGCAATCTTAGCACCTGGGTTTTTTTCTAGTACTGTTCTCAACTAAGAGAAAAGGCATATTATTGGAAAGTAATGGATTTCATGTCTTAGTCAAGAGAAATATCAAGATATGTCCAATTATTACCAGAAAGCAAGCAGTGCTGAAAGAACAAAGAACCTGCGTAAAAGTGTTTCATTGGTCAAGTTGTGATTATCTGAACTTTAAATAATAATAATAATAATAATAATGGTAGTTGCTGTTGTGTTAATTTGAACAAGGTTTGCTATGAAATTCAATGAGTTCCTAATGCCATTCCAAGGAGAACAGTTTGTATAAACATTACAAAAAAGATACAATGCAAAGAAAAGTTGAATATAATAGGGTAGACCTAAATTCATATTGATTTCAACAAATACAGAAGTTACTACGGTATTGAAAGGTATTCCGTTTCCTATATTTTTTAATGTCTTCTACATGTCTGTTTATAGAGAATAGACATGTTCTTGCTTCCATCTGTGTATAGTGGGGAAATAATGAAGAGAGAATCCTGGAGAAAGCCAAGAAGTCCTGGAAAAAAATAGAATCTGTACCCAAACTAGGCAGGAATGAGCATTACAGGTGATCCAATGTAAAAGTCCAGTGGAAAGGCAGTTCAGCAGGTAGTTGAAATTAGTGACCACAGACACACCCAAGCAAAGAAGGAAATCAACATTGTTGCAGGATAATAAATAATAAACCAATGTTCTTAATGAGAGAAGCTAACTACTTAGAGTTAATCTCTTGTTGCTACAAGGTGAAGATCCTATAAAGCACCATTGATAATAATAAAATTCTAACAAGGAATATACAGTTTGTAACAATGCTAACAGACTCGGTCAATATATCCTGATGATAAGACAATAGATTATGAAATGCTGGCTAAGTAATTATTTTCAAGTGTATTATGTATGGGGGAAGACACCAGGAGACAAAATAATGACAATAATAATATCCACACAAGAAGTGAAAACTTAGATTTATGGAAATAACAAACAAAATGCGTCCACTAAAAGAAAGTCCATTACAGGAAAAGTAGTGAAATTCTTTGTCCCATCTGTTGATGATGAAAATCCTTGGCTGATCCTAGAAGCTATTATTTTACTTTGGCATCTGGTAAGATTACTCTAACCAAGAAGTTATCAAAATAATATTATTACAGCTTTAGCTATATATCAAAAATAGTATAGCTGTGCCCCAGGAAAGTATTAACATCACGTGTAAAACTGTAAAAGAATGGATTAAACCCATATTATTGAAACTGTGGAATAGTTTTAAGAGTTGGTAAAATAATAAATTGGCTGAGCTTGTGTGTGTATAAGTTTTGTCTTTTTAGAGGGTTGGAAATATTCAAAAGAGTCAGTCACAGAAAATTTGTATTTCCAGTTTAAATTAAAAGAAAATTTACTTATTCATATATTACTTACATTTAAATATTTATGAAAAGTTATTTTCCAAGTTGTATTTTTTAAATTGATAAGTTTAATAAGTCAACTATTGTGATGCTTAATTTTATGTGTCAACTTGACTGGACCACAGGATGCCCGTATAGCTGGTTAAACATTATTCTGGGTATGTCTGTGAGGATGTTTCCAGAGAAGATTAGCATTTGAACTGGTGGACTGAATAAAGCAGATGGTTCTCCCCAGTGGGGGTTGAAGGCTTGAAAAGAAGGAAACGGCAAAAGAAGGTTGGATATCTGTTCTCTCTGCCTCACTACTTGAACTGAACACAGTTCTCTTAGCCTTGGCACTCCTGGTTCTCAGGCCTTCAGACCCAGACTACAATCTACACCATCAGCTCTCAGGCCTTTGAGCTACACTACCTGCCTTCCTCGGTCTCCAGCTTGCAGACAGTAGATGTGGAACTTAGCCTCCATAATTATGTGAGCCAATTCCTTCTAATAAATCCATCTTTGTGTGTGTGTGTGTGTGTGTGTGTATGTATTATACGTATGTATGTGTAATAGCCTATTGGCTCTGTTTCTCTGGATAATCCTGACTAATACGACCATTAAACAAACTGCAAATAGTCATAGATGTTCTTCTCCATGAGATGTTCCCCTCAGACATTAAAGAATTGATCACTGCTCTCCGAAGAAACAGTGATCACTCCACATCACAACACAGTGTCTTGGTGCTCTAGAGATTTCTTTAAAGTAATTATCCACATGAGATAGAAAATGAAATACCACAGTTCAATAAATTATGTAACGTGTCTCAGGGGCATGTGTCCTGTAATCATGTAACCTCTCCATATTTTTATTAGCAGAGAAACCATCTGCGAGCTTCATCCTGCGGAGTGATCCACTACATACAGGTTATATCCCTGGATCTCACTGCTTTTCCTGCTATCAAGAGCTGAGAGTGGGAAGTATGGAATGGGGCTAGAAGGAAAACTTCAATATATATTTACTCTTGTATCTTTTAAATTTTGAAACACGTAAATATGTACATTAAATTAAAAGAATTATCTATTAAAGTTGCCCTTTTTGCTTAATTGATGTCTTATTGACTCTTGTTTGCAAATTAATTAAAGGGTAAGAATTTTGCTTTATACTCTTAAGTCCTGGTATTTCCTGATTTCTTAGCCTAAATTTTCAATCAAGTCACCCTAATTACCATTTAAAATACGGCCTAAAGAAGACTGTATAGTTGTGGACCACTAGTGTGTGGTACCTTTAAAAATTAAATGTTATTCAGAGGAAATAGAAATGCAAAAGCAAGGGTATAAAATAATTTTTACTGTTTTCACTTTAACTTCTTTTTCATTTTTATATTAATCTCTTAAAGATGAACAGATACAATTAACTTTTTTATTGAAAGCAGAACTTTCATAAATTAAATTGAAAACCCAAACTTCTTTCTTTGGATAGATATTTATCTTGTTCTCCATGTGAGTTTTCCAGTTGTCTTTGTTCTATAATCTTTAGCCATTTAATTTCCTTTTGAAAACAAACATCTCATTTTTCTAAATAAATATGTACAATAGAGCTTATTTGAACAACCTGAATAGCTCTTATTAGAGTTAGTTTTGTCACCATTCATTATCAGAGACTGTTGTGTCAGAAAAAATACAACTTATTTTTTACTTAAATCTTTAATAGTGGGGGTTAATCAAATATGGTGACCTAAAAAAATTACAAGGAAAGCACAAATGTATAAAATCAGTGATATTTTTTCTTTGTGTTGGTAAAGAATAGATTGGGAATGGAGGAGATCATTATTTTTCTGAGTTAAATTACTGCTAGTCTTCTCTGCTTGTTTTTAAAGGTTCACTCCTGAACTTGTATCTGTCCTATTTGTTCAAACTTTTCCTCACTTATTACCAGTACATACTTTAGAACAATTTCGTATTTCCCAAGAGTAGACCTAACTATGTATGAAGGTAATGATGAAGAAAATGAAAACAAGTGTGTGTGCATCCTCCATATTGTTCTTTGTTAATGGATACCTGGGGGTGGGGAGGAGAGAGAGAGGTAAGGGCAAGAGATTCTTAAGTCACAACATGCGGTTTCTAGATAGTGTCTATTATCTCTCTACTTCAAAATCAGTTTTCTATATTCTCCTCTATTCCACTGAAGATGAGAACCTGCACAGTATATTTCTCAAACTCCCAAACTCCCTTGTCAATTGGCTTTATGTTAGATTGGAAGGTGGGATGAAGTGAGAAGCTATTAGTTCTGCCTTCCAGCGTTACCTGCTGGAATGGTGGCAGCAATAACAGCGGCTGATGAGCATCACTTCCTGGGTTCTTGCTCACACAGCTTGATCCCCCAAGCAGCAGTCTTGGGACCAAGGTAATTTTAGGCTCTAGGCAGTTCCATTTCACTTTAGCGCTCCCTGCTGTAGAGGAGGGAATGGATTCCTGCAGTGACTGATCTTTTGAGTAAAATTACTCACTCCTTTTGTTCCCCAAGTCCTCCAATACCTTTGCAACCAGTTCCTTTAGTAACTTCCCTCTATTTGAAATGCCTATGTATATTCACATTTACATGTTCTACAAAACATTAAGAAAAAAACGTGCATTCATATTTATTTTATCTGCTTCCCACCTCTCCTTCCTGAGTCTGTTTCTCACCTTTAGTGTTTTCCAAACATCAAAACTCCTCTCAGCTCTGGTTGCCCAGAATTTATCATAATGCTCCTTGTTTTCTGATGATGCCCTCTTGGGTCCCCATAGTGACCATGCTCAGATTATCTCTCATATCAAGACCTACTTATCTTGTATCTAATATTTCCAGGGACTTCCAAAGCAATGAAATTTTGTACTGTCCTCCATTCCTGGCTCACCATTACTTGCTTTCTGAAGACATACTTTATCCTCTCAAGCAGGATTAGACTTCCTCATCTCTGCTCACATAGCTGTGAATCTGCACTTCTGCTAAAGACAGCACTTACTACATTGAACTGAAACTGTTGGTTTATTTATGTGGCTTTCATAATAATCTATAAATTCTTTGAGATTATCTCAGTCTAGAATGGTCCCTGGCAAAGTACACTTTTGTTTTTTAATAAAGCAATGCATGTTGTACCTAGAATGGAACTGGATTCCAAGGGGTTGCAATCCCTATCAAAGTTCCAACAACATTTTTTACAGAAATAGAACAAAGAATCCTAAAATTTATATGGAACAACAAAAGACCCCGAATAGCCAAAGGATTCCTGAGAAAAAAGAACAAAGCTGGAGGTATCACACTCCCAGATTTCAAATTATACTACAAAGCCATAGTAACCAAAACAGCATGGTACTGGCACAAAAACAGACAGACAGATCAATGGAACAAAATTGAGAGCCCAGAAGTAAATCTAATTATTTTTAATAGAAGTTTACAAGCCCTTCCAAGCCATTTGAGATTTTACCCTTTCTTTTAAAGAAAGAAGCCAACACAAATGATAATGTTCTATAATAATGGGCCTCGTTTATAGAAAGGCAGTCATTAATTCTTGTTTCCTTTCTAGGTAAATTCTGCTTATATGATTAGTACATTAGTAATCCGGTGTAAGTAGCCTGCCCTGACTGCTGGAATAAGTCAAGTTCAAGATCTTTTATTATAAGCATTAGTATCACCATGTGTCTTTCCTTCATAGCATTCATTTATGTTCCTAATTATGCATTTGTTTGTGTGATTTTTTTGTGTGTATTTCATCTAGACTGTAGGCATTGTTTGTTTTTATTCACTGTTAAATCTCAGTCCCTATTACAATGTCTAACAGCTAATAGGCCCTCAATGCATATTTGTTGGATGGGCAAATGGCTAGTTGGATGGATGGACAGATAAGGGAAAGAAATCAGAAAAAGGATGGGTCATTTTGGACTGCTGGTATTAATGAAGGCTTCATAAAATGACCTGGGATTAATCAGGTCTTTGAAAAGGGGGCAAGAGTGAGACCTCAATCCACATGTTGAAAATATACAATCTGTATTACAGCTTTTATTTTTTTTTTCATTGAGTGCAAACAAGGAGATGCATCTAAATTAAGCCTCACAGCTTTCCTTTTCAACATGTGTGGGTGAGGAAGGTATTGTTACATAAAGCAATGCAACTAATTGAAAGAGGAAATGAAAATCATTCTTAAGTGAAGAGAGTCCCACTTCTCCTTGGGTTTCCTTTAATACTACATACCCTTAAACTGTAAAATGTGTTATTAGAAAGGCCTTTAACTAAAAGGAAAAATCAAGCCATATTTACCCTTTCTACAGGCCTGCATAGCAACTACATCTTGATTTAGAACAAAGGGACACCTTTTGTCTGATTATTGTTTGTTCTGCCGAGTGTCTGAAAAAGGAAATACAACCAGGCAGCTGTTTCGTTTGCTCTACATACAAGACCCTTCACACCCACTGCCTTTCAGCAGGACTAATTCCTAACTGTACGTCCCCTGCCTAGCCCTTGTAGATGGCTGAGTTTTAACTTTTGACACAGCTTTCTCTCTTTTGATCACCACCAATGGTATTATTTAACTCTATCAAGACTTCCTTTTCTGTGCATCTCTTCATTCCTCCTTGTTCTAGCTTTTCTCTCTCTCCCATGCACGTTTCCAGTCTTCTTCCAAACTTTTGCTCTAAGATTTAATGAGTTGATCCAGCAAACTAAACAGTAAGTATTGCTTTGCTTCTGCTTTTTCATCTTTTGATTTTAAAAAGAGGTTCTCCCTTCAATGTAATCTCACACTTTTCCTCGGTCAGGTACTTCACAATATTCTCCTTGATCTTCTCCCAGAACAAAGAGACTGAAAAGAGCTTCCAGGCCTCTGCCATGCCAGCCCAGAGAGGATATTTACTCTGTCATTAGCTGTTCCTTCAAATGTGCTCTCCATCTTCTCGTTGCACCACAATCGTCACAGACGTTTCCCTGCTTCCTGCCCCCTCCCCTCACCGGGAATGCTCCTCTTCTGTTGGTCATGTTTTTCTCTTATCAGATAATTGAGTGAAAAGTGTATATAGTCTAGACAAATTCTGCCTGATGAGACAAGATGACAAAAGAGTACGTTTTAAGAAATAATGACCAGAAGAGGACGCGTTGTGCACCACTCCACTCCTGACTGATGGCCTTCATTACTTAGCTCCAGCCACACAAGAGCCACGTGCATTAAGAAGACCGTATACCCTGCTCTCTTTACACTATCTTTGCTTAACATTTGGAAAAATCAGCATCATTTCTAGATGCAGAGAAGAGAAGGCTGAGCTAAAATAGAATAGAGAAAAGCAAAGCTCTCAGAAAATAAGACTCTAGTGGATGCTATGAGGAAGACTTGGCTTAAAAAGACCAACAAACAAAAATTTTATATTTTCAAAGTCATGGAGAAAGGCAGCAAGATATGTTGAAGATCGCAGTCAATAAGAAAGACAGCGGGATATGCTGAAAATCTCTGAGTTCCGGTCGTGCTTAGTCGTTAATTCACTGTGTGACATTAGGGAAGTCATATAAACTTTCTGGGGCTTATTGTTCTTATTTTCAAAATGTGGAAGTCAGTTTAGATGATTCCCAAGTTATTTTCTAAATCGGAAATTCCATGATGCTAAAACAGAAGATATTATCTACCAATAATACTATAAGAAAATAATCTCAGCAAGTCTCTGGCATCAGAATGACTGGGTTCAAAGGCAACCTCTGTTTGGTTTTAATTGGCTCTAAGATTTTTGGTCAAATTTTAACTTGCCTAAGTCTCAATCTTCTCATCTGTAAATTGCAGATAACAACAGTATCTATATAACAGGGTTGTTGGTGAATTAAGAAAGATAATTCATGGAAAGCCTAATTATGGGGCCTGGTGCTCAGAAGGCACTCCAACACTAGGAATTTAAAACAAACTAGAGTCTTCTCAGAAACACCTAGGAAGGAAAACAAAATGTACATTTGTATGTATTTGCTTGATGAGTTTCAGATCTCCTGATCTGATATTTTAAAAATCATATGTTAATAAGTAAAACCTAGTTAATATATTCCTCCTTCCAAATTCTGAGTATCACAATTAACATGTCAGTCTGGTATAGAGTGGAGCTGGGGAAGTGGGCCTGAGGCACCAGCTATACTCTGCCCTTCATTGTGCTTCCACCTTATGCCTTTGACAGCTTCTGGGCTTCTGGGGAGTTCACCTCAGACCCACTTAGCCATTGTCCCTGTCACTAACAAGAATTTAGAATACACATGGCAATGGATGATCCAACTTCCGTAATTTACAGTCTTAACTGTTCACCAAAGCCAATCCTCTTTAAAAAGGGAAAGCACTCCAGGACCACAGAGCTTTGGTTTCCATGGCAACGGCATAGGTCAATAGCTGCAGTCACACCTTCACCAGCCTTGATTGCATCTGGCAATTTACCATCTCCTGTGCTTCCTTTTGTTTGAGCCTCTCTCATTTGCTTAATTCCCATCTCTATTGGGAGAACGGCAAAATGCAGAACTACAGGAGCTGAATTTAAATTAAAAGCTACGGAAGCCTTAATAAAGCACTGGAGAGCACTGCTTATTTTGTAACTCAGAAACATGTGCTCCTCGAAATCAAGTCCTATATTCCGAACCTCTGAATCTTGCTTCCCATATTCTGTTGCAACTTGGAAATGCTTTATTTGCAATACCCTATGGCTTTTGGTTTTTGGAAAAATCAATGTCGTTTCTCTCTTCCAAGACCATATTCTGGTATCGTAGGTATAAGCTTTGTAAAGATAAAGTCCAAACTTCCCAATCTGTCATACAAAGCCCTGTATCATCTGACCTCTGCTCACAGGTACTACCTTCCTCCTGCCCTTCTCCATTTACACTCTACACTCAAGCAGCATTTATCTTCTTTCAGGTTCTTGAAAATACTCTATATTCTGGGACCTCACACACACTGTTCTCTCCTTTGGAAAGTCATTCTCTCAGCCTCTTTGCCTTGCTATCTCCTAGTTGTTCTTCAGGTCTCATCTAGGTGTCACTTTCTGCAGGAAAGCTTTCTTAACCCCAAGCCTGGTTAGTTTTCCACTACATCATAGGCTTCCCTTCCATAATCTCGATATATTTTAGTACCCTGTGTAAGTATTGGACCTCCTTTATACTTCTAAGTCCACCGAATGCAGAGACAGAGTCTGTCTCTACGCCCTCCCCCAAACCCACTATTGAATTTCCAGTGCTCTTCCAGTATTTAATACACCACAGACCTTTCATTAACATTTGTAACATGACTGAAATCACTTTACCCTACTAGATCATTAAAGTCACTTGTTATAAATTTCATCACCTTGATGTTCTGCAACTTCCTGTCTATCTCATTGTAAGGATCTACCAGAAGGTACTTTTATTCAAGATATATTTTGCAATTTTCCTATGTTTCATAGGGATATCAGTGGATATCAATTCACTCAAAGTGGACAAACTCTAAAATCTCCGGTCTGTGTTTTTTATGATATAGTCCATTAAACATTGATTTTTAGGTGCAGCTCAATATAGTTATTCTAAGAAGATTTAAAAATAAGTAGAAACAAAAATGCTGAAGGAAACTAAATAAGCAGCATCACCGAGCCATACAGCTGTAGTTATCAGACAAGTCCACAAGCCTGATGCTGGGCAGGCCCTGGATCCCTTCCTGCTACCATACACACAGTGTGACGTTTCAGAGCTCATCACTCAGTAGTGAGGGGAAAAGAAGGAAAGACACACCATTTTCCAAATGTGACACTAACTGGCTTCAATGACTGGGGATCACAGGGACAAACCTTGTTTGTTTGAGCCAAGCATTGATGTTGAAGAAGTAGCTACATGGTATACTGACACCATGATATTTTGAGGCTGATATTTTTGACACTGGGACATTTTGAATTGTCAGATTTTGAACTTATTAGCAAGCAACCTGTGCAATGGATACACTTCCTTTATCTCTGAGGTTTCTCTTGTCTCATTACTAATTCCATCTCTGTTTCTGAGCGACACCCAAACTTTGACCCCTATCCATCAGTTTGGGCCATGCTGAATTTCAGATGCCTGAAAGGTATTGCATAGACATAAGCAATAGATGGTGAGCTGTGTGGGTCAAATGCTTCAAAAAGATATTGGGGCAGGAGAGCTCATGCATAAATGTCTGGATTGCCTAGGGAAGGAGTGTTAAGAAAAGGCAGTGGGAGACAAGGAAAGAATCGAGAAGAACCACCACACTGAATGGGCATATGAGTGAAAAGCTGCCAAAGGAGGGAAAAAGAGACAGCAGAGTGCTGCAAAGTGATCACATAAGGTTAGCACTAAAAAATGGATATTGGACGCATCATCCTCTAAATTTAAAAAACTAACCAGCTATTGTGGCTTAGAATAGCAGTTATAAACGTGGAAACAGTTGTCATTTCTCCCTTCTTGATTTCTTTCTTTTACCTCTCTTCCATGGAGCCCAGTGTCCAACCTCCCTATGGCATAAGCATCTGATCTTCTCTGCTCTCATTCTACCTGAGGTGGCATCACCTGGCTCCAGTGATTGAGGTCACAGGGACAAGCCTTAATGGTATTGAAATGGCAAAGAATACTTATGGCACTGGATTTGGATAAAAATCTGCCTTAATATATCCTCACATACTAGTGATGTTCAAAATAATATGTTAACTCTTCCCATTATATTATTTTCCAAAATATTTCAGCAATTTCACTAATAGTGTTAGACTTAAAGAAAAAAATATTATTAATTGGATCAGCAAACATAATTGAGGATATCCTATGAGCAAGGTACTGGCCATCAAGCAGGGAGTAAGACAATATTTCTGCCCTCCTGGAGCTTACAATCTATGTGGAGAGAACAGATTATAAACACAGACAAACACTTACCAGGTAGTGATCAATGGTATGGAGGAAACTAAAGCAAGGTAAAAAGGGTCAGAGAGTAACGTTAAGGGGCTGTTTCTAATTGGATTGTCAGCTCTGAGTACGTGTCTTTTGATCAGAGAGCTAAATGAAATGAGGGGTTCATAATGTGAATATCTGGGAGAAGATCATTCAAGGCTGAGAAAATGTAATGTCCCTAAATTAAGGCAGATTTGAGGACTGGCAAGAAGGTTAGTGAGTACATAAACACACTTCTATGACAAAGGTGTATGCAAATTACCAATTTATTTACTAGTGGCCAATTATTCTCTACATCCAACTAGGTCATAACGTAGACCACTTCTTTCTTCTTTTTATATCTACTTATCTTACTAGCAGTTCTTGGTGTCGGAGGGCAGAAGAGAATAAAGGAAATTGTCATTCAACTTCTCTTCTTAATACATTCACCATTCTTTGTCCCCTCTCCTACTTCCTATTCCCCCCTCTCCATTCTTTTCTCATCTCCACTCCCTCCCTCACTTCTCTTCCTCTTCCCATCCCCTTCTCACCACCCCCTTCTTCTTCTCCCTTTCAAATTTCTCTTATCTGCATCCTTTATTACACTATTTCTCTGCCTTCTTAAAATCTCAAAAGTAAAAATTGTCCTTGAGAGATAAAGATAATAAAGTTCATCTACATCTATTGAGAGCAGCAGTTTGTATTCGTGTTACATTACTAGAAAATGTAACCACGTGTACCACAATTAAGAGGAAGGATGTTGTGGGTGGGCGAAAGAAGACAGTAGCATCAAATACAATGAGTGTAGCTTTGCTGCGTACTCACAGAAATGCAGGCCTGTTCACATCCTGTGACTTGTAGCTCGTCTCTCTAAGACTCCTCGGCCAACATCCAGCAGCAATGAGCACCTGGCTTCTTGACCTTGCTTTCAGCCTGAGACTTGAAACATTTCACTTCAATCTGCCTTATACTTCAATATAAGGGTAAAAAGAATATACTACAATAATGGGGTAGAGTAATATACCCCAACCTATCATTGATTTCCACAGCAAATGGGCCCTTGCTTAGCCCAGTGAAAATCTTGCTTTAAAACCTGCTAGTTACTGCTTAGACCAGACCCTTAAGGCTCTTCTCCAGTATCCACTTCTGGCTTGTCATCTCAATGGTGACTCTCACCCTTACCTTAGATAATTCTACTTGAGCTGTTCTGGATTAACTCCCCTATTCATTCTAGCCTCATTCCCAGGGTACTACCAAGACATAGGCCCTGGTGGCATTTCTGTCAGGTTATTTTCAGATCCTATGATTGGGTACTAGGTAGGCATGCATGTTGATTATTCTAGCAAAAAACTTCTTATTTGAGACTTTAAAATGATCATCTGCTCCAGAATCAATCTAGAAGTTGAGAGCAACGTAAATCCTTTTCTTCTGTAGAAGATGAGTAGGAACCTTGTCATACTTTACGAATTTTCATCAATGAGTAGTAAGGTACTGAGCAATATTCTTCACTGTCCTATCCACTTCCCTCTTTCCCTTTTCCAGTCATTTCTCAACCCAGTATCTCTTTAAAGAATGTATATGTTATCATGTCACTCCTCTGCTGAAAACTCATCACTAGGTTCCATTTGCACCCATAACAGAGTCTTAGCCACATACCAAGACCCGCAAGAAGTTGCGTTGTCTGCTATTCCCTCCTTCACCAACCCATCGGGTGTCACTTCAGCCCTCCCTCACTAAGCTCCAGCCACAATGGCTTTCTTGAAGTTCCCAGAGCACCATAAATTCTCTCATGCCTCAGATTCTTTTCACAGGCTGACCCCATCCCTGCCCATCATCACATTTACATGGATAACTCCTTTTCACCCTCAAGTCTCAGCTTAAGGGTGTCCATAGAGGCCTTCTTCGTCTGCCTTATTAAAATTCAAACCCTCTTCCCTACCTAACTCCATTACTTTCAAAAACAGAAAGCTATTTTTTTCTCCAAAGCACCAACTATACCATTTTTATTTGTAGCGTACGGGATCCACTTGGGGAAATAGAAACCATGTCCATTTGCTTTAATAGAGAGAATTGAATGTAGAAAATTAGCAAAAAAGGTATTGGTAGACTGAAAAGACAAAGAGAGGACATTGAAGTACCACAGAGACAGCAACTACAGGACACAGACACCATCCCTAGGGCTGAGTATTATCAGAACCTGGGAGGAGGCACCCTGCAGGACTGGGACCCAGAGCGCTGAGGGTGCTGTTTGTCTCCTGCTGGTCCTTCAGGAGTTTAGAGGTCCTGGGGAGCTGGTTCTGAGATATTAAGGAGAGGGTGCTGCCTGGCTGGTGCTGGCATCTCTGACAGGGTGAAATGAAGCTGGTTCTGGGAGTATTAGAAAAAATTAGAAATTGCAAACAACCAGTGATGCTGGAGTAAACTACATGGTAGCAGTGACTGCTTGGGGCAACAAGGAGAACAAGAAGGAGCAAGTCCCTTTTCTTCCTATTGTCTGCCAGTCTTCCTTAAAGGCCCCTATTGACCGAACCTAATATGGATCCACCCGGCAAAGGAAAAATGTAGTTTTCAGAGTCCCAGCCCAAGCAATTCAGAGTAGCATATAGAAGGGTGGGTTTATAGATGAGATATCATAGCTTAATAACTAGCATAGTATTTATTTGTTTATTTATTGCTTTTCTTTCCTACTAGACAGTATGTGTTCAGGACCCATGTCTTTCTTTTTGCTAATTTATCCCCTCCCTGTGCACAGCACAGTAAGAAGCTGATAGAAGGTACTCAATAAATATTCTTTGGTTGGATGAATTTATTAGATTTTTCTCAAAACTACTTAGCAAAATGTACAATTCAATTCTTGTCAATTGAACAACAATGAGTGCCTCATATGATAGTCTAGGCATTAGGGCTAAAGGATGAATATGAGGCAGTTCCTTACTATTTTGTAGGGAACTTAAGACATTCTCATATAACATTGAATAATAAAATTCCATAGCAAAGATTCATAGTTTAAATGTCCAAAGAACTTAACAGACAGCAAAATCTACAGGAGGTCAGAAAAGAAAAAGGCAAATGTGGGTTTGGAATGATTCAGAAGACTTGTGGAGGGAGTTATGAGCTGAGCAGGCTTGAGTGGGGGCAGACAAGCAAAGGTGCAGAGGAGGGATGAGTTTGGCAGGCTTTGAGATGATTCTGACGAAAGCAGGGAAGTAGGGGATTAGTAGAAGCCATTGGAAAAGTAAACTGGAGCCAATTATGGAAAATCATGAATTCTGGAGTTGGAATTATGAGTATTATGTCTTTTGCAAAGAGGAGGCGTTAAAAGGTTTTAAGCAAAGAAGTGATGTGGCCACTGGGAATATTTTCTGAAGATAAATCTGGCAGCATCACGGGGAACTGATTGAGAGTATAGAAACTAAAGCCAGAAAGATTGGTTAGGAGACTGTGGCAATAATCTTAACACAGAAAAAGATGGTAAGGATAGAAATAAAAGAAAAAGATAGGTAAGGTTTAGAAGGAAGAATCAATATAAAATAATGCAGAATTAATCCAGGGAAGGAGGGTGGAGAGGATGTCTAGAATTAATCCACAGTGATACACCTGGAGAGGACTCAGAAGGGTGGAGACAGATGAGAGATCCTTGAGTTTCATCAGAAGAACTCGATTAAAAATGCCATTAGTACCACAAAAGCCCCAGTGAATATTTATCCTCCGATAATTAAACACAATATTTTGAAAAGTAATTATGAATCTGGAAGAATATATATGTCTTCATCTTGAGGGACTTCAGAAGTATGAAGATTCTGGAAGTTACAATACTTAGACGGCGCCTCATTTCCATAGATGTGCTCCTCCAAATTGCACTGCTGAATGTTCTGGTATAGTTCCTTCTCGGTTTCTTCTTTAGCATTGAGAGGACTCACTTTCACATTTTCATAGTTTCCATGTATGTCAGTCCCCCTCACAGCAGATCTGTGGTCTTGGGTTTGAACTGAGATTTTATGCCTTGAGTTGATAACATAGGGACTCAAGGAGACTGTTTTAGTATAGTCTTTTCTCCTGCTGCTTCTCCTTTGCAAAAACTTCGGTAGGGAAAATTGTGTTGTGTTACGTTGTTTCCAGTGCCAAACACACCCAATTCCACAGATCACCAACAGCAAAAGAAGCGAAATTCCTATAGCAATGGCTGCTGAAGTATTTCCACAGTTTTTCAACATTTCTGCACAAACAGTGTTATTTAGTGGTATGACAGATCCCTTAATAAAATCACAGGTACAGACTGATGTAATTCCTTGTAAGGTATGGTTCAAAAGTAGTTTTGGAAGCTCTTTTAGGCATTTCTCTTTCAGATCTGAAAGAACATTATCTGGCAAAGTCCTGATGCAATTAGAGGAGAGATTGAGTAAACTTAGTTTTCGAAGATGGTTCTCGTTGTATCTGATGCTGTTTACTTTACAATCGTTAATGTATAATTGCACTGTGTCAGGGGGGATGTTATTCAACTCCTCTTCCTTTTCTACCAGTAAATCACAAGATGAAGCAGAAATGAGTGGAAGATAACAGCAAAGTAAAAAATTCAAGAAAAGGAAGTTTGAATGATACGCCATCCAGAAACCTGCTATAAAGTAAAAACATATTAATTGCATAGCATAATAAAAAATCTACCAGTTTCTACCAATACATTAAACACCAGCCTTTAGCGATTTCATGCTTCAATACAGAATACAGTACTAGCTGTTTCGAGAAGAGTATAAGATTTAGAAGAACCTGTTCCTGACCAAGCCTGAGTGGTTTTATTACCTAGAATTCAACATGGTTTGTGACAATAAAGCTAATAATTTTCAAGAGAAAGACAATGCTGTGAACATAGTAGGAGGAAAGGGATGAGGGCATACAAGCACGATCATTTCCATTACTTATCGCCTCCTCTCTGAAGCCTGTGGAGAGGTCGGGTACCATGTTTTGTCCTTAATCACACCTTCCTCTGTATTCCCATATTACTGAGTCTCTTCTCTATTATAGCATGATGACCTAAATTACAGGGAATTATGCGTCTTCCTACCTGGTTAAATGATGGGCAGGGTTCAGGTCTCTTCATCTTTATATTCCTAGAGAATAGCATAACACCTAGCACAGAAAAGGCACTCATCAATACTTATTGAATAAGTGATTAAGTAAACAAATGACTCCAAATCTCAGCATCCAATTGCTTAAGATGATAGTTTAAAACAAAGATATGTCTTCTAAAATGCATAGTTTATATTTAAAAGATGAAAAGAGCTCTGTGACGTAAAATAAAATATCTTTGAAAGCCTTCCCATCACCAGTCTTCTCACAACTTCCAGCAAATAACTTTGATTCAATTAAGATCATTTCAGAGCGTTTTCTTTCAATGCGCCAAAATGGCAAAGAGAGAAACAGAAAGTGTTCAGCTAGACTGAGTGTTTTATTACAATTTTATCAACAAAACACTATTACTGCATGTTTTCAGCCTAGACCCAGAAATAGTTACATTCAATATTGTTTTGTTCTTTTCCCTACTATTTTGATTGAGATATAATTGACATGCAACATTGAATAAGTTTAAGGTGTACGATACAATGATTTGATGTATGTCTATACTATGAAATGAGTACTACATTAAGTTTAGTTAACATTCATTAGCTCACATAGTTACAATTTCTTTGTGTGTGACGAGAACCTTTAAGATCTACTCTCTTAGCAACTTTCAAATATACAGTACAGTATTGTTAGCTATGGTCATCCAATATGGTTAATAATGCTGTAGGATGATTGTCCTCATCTACTGAATGCCATTATCGATAATGTTTAGTTAAGAGCTTATATTGGGTCACCTTCCAAACACTTTTACAAGGATTATCTCATTTAATCCTACAGCTGCCATGTTTGAGAAAACAGGGGATTAAAGAGGTTAAGTAACTTCTTTAACAACTCAGAAGAGATTGAGTGAGGATTCAAGTAAAATATTATTCTTACCCAAATTTTTGTAAATAGCTGTCCAGCACATCTATCACTAAAGTCGTATAGCCTGATTAGCTCTGAGGTTCTTGAGGGCTGGGAATCATTTCTTATTTATCCTTCTATTACCTGCACCAGTACTAGACACAGAATGGCTAGTTTATTAAATATTTGTTAACAATGGAGCAACCTGCATTAGGATAACAATAATAACAGTAAACAGGAAAAAAGAAAATCCACTAAGTTGTGCCCTGCTTTCAGCGAGTATTCATGTATGACAGTGAAATTTTCTAAATTTGTTCAAGATTAGAAAATATTAACATGAAAATTTTCAATTTTAGCATTTTACAAAAACCACCAAATTGAATGTAAGATACAGTTAATTTATAAAATTTATTCAATAAAACTCTGGGGACAGATATCCCAGATCTAGACATCTTTTAATCTCTGTGGAAGTTTTATAGGGTCTCTCCTCTGTAAGGCCAGACACAATGTTGTGTTCAAGGGCAAAGGTTTTGCAAATGACTTTAACCATTAGGATCCCATTTTCTTTCTAAAACAGAGGAGACCTGATCATATTTAAGATATTTTATGGCATAAATGATTACTGATTTAAGTAACTATTTGCCAACATATTTCAACAAATTTCAAATACTGATTGAAACTAATCAGCTTTTTATTTTATTTTATTTAGTTTTTTGAGGAAGATTAGCCCTAAGCTAACTACTGCCAGTCCTCCTCTTTTTTGCTGAGGAAGACTGGCCCTGAGCTAACATCTGCGTGCCCATCTTCCTCTACTTTATACATGGGACGCCTACCACAGCATGGCGTGCCAAGCAGTGCCATGTCCGCACCCAGTATCCAAACCGGCAAACCCTGGGCTGCCAAGATGTGGAACATACAAACTTAACCACTGCGCCACCGGGCCGGCCCCTAATCAGCTTTTTAAAAGTTAGTAGGCCTGAAACAGAAGTGGGGAAGTCTATTGTCCCCTGAGGACAAGGTAATAAATCGCTCTCTCAATTTCCAAAAGGAGATTCATTTTTACCATCCACGTTGCTCCATGTAGAGTGGACATTCCAAATATTAAAATTGTCAATTAAGTGTTCACTGAGATAAAGACAAGAAGACTTTTTACAGGAAAATAAATGCATTCTTTTCCTTTCTTCAAAATAACTTAATAGGAAAACCCTGAGAGACATAAACAAGACCTACCAGAACGAAAAACACGTGTTGAACAAGAGCCCTTCAAATACAGCATAGAACCTAAGTTTCATTTCACCCCGTTTCAAAGAAGACTATTTGTTTTTGTTTTTGAAAACAGTTCCAACAGGTTACCGGACAATTACTCGTTTGTCTTAAACTCACAAATTGTTGTCAAACTCCTGGAATTTTCAAAGTCAGGTACTGCCCTTCTGTTTGGAAAACAGGCGACAGCAGAGGACAACTCTATACTTGCGAGCATAAGTACTTGTAAAGAAACATGAACATCACTCTCAGTTTGGTTTTTCACCCTACGACCGCTTAAGGCAATTTTTCTACAAACTGTGTTTGATAAGGTAAAAAGCCATTGATTATTTAAAATGATCTTGTTTCTTATAGTTTTTCATGACCCAAACTCCTTAAATTAAGTTCTTACCTTGAGATTAGTATGCCAAGCTCTCTTTAGTTCTCTGGGTTGATTTAAATCTTCTTTGGTTTAGAACTTGTTCCTCTTTTTTCACTGAGGTCGGTTACTTCCTTCTTTAGCTCCTCCTTTCAGACTATTTCATACTTGCAAAGTTTCCTGGCTCTAGAGGAAGCTCTTATTAGATGCATCAGACTTATGATAAACTACATGAGTTTTTGAATAAGGAAGTCCAGCCCTTTCATCTTTATCAAGTAATAATTCTCCAAATATATCAGAAAATAATGCATGAAGCCTAGCTAGCTTTTGTTTGAACAATGTTGGCATTCCTTGCTTCAGAATCAATGAAAGTCATTTCACTCGCACTTCTTCAAATCTTTTAAAAACAATTTTCAAATGTAGTAATGCATAGGTCTTGTTTATTTGTTTGCTTGTATGCTAGAATAGTCTTCATTTCAAATACTATATCCCAGTGCCCCAGTTTACATCTAAACTTGTCAAACTGGTGTCTAATTTTGGTTCAGAAGATGTTAGTATTCTTTTAAGTTGATAAGATAGGAATTTCCTAAAGTACATTTGGCAGTGCACTACTTCTGGTATTTTCTAGGAGGTCTTTCATTGAGTAAATTTGGGAAATAGTGCTTACTGGAGATTCATAGGCACTCAGCATATTAAAGGCTGTGAGCCTTCCTACAGCAAGCAAACTAAACAAAAGCAAATAGGAAAGAAAAACTGGTTAAGTTAGTTTAATAATAGTAGCCAGCATATTCTGAGTACTTACTACAAATTCTAAACCCTTTGTGTATCACTCAGTAACTTCTGACAACAGTCTGATGGCAGAAGACTGCTAGCCATCCTGTCTTACAGAGGAGGGAATGGAAACATAGTCGAGAAATTGCTACTCACCCAATGTGGCCTGGCAGTCTGCCTCCAGCACCTGCGTGCTAAACCACTATACCTGCTGTCTCTGGGTTGAATAACACATTTCCAACACAGACCCCTTGCTTAACAGCACCTCTCAGAGACCAACTCTGTAGAACACAAAAACGGGAAATGCTGAATTAGATAAGATGATGAAGTAATGGAAGTTTTACCTTCTAAACTATGCTGGAACGTTTTCAACCACAGGGGATTAACTTTGTATAAGGCGGTTTAAAAGAGGAAGATTTAGTTGCTGAAATACCCATCAGACATTAGAAGAACAATACTGTCAAAATAGAGTGGGCGTTGGCATCGTGCTAAGCCGTGGTGAACACTCCCTTGTAGCACCGCAAGCCTAGCAAAGAGGCTGCTGTAGCCACAGACCCTTTGAGATCAAGGCAGTAAGGCTAAGAAAGACACGGTTATGCACAGGGGACACTAGGAGCGAGGAAAAGAGGCATCCAGCTCAGGGTGGCCATGGAAGGCAAGACCCACCCAAGCTAAACTCATAGAATAAGAAGGAGTTAATCAAAGCAAAATAGGTTGCTCCAGGCAAAGATCCCAGAGTGAAGGAGGTTATGAAGTTGTAAAGCTATGAGCTTGATTGCACACTACCGTCTCACCAGTATATGTAACTGCAATATTAGCCACCCCTCCAAATAATAACACACACACACACGTGCACACAATCTGCATGTAGGTAATAAATATGGCATTCATGTAAAATTACGTGATTTACTCTAGAAGTCAAGGCAACTGGTTTTGCCCTTTAAACTTAGGAAAATTATTTAACCCCTTATCACTTTAGTTTTTCTGCAGATAAATAACATGGAGGGATATCGCCTGGCCCTTTTCTCTAGATAAGAATTTTTTTTTAAGTAATAGATATAACCATTCTTTGAGTTTATAGAAGAAATCCTACATGTATTCAAAAGAGAATTATTGAATAATTACATTTGTATGGATCAGGTATTATGCTGAGTTCTACGCTGGCCTACTTCCCAATCTTTGGCCTAGCAAGGCAGGTTTTTATTGTCTCCTTACACTTCCGTTTATAATCGCAGCATCGTGTCTAGGTTTCCTTTTCCTGCTTTTCCTTCTACCGTTATGTGGTTTTGGGTAGCAGAGGGCCTAGGAGGTAGCTTATTGTTCTATAGTGTACTTTGGACTGGACCGTTTATCCAAATAAACTTTTCTCTCCTATTAATTGATGATTAATAGCCACTTAACTGTGATTTAAAATCTCATCAATTTCTTTTGTGTCAGTGGATATGTATTTATTTTGACCATGTGCTCTTTCAAATGCATGAACTGAGTAATATTGGTGATAGTAGACACTGACAAATGTTTGCGTACATGGATTTTATTTGAAAGCTTGCCTGACTAAAAGCATCTTCCTAGATGTTCTTTAAGGAGTCCCAAAATTCCATGCTACTTTTTAATGGCACAAGGCATTATATTTCCTGGGAAAGGTATTTATCAGCTAGCAAATTCATCAATACTGATTGGTTTATGGGTTTAACCAAAAAGCAACTTAAATGAAATGAGTCACTGCCTTCCAACTAGTAAAGTTTGGCTGTGTGGGCCAAGTAGATATGAAAATTCTAATGTGAGGAAACTGAGCAGCTGAAAGTGAAGAGAGAAGGCACGAAGAAGAAGAGGTCAAAGCAAAACCATTGTCACTTTAGTGACATGTAGGGCCCATCCTGTTAGCAGCTGGCAAACTTAAATCCTATCATTTTGAGGGAGTGGGGGATGGATGTTACCGGAAGGATTTCAGATATTATTTAGTCAAGGGATTCACTCCCAAACCTGAAAGTCTATCAAAACCACTTATGGGGCTTTTTTAACAAATACAAATTCCTAGGATCCTGCAGATTCCGCTTCATTATGTCTGGAATGGGACCCAGGGATCTTTATTTCAAAAGATAGGAACACCACCAAAGAATTTCTGAGTTAGAGGAACGGGAGGTTATATATAAACCATGGGGAGAGGTGTTTTTACTTTTCATTTTACACTCTTTCATACTGTTTGATCTTTTTCTTTTCTTTTCTGTTTTTAAGACTGACCCTGAACTAACATCTGTTGCTAATCTTTTTTTGTTTGTTTGTTTTTCTTCTTCCCCCCAAAGCCTCCCAGCACATAGTTGTATATTCTAGTTGTGGGTCCTTCTAGTTATGCTATGTGGGACACCACCTCAACATGGCTCGATGAGCAGTGCTAGATCCACACCCGGGATCGGAACCAGCGAAACCCTGGGCCTCCGAAGCGGAGCACACGAACTTAACCACTTGGCCATGAGGCTGGCTCCTGTTGAATCTTTTTCTACTAACATGTTGCCACTTTTATAACAAAAACGAACATTGAAATCTCCCCAGATGATTTTGATTTGTGGCCAGGTTTGGAAACTATTGATACAAACGAACCCTCTGAGGGCCAGAGAAGTGATGGGATTTATTCCATAGCTTCCAGCCTAGAAAGTAGAAATCTAGCCTGGATATCAAAACAGTTTCTTTGTTCTGACCTAGTACTTTACCATACTATCTCCATGAGGAATAAATGGAAAGAAAGTCCCTAGATGTCCCCTTCAAGAGTCTATCTTTTTTTCCCTGTTACATTAAGTCAGAATTATATATAACAGGAAGTTACAGAGAAGGAAATGGGAGAACAAAACCCATCAAGGATGCCGTAGTAAGTGAACCATGAAAAGATGTTAGCCTATTGGTGGACCTTTTTTTTTTTTTTTTTGAGGAAGATTAGCCCTGAGCTAACATCTGCTGCCAATCCTCCTCTTTTTGCTGAGGAAGACTGGCCCTGAGCTAGCATACGTGCCCATCTTTCTCTACTTATATGTGGGATGCCTACCACAGCATGGTTTGCCAAGCAGTGCCTTGTCTGCACCAGGGATCTCAACTGACGAACCCTGGGCCGCCGAAGCGGAAAGTGCGAACTTAACGGCTGAGTTGGTGAACCATTTTAAGCTGTGAAATCTGCCGCTTGGGACTTGTCAGGCCTAAAGAGAAGTACATTGTTATGGTTCATTTGACAACTTAGAAAGATTAGATTATGGTCCAGGGCTAAAAAAGAAGACACTGAAAGAAAAACAAAGTAAAAAGACCCAGGAAGTCCACTCCTAGGTATATAGTCATCAGAAAAGAAGGCCATTTCTGTTTATAATCGCTTATTCATAATATCACAAAGCTCTAGAAATACTCCAAAGGTTTATTCAACAATACCATCAGTAAATAGAGCATGGTAAATCCACATAATGGAATACTACAGGCAGTGAAGAAAACAAGTTACTGATACGCACAACATGGATGAATCTCGCAAACCTAATGTAGATTTAAGAAACTATACACAAAAGAGTACCTATTGTATGATTCCATTCCCAAAATCCTGTAAAGCCCATCTGTGAACATATGAGGGTAGAGGTCAAAAGAGTGGTAGTTACTACAGACGGGGAGAGGCATAAGGGAGCCTTCTCAGATGCTAGAAATGTTCTTATATCTTGATCTTTGTGGTGGTTACAACATGTATCTATATGTAACCATTCATCTAGCTACCCACTTAAGATTTGTGCACTTTATGTAACTTGTCTCTTCATGAAAAAAAATAAATTGGGAATGAATAGTAAGACAATTATTTTAAAGTCATGAAAAATTGAGATAATTAGGTATTTGCATTTTATTCATTCAAATTACCATCTTCTTTGGTAAATTGGTTTACTAATTTGAGCATAGGAAAACTTTGCTAAATTATAGGTGAACTTTGAGGTGGATGAATTCTAACTTTATCTGGAACTTCCTGAGCCTGGAAGCTGGTAAGGCTGGTGGTAGGAAAGACGGGAGTTGTTAATGAATCTTGAACTTCAGCCCAGGGAATTTCTACTTTCTGAGATTATGAATATGGTCTTTCATCGGCATACCTTGATTTACTTAAGGGATGCGTTGCTGAAAATTCATGTTCAACCTAAAAGCACATAGGTATAAAGCAATTTTACCTAAAAGAAATAACTCTGGGATCTTGGGCAAGTAACACAAGTTGTCCACCTTGCTTTCTCCATCCATAAGACAACAATGGATTGGGTGATCCCTGAGGTTCCTTCAAATTCTACTAAGTACAAATAAACAACATAAAAACGATCTTCACATTCAGAAGAGGATGTTTGAAAGTGGTTTTCACGTTTAGTAAATACTTCCTTTTAGTCCGACCCCCTTTTTTCATCATAAGTCTTTCCTAACTGCTGTGCAGATCAGATAACATGACTTGAAGCTTGCCTCAACTTCAGTGGAACAACACTCTCTCTCCTTCCTCCATTCTTTCCCCATTTATTCCTTTAGATTAAAATAAAAGGAGATTTGGAAAATTGAGTAATCATTCATTATGAAAAAAATTGAAAACATTTTACTTCTTCATGCATAAAACTGAAAGCTGCATAATTTAGCATTGCTAAGCAGATACACCATCCATCTTAGACTGTGTACACAATTTCACAAGTCAGATAACTGATAAACTATTTCAAGAGATCCTTTTGTTGTACATTTGAGGAGGAGAGTACCGTAAACTGGGATTAAAAAAGACACCAAATCAGTCATTGTTTGATTCTGCAACTTCTTCAGAAAATGTGGAGAGGCACAGTACAACATATTACAGTTTTTAAATAACCAGATATATTTTGAAACTTCACACTGTGGTCAGGCTGGATATGAGAAGTACTGGATAGCAGACACATTTCTTCCAGAAACATTGTCAATCACTATTACCATTTCAAAAATGGCAGGGTGTGGGAGCTAGGCGGGGCTAGCTCATCAGAGGAAAGTACTACTCTAAGCCCTTTGCTTTAAGATCCTGAATGATGTTAGTTGTACGCTGATTTGGAGTCAAAAATTAGGGGAGGCAGAAAACAGTAACTGTTTTAGGTTTACTTTCTTTCCAGATTGGGATGGTGCCCTGTATAACTCTGTTCCCACAAGGAGTAGTAGAAGGTGAAGAAAATGACACGAAGAAAAGCAAACACGACCAGAGTAGGTGGGGCAGGGACCTGTCAGAAAGGGTCCTGATGACCAGAACCTTCTTTTCCCCCTCTGTGGGAAACACGCTTCAGAAGCCAATCCATCTTCAGATGAAGGGTGGTGACCATTCACCCAGGATGCGTGGGCATTTAGCGTGTGAAGCGTCAATGGTTAATGGTCTCAGATAAGCCAGTATTATGCTCTAGCTGAACTGGTTTCTCTGAAACCCATTGTCTATGCTTCCTTGTAGACTACCAGCTTCTCTTCAGATATGTTAACAATAAATCATGCTAAAGCCATGTTGTTCTTTCTTAAGAGACATTTCTCTCATCATGATATGTTCCTTTCATTAGTTACTTTATTAAAAATTTAAGACTATCTACTTTTCGTCTTCAGAGTTTATCCATATCTCTGACATTAACTAGCTTGGGCCAGTCATTCAATCACAGAGAGCCTCAATTTCTTATCTGTAACATGGATTTTAATGGATCAATGTTTCTTAACTCTAGTTGTTCTTTGGAATCTCCTGTGGAGCTTTTAAAATTTCTTTTTTTATTGAGGTAACGTTGGTGCATGCCATTATATAAGTTTCAGGTGTACATCACTATATTTCGATTTCCGTTTAAATTACATCATGTTCACCACCCAAAGACTAACTACCATCCATCACCACACACATGTGCCCCTCACCCCCTTTCACCCTTTTCCATCCTCCCTTGCCCTCTGGAACTTTTAAAAATATTGATGCTTGGGTTCCAGGCCACAAAAATTAAAGTAAAATCTCTGAGGGTGTAACTCAAGCATTAGTAGATTTTTAAAGTCCCTCAGGTATTTAAAAGTCCCCAGGAAGGCAGTATTGAATACTCAGGCCTTTTTTGAACTAATATTCTATGATTCTGTTGTTATGATCTTAAGTAAATCGCTTAACTCTTTACTTCAGATTTCTTCACTCTAAAAAGAGAACTTGATAGATAGTGCTGCAAGAAAACAGAAATAATCTGCGAAGTGCTCGAAGTACATTAAAAAAATACATGATATTACAAACTCCCAGGAATTTGCAGGCCCGCGAAAATGGCACTAAGAGCTCACATCGCTTGCACACTTGTGCATGGGTCAGATCATTCTCTAATTCCTTTACATGGATTTTCTCCTTTAATTCCCTCAACAAGCATAGGGTCTGATATTATTCACCAGTTTGGAGATGAGGAAACTGAGGTACAGAGAGATTGAGTTACCTAGCCAAGGTCATCCAGCTTGTGCCAGAGCTTGAATTCCAACTCAGACCACCTGACTTGAGTCTGGAGCCGGTGCTTTCAAGCTCTACAGTACCATGAACTGCCCTCTTACTCTGAGGAACCAAATGCCTGTCAAGAGCTGATTAAAATCTGCTTTAGTCCAAATGCTGTACGTTTGAATCCTTATCTATTTCAGAATATTTGACCTGAGCTAAAGATGGCAGCCCTGACTGTGGGGGGTTGGTAGGTTTCACTGGCTGGAGTAAAGCTCTTGCCTGGGTTTAATGAAGTATGAGGGGGTTTAGTAAGTAATGGAAGAGGTATAAAAATAAGAGACTGAGGTGTAAGATCATGAAGAACATGATTAAGAATCTTCTGTTCAATTCTTAAAAGGGGAGTGACATGCTCACAATGTGGCCTGAGTATGGTGACCCTTGTTACTATTATGGAGAATGATGGAAATGACCTCACGTTTAGCTCCAACTGGACTTAGTAAGCTGTTCCAAAGAGTCTTCACACTTCTTTATATATACAAGGACATGTCCTTATTCCAGACACATCATCTCTTCTTGGACAACTGCAATAGCCTCTTGCTGCTCTTCTTTCTCCTGCCCTGGTCAGCCTGTAACACTACCTCCTTACAGCTGACAGCACTATCTCTCAAATAGAAATCAGGCCACATGAATGTCTTCCCATAGCCTTAGAATTACCTGCTACCCTTGCTACAGGTGATAAGGTTTTTTGGGATCTGGCCCCTGCCTCTTGCTATCATCTCCTGCAGCTTCCTCCCTTGCTCACTAGACCCCAGACAGGTTTGCGTTCTCTCTAATCTTCCAACACACCCTGTTCTCTGTGCCTTTAGGCTCTGTGCTAGCTGCTCCCTTTACCATGATGTCATTCTTCCAGATCTTCCCATGCTGGCCTCATTCTGCCATTCAGGCTTCCTCTTGATGTTCCCTCCTCAAGGAGGCTTTCTTTGATCATCCAGTCTGAAGTACATCCCTACACATTCTCTCACTCACCCTCACCCCTGCAAGTGCTCTCATCCACTCTCACTGCTGCACGTGCTCACAGTCATGCACTGCATAATGACATTTCAGTCAATGATGGACCTCATATACAATGGTGATTCCAGAAGATTAGTCCCATATAGCCTAGGCGTGTAGTAGGCTATACAATCTAGGTTTGTGTAAGTACACGCTATCATGTTCACCCAGTGATGAAATCACCTAACGACTCATTTCTCAGAGCACATACCTGTTGCTAAGCGACACATGACTGTCACTTATAAGTATATATATATATATACACACACACACGTAGTTTAGAGAATAATCATAAAATAAGCACCAATGTATCAACACAAAGGTAAAGAAATAACTCGTGACCGCTTTGGAAGCCCCAGTTTCCCCCACCCCATGACATTATACCCTCCCTCATCTCCAGATTCACAACGATCCAGGTTTTTCTGTTAATCATCCCTTGCTTTTCTTTATAGTTTTACCACCTATGTACGTATCTCTAAATAGTTTTGGAAAATTGGAGAGCAATCATAGACTCAGCTAATGTAGATATGGGAAGATCCCCACTATGCCTTGGGGAGAAGAGAAGCTGCAATGAGCCATGGGACCACAGGCTGCCTAAGCTTCCGTGAGAGCATGCAAAGCCCTGGTGGGCTAGGGTGTCCGTGGGACAGGTCTAGAAAGTGCAGCTTGTTGTCAGGCAGCCGGTAGGGCTCTAGCATAGACCACGCATGGATGTCCAGTGGAGACAAGGTCAGAACCAGGGTGTGCTTTGTCTTTTCTGTGTCTAAGTGTGGCCTTTAGGGGTAGGTCAAAGAAGAGAATTTCTGTGGCATAAAAAGTACCCTGGCAGCATATCGTCAAGACAAGGCAAGTGCAGGAAAGTATCAGGGCTAGGCTCACCGGGACCTTCTGTCCTTAGGATTAAAAAGGGTGCAAAATTTTGGCAGTTTCTTACAAAACTAAACTTACTCTTACCATACGATGCAGCAATCGTGCTCCTTGGTATTTACCTAAAGAAGTTAAAAGCTTATGTTCACAATAAAACCTGCACAAGGATGTTTATAGCAGCTTTATTTATCCAGGTCAAAACTTGGAAGCAACCAAGATATTCTTCAGTAGCTGAATGGATAAATAAACTGTGGTACATCCAGACAATGGAATATTATTCAGTGCTAAAAAGAAATGAGCTATCAAGTCATGAAGACGTGGAGGAAACTTAAATACATAGCACTTGTGGAAGAAGCCAATCTGAAAGGCTACACACCATATGATTTCAACTCTATGACATTCTGGAAAAGGCAAAACTATGGAGATGAGAAAAAGATCAGTAGCTGCCAGGGGTTGGGGGAAGGAAGATATGAATAGGCAGAGCATAACGGGTTCTTAGGGCAGTGAAAATACTCTGTATGATACCATAATGATAGAGAAATGATATTATACATTCATCTAAACTCACAGAATATACACCACTATGAGTGAGCCATAATGTAAACTATGGACTTTGGGAGACTATGATGTGTCAATCAATGTAGGTTCATCAGTTATAATAAATGTACCACTCTGGTGGGGGATGTTGATAATGGTGGAGGCCCTACACATGTGGAGGCAGGGAACGTGTGGGAAATCTCTGTACCTTCCCCTCAATTTTCTATGAACCTTAAACTGCGCCAAAAAAAGTCAATAAAAAAAGGTGCAAAATCAGTTTCAATAGGATCCATTACTTGCAACTAAAACTGTGATTGATACACTGCATATTTATTTATTTATTTATTTAATATATGTAATTTTTTGCACTATGCTTTTAGACTATCTTAGGATAGAATTTATTAGATATGTGTATTGGTACTCTTCTGTTGTAAGGCACACAGCCATAACTCAAACTGGTTTACACAAAATAGATTTATTGATCTACATAACTGAAGAGTCCGTAATTTAATTTTATTGATAATCTTTTATTTCTCAAACTGCCTGGTGGGTACATGGAAGCTCAGTCTAATAATTTTCATACCTTCCTGAATATCTGAAATACTTCAAAATAAATTAAAACAAAACAAAATAAACGTGAAGTGGCTGGATCCAGCAGCTCAAGAAATGTCACCAGTACTGGCCCCTCCTTCTCTTGATTGGCATTCTCTCCTCTCTCAGCCGTCTCCAGGTGCAATCTGCTGCAGCTCCAGGTTTTCCATGCTTCCAGCTGGCAGTACAGTGGCAAGAGAGCCTTTGTTCTCAACAGTTCCCGAAGTCCCAGAATTGACCATTGGCCTGAGTCAGGTTTCAAGCCAAACCTTGGAGGAACTGTTGGGCTAGAAGTGCGCCCTGATGGCTTAGACCAGGCTCACATGGCCGTCCTGGAGCTAACAGATGAAGCTAACCACTTCTCTTTACCTGCTGATGCATGGTTTACTAAAGGATATTGTGGTGTTTTGACTAGAAGAAAGGGAACAGATCCTGGGCAGAAAAAACACAAGTGACCATTTCTGTTCTTGAAGGTTATTTAAAGGAAGAAGGACAGGGACGAGACAAACACCTCCCCCAGGACAGGGATAGCTATTTCTCGAGTTGTCTCCCAAATTCTGTTGAGATCCTAAGGCAGCTCCAAAGTAGAACTATTGTCAAGAAGTTATCAAGAAGTACCAATATTGTCCTCTTGGTAGAAGGAGGTAGTGGAATTATATTTTTATCAATAAAACTAGTATTAAACTGTGCCTTGTGACAAAGATTCTCTCCTTGACCAAACTCTAGTCAGGCTCCTCTGAGCCCTTTCTTGACTAGGCCTCAAACTAGGCCTATAAAGACTTGAACAAACATTGACATAATTTCTAACAGCACAAGACTGCACCCTAAAATGACCCTCACTCCCCCGCGTTAAAGTGCCTACCAAAGAAAACTCAATGCTCCCAAAAGAATTGACTGTTCCAGCCAACGCCTGAAGACAGAGACCTTCTCCCAGTCTCTGTGGGAGGATAGGAGCCTAATTTCAGTAAGGGCCAGTTAGCAAACTCAGATGGGTTTCACATGGACCAATCCCCCACCCTTTCCCGCTTTTTCTAAGTTTTCACTTTTGTGACTCTACTGAGCCTTTGCTCACTCAGTGCTCCATACTCATTCTCCCTTTAAAAGACATGGTCACCTTTGTATGAATTAAAGTTTCATTCAGTTCACACTGAACTCCTTTCCCTATTGCAACAGGATATTACTGATTACAATCTGTCCTTACCACTTTACCTAGTGGTCAGCCTTATCTTTGACATCTGCATCACCAGTAGGAAAAGAAATATTAGAGATTCAGTGCTGGTATCCTTCAAGGGGAAATGCTTTGGAACCAATAACCTAGAAAAGACTGCCCTCTACTGGTTAAAAATTTTGGTTTGGCAATGTGCTTTTTTCTTTCTCACACACAGTTCTCATATACATGTCAAGTTATCACTATTTTTGTTATAAACTTGACTTCTATGCAACTGATCACTAGAAACCATCACATTCAGGGCCGGCAAAACTTGAGCACATAGGATGGCTGACCATTCTAGCTGGTCTGCTTGGCTGCCAGTAAACTGTCTGAAAGTACTCGTCTACTGTTTGAGAAGGTATCTTTATAAGTCACCTTGGACCAGCAAAACAAACTCAAAAACCATTGAGCTACTCCACATAAATGCAACAACTCATCCTTTACATTATAGTGTTACAGTACCAAGAGAGTTTGCTGATGACATTTAGAAAATTTTTCTAGGTTTACTGGGGTATAATTGACAAATTGTAATATATTTAAAGTGTACAATATGATGATTTGATATAGGTATACATTGAGAAAGGATTACCAAAATTAAGTGAATTAACACACCCATCACCTCACATCTATACTCTTTTTGGTGAGAACACTTAAGGTTTACTCTCTTAGAAAATTTCAATTATACAATACAGTATTGTCAACTATAGTCACCATACTACGCATTAGATCCTCAGACCTTATTCATCTTATAATTGAAAGTTTGCATCCTTTTACCAACCTCACCCCATTTCCCCCACCCCCTAGTCCCTGGCAACCACCATTTTATTCTCTGTTTCTATGAGTTCGACTTTGTTGTTAGACTCCACATATAAATGAACCATGCAGTATTTGTTGCTCTTTGTCTGGCTTATTTCAATTAGCATAATGTCCTCCAGTTTCATCCATGTTGTCACAAATGACAAGATTTCCTTCTTTTTTTAAGGCTTAATAGTATTCCATTGCCTATACATACCACATTTTCTTCATTCATCCGTTGGCAGACACTTGGATTGTTTCCATGCCTTGGCTATCATGAATAATGCTGCAAGGAACAAGGGAGTACAGATGCCTCTTTGATATGGAGATTTCCTTTCCTTTGGATATATACCCAGAAGTGGGATTGCTGGATTATATGGTACTTCTATTTTTAATTTCTTGAGAAACCTCCATATTGTTTTTCCATAGTGGCTGCACCCGTTTACATTTCTACCAAGAGAGTGTAAGGGTTCCCTTTTCTCGACATCCTTGCCAACAGTTGGCATCTCCTGTCTTTCTGATAACAGACATTCTAACAGGTGTGAGGTGATATCTCATTGTGGTTTTGATTTGCATTTCCCTGGTGATTAGTGATGTTGAACATCTTCTCATGCATCTATTGGCCATTATGTCTTCTTTGGAAAAATGTCTATTCAAGTTCTTTGCCCCTTTTTTAATTGTGTTATTTATTTAGCCATTGAGTTGTATGAGTTCCTTGTATATTTTGGATATTAACCTCTTAGCAGATAAGTGAATGGTAAATATTTTCTCCCATTCCATAGCTTGACTTTTCATTTTGTTGATGGTTTCCTGTGCTGTGCAGAAACTTTTTAGTTTAATGTAGGCTGATGACATTATTTATCTGCACATTCCTTTATCTTTCTCTTTTTAACCAATTATTTTGAAAAAAAAATTTCTCTATTCCTTGCTCATTGTAGGAAATTTGAAAAATATAGAAACTTTAAAGGGTGTAGTCCCTCTTTCAAGGCCCCTGCAACCCACACCCCGCCCTACCCCCCCCCCCGCATTGATAAAATGATACTTTAAAAACTCATAAGAAAGATACAATAAGCAGCAATCCTAAAGTGGTCCTCTCTCCACTCCCCTCTTAGAGATTTCTAGGCATGTCCTCTCAGCGGTCCTCCCACTTCCCTGCTCTCCTCCCAGAAGGTTGCTGTCAGCACAGGACAGCACTTCCTCCCCGAGTGAGACCATCGCCTGGAGGTGGAGGCTCCCGCTGCTTCCCTGCTCTCCAGCTGTCTCCACAGTTCTCTGCTCATTCCTGCCAGTGTCAGAGGAAGCTCTGTCTTCCTTGACCTGAAGGCAGGATCCTCCCCCAACACCCCCGCCCCCACCTCCCCGTCATTGCTCTTTTGGTTTAAGCCATTTTAACTTCAATGACCTGGATGGATAGTATTGTAAATAGCATTCTATTCTCCTCGTCATCACTGTGCAATTTTTTGAATGATCTAAACAGATTATTAACTCTATCCCACCTGCAGAAACTGCATTCACGAAGATTACAATCTAACGTGCTGGTCAGGTGGCATAGTGTTTAAGTTCACGTGCTCCACTTTGGCAACCCGGGGTTCACAGGTTTGGATCCCATGTGCAGATCTACACACCCCTCATCAAGCTATGGTGGCATCTCATCTATAAAAGAGAGGAAGATGGCACAGATGTTAGCTCAGTGACAATCTTCCTCAAGCAAAAAGAGGATTGGCAATACATGTTAGCTCAGGGCCAATCTTCCTCACCAAAAAAAAAAAATTACTAACTAATTATTACACTCCTTGACCTTTACGCAATGTTTGGCAGTTTTCATTATCCCTCTTTTTTGCCATCATACTTACCTCCTGGAGTCTCTTCTGCTTTATCTTCCAGTTCTCTCTCTATGACCCTGACTTTTCCTGTCCTTTCTGTCTCTTCAGGTCCTCTAACTCACAGGACTTCAGATCTTTCAGCCCATGTACTCCCTAATAAAATAATTCTGAAAACTATATAGCACCTAACACAATTTTAAGTGATATATAAATTTTTTCATAAGATTGAGGGTTATAAAGAATAAAATATCTGATATGGTGAGTATTCTATATGTGCCTTAAATACATTGTTACCAAAACTATGGAACTGCATCTTTGGTTTATGGAAAATTTCACTATATAATTTAATTGGCAAACACAGTCTTCATTGTCCAACTAATCAATCAGAAAATTCACTTTGTGTTCTAACTCAAGCAAATGTGTTAATACCTATCTCTGTGACAAACATCTTGCTTCTAAATTCTAAGTATTAGGCGGGGAAAAAAAAAGAAAAGAAATGAGGCAGGATGCCTTGCCATAAGTTTGCTACGTGGAGGAAGCTTCCTACAGAAGCTGCACAGGCTTGCATTTTCCCTTTGTTTGGGGACTCCAGAGGTGTTTGCACCTGGTAGAAATGTACAAGAGTAAAGTTCTGGATAAATGGATGGATGGGTGGGTGGACAGATACACATATGAGAGATATGCTCTCCTACTGTAAAATGGGGGAAGGGCGATTGTGAAAGAGAAATTGAGAAAGGAGAACCAGCAGACAGGGTAGTCTCAGACAGATCACTTGTAAGAAAGGGTTCATGCAACAGCTGGGAACGTGTGAACTGATTCCCTTGAAACTCTCTGTGTGCCCCCGTACTCCTTGAAACATCTTCAGGTGTATGCATATCCTCAGTAGAAGTGACTTTTCTACAAAATTAGTTCTTTGTTACTTTCTGTATATTTTTTCTCTTGGAGAATTGACTCATCCTCACAAATCCAATTATCACCTCTAAGTGGATGACTCAGAAACCTACTGCTCTCTTCTTGCATTTACAAACACCAATCAGATGTTCCTATTTGAAGATCTCTCATTTAACTAGAGATTTTCATTTCATAGTCAGCACAACGATAAAATCCATAAACTTTTGTGAGAGGTGTTTCTTCAAGTACCTGAAGCCTGAGATAAGATTCAACGATATCGGGGCTGGCCCCGTGGCCGAGTGGTTAAGTTCGCGCGCTCTGCAGCAGGCGGCCCAGTGTTTCGTTAGTTCGAATCCTGGGCGCAGACATGGCACTGCTCATCGGACCACGCTGAGGCAACGTCCCACATGCCACAACTAGAAGAACCCACAACGAAGAATACACAACTATGTACCGGGGGACTTTGGGGAGAAAAAGGGAAAAATAAAAAAAAATCTTTAAAAAAAAAAAAAAGATTCAACGATATCACCAACAACCTAATTGTCTCTGGCTTTAACTGGCACTGGATAAAGCAAAATGGCAGTCTTCTAGAAAGTCCTTTTGTCTCTGCCCAACTTCCGGGTGATTCAATGAGCCTCATGTAGACGCAGAGAGATAATTAGATGTGCTACCTTTTGTGTGAGCAAGGAGGAGAAATAAAAGTATAGTGATATGAAAATAATATGTATGCATAGAGACAGGCAAGTAGGTAGGTAGATAGATATAGATGGACATATCTGCTTATATTTTCTGAAAGAAACTCTGCAGGGTAAATGAGACACTAATGAAAACACCTACTGGTTAGGGATGGGGGTGGGGTATAAACAGTGTTAAGTGAACAGAAATGGAAGCAAGACTTTTTGGAAAATACTTCTATGTAATTTTGACTTCTGAATCATGTACATGTTTTACGCATTCAAAAAAAGTAATTCCTAAAATTGAAAATATTTCAAAAGGAAAGACACTAACTGTATATCAAAACTTAACATAACCATATAGAGGAAAGAATTACTTTAAATGACTCTGGAATATCACATTCTTGCTGAAAACTCTTGGAAGAAAATATTCTAAGGACAAAGAGCTTCAAATTCAGTGGTTTTATAGTTAATAGAAATACTGGTAATGTTATTTGAAAATCATTTTATGTATATTTTAGAGCTAAAGCAAATAAATGATTGTCATTATTATTATAAAATAAAATTTTCATTTTAAGAGATGAGTATAAAATCAAAAGAATTAAATAAAACCGTATAATCCAAATTTGAATTGCCAAATGTCAATTTAAACTCTCGATTTTAAAAAATGTGTCTCCTACCTGTTGTCAGAATGAGCCTGCATTTTAAAAAAATAGTGAATATAATTGATTAATACACTTGAAACATATAAAAATTCATGAGACCTCAATGTTATTTTAAAAAAGTAAACATGTAAACAAAAACTTCCTTGCCCACATTGGAGGTGACTATTACACCAAATCTTTATTCTTAGAATTGCTAATTAAAGGGAATGTGTTACTTTATTCTTCTTGTAGCTCAGGGTAACAAAAGAACCCCAGTTGATGACGACACTTTTTTTTCCAATTTTATTGATATATAAATGACATACAGTAATATATAAGTTGAAGGTATACAGCATAATGATTTGACTTACCTATATCATGAAACGATTACCACAAAAAGTTTAGCTAACATTCATCATCTCACATAGATACAAAATAAAAGAAAAAGAAAAAAATATTTTTTCCCTTGTTCTGAGAACTCTTAGGATCTACTCGCTTAACTTTTCATATATATCACCCAGCAGTGCTAACTATGGTCATCATGTTGCATATTACATTCCTAGTACTTATTTATCTTACAATTGGAAGTTTCTACTGTTTGACCATCTTCATCCCATTCCCCCTTCCTCCACCCCCTGCCTCTGATGATGAGAGAATATTTGTATAGGAGAATACCAACTATTAAATGTAGAAAGAATGGACAGTACCAGAAAATCGCCGTTCTGCAACCACAAATGAAATCATTGGCTCTACTGAGAATCATCAACGTGGGATCAAACCATTAAGTGAATGCCCAATGGAAAAATTTCCCCATATTATCCCACAGATGACCTGCCAGTAACACAAGAGGGGCTGTACTTCACAATGGTGCGATCTGGCTGCCACCACCAGAACACAGACACCAAACTGACTGTCAGGAACAGTGGGTACCACGTGCCTCCTGAGGGGGTGCAGTGGGAATTACACAGCACTCTCCATGACATATTCTTACTACAACATGCTCAACCCAAATCTAAATAAGTCTGCGTTCCTAACTTCAAGTTTAAAGGAAATACAGAGGACAAAGGAATAAATTAAATAAAACCACCAAGAAAAAAGAAAACAAATCCAGAAAACGGACATTTTACCAGACATCTAGCCTGGTCTCTTCAAAAAAGCCAAAGGAGTAAGTGGCGACTCTTGCAGATTAATCGAGTTAGGAGCCATAACAGAATGCAGTCTGTGGGCCTTGATTGACAATTAGTTCGAAAAATTTGGCTATAAAATGAATTTTGGAAACAAGTGGGAAAATGTGAATATGAACTAGGTATTAGATATTAAGGAATTATTGTGTACTTTGCAAGGTGTGATAAAGCTATTACAGCTATATGAGAAGTTACTCATTTTAAGAGTTCCATGCTGCAGTACTTAAGGACAGCACATTATGATGTTTATAACATTTTTAAATGGCAAGAGAGAGAATGGGGGGAGTATGTGTAAACAGTTGTTGAATCTGGTGGCAGATACATGGATAGTCACTGTACCCTTCTTTCCACGACTCTATATATTTGCATTTTTTCACAATTAAGTTGAACACAACTAGGCTCCACACTGCCCACCTGTGATCACTGCTCCACGGTGAGGATCCAGCAGCCCAGACCTCCCCATCTCTGCCAGGGCTGGGCCTCCTCCCCGGTGGTTGGAGATCCTGGCTTGCAGGCACCACACTGAGCCCTCAGCGCCAGGCTTGCTCTTTATAGTCCTCATTTCCCTAAAACTGAGTTAGGTGTGGATGTGGAAATGGCATTAGGGACAGGTATTGTCTGGGCACAGTGGCTTTGGGACTTCTCAAGTGCAGCAGTCATTTCCAACCCACACAGCCACTCACAGGCACTAGGACTGTTTGCCAGGGCAGGCCCCATAGAGCAGAGCTTCAGAAGCCTGTCCCACTGTGGCCTCCCCCAGGCACTGAGAGAAGTACACCAGCTCTCCCCAGCCCTCAGAGCAGCTAAGCTGCAGCGTCCTTCATGGTCCAGCTCCAGAGCTGGGGCATCTTCTCCCTTGGCTGGTGCTGACAGCCTCCTAGACGCTTCTCCTCTCTCTTCCTCTCTCTTCCCACTTCTCCAAGACAAAAGCAAACCAAAAAGGCAAACAGAGCTTATTTGCTCACTCTGTCTCTTTGTTAGCTCCTTGCAGTTTTCTTCAACTCCTTTCAGGAAACCAGATGCTGGAGAGAGAACCTCTCCACTCGGCCTTGGGTTCAACTCCTCCTTGTTCATCCCTCTCGCCCTTGCTAGTTCTTTGTTTCACCCCTTCCTGTCTCCTGAATATGAAACAGTAACAGACATTACTGATGTCTTACTACATGTCAGGCACTGCTCTAAGCATATTTTATGCACTGGCTTATTTAATCACAACAACCTAATAAAATATTGCAATCCCATGGTACAGAACAGGAAACTGAGGCACAGAGAGGTCGAGCAATTTATGTAAGATCAAATCTAGTTTATGTCTAGTCTTCTCAATATGTCTATTCTCAATAGTTTTATATTTATAAATTTGTTTATCCAAAAAATAATTGAGCTCCTATTCTACGCCACGTACTGTTTGTTGTAGACGCTGAAGAAAGCAATGTACCTGTCCTCATGGAGCTTCCATACCTGTACGGAAGAAAAATAACAAGCAAAAATTAAGTAATAGGAAGCACGGTAGGCATCAGAAATCTCGATCAGATGATAGAGTAACAGAGGGACGGCAGACCAGGAACAAGGAGCTGAACCCTGTCATTAAAAATACTTTTATATGTATTTTTGAATAGGTATTCTATTCTCTTGGTTCAAACATTAAAACCTATGAAAAAAGTAATCAGAAAAGTAAACAATTCACTTGCAAAAATAAATGCATAAACAAGTAAATGGAAAAAAAACCCTATTAGTTTCCTATTAATCCTCCCAGAAATTTTATGTTTTATGCATATTTAAGACTATAAAAATTATTTTCTCCTCCTTTTTTACTCCAAGGAAACATGCTTTACTATTCCATATGCCGTCCTACTTGATGTTCACAATACTTATTTTAGAGATCTTACAATATCGATACTTAAAAAGCTTCTCCTTTTTTTTCTCACAATTGCCTACATTTTCATTGTATGAATGTACCCATTTATCTAACCAGTCCTCTATTGATAGGTACTTAGGTTTTTTCTAGTCTTTAGTTGTTACAAACAATGCTCCAGTGAATAACTGTATACCTCAGAGGTTGGACAACTGTTTCTATAAAGGGCCAGAGAGCAAATATTTTAGGCTTTGTAGCCCATAGAGTCTCTGTCACAACTACTCAACTCTGCTGCTGTCTAATAAGGGCAGCCATAGACCTCATGTAGGCAGACAGGCGTGGCCGTTTTACTATAAGACCTTATTTACAAAAGCTGACATTGGACTAAATTTGGCCCATGGGCTATTTTATTTGCTGATGCCTGTCATTCACCATTTTGTATATGGGGTTATCTCCATAGGAAGAATTCCTAGAAGAGAGTACATGAGTGTTTAATTTTGACAGATTCTGCCAAATTGCCTTTCACTGAAATTGTACCAGTTTGCATTCCCACCAGCAACATACAAGAGAGTTTATTTCGTCAACACTTCACCAACACAATGTTCACACAAACTTTGGGGATTTCGCCAATTTCATAGGTAGAAAATAGTTTTTCACTATACTTTTAATTTCAGTTTTTCTTCTTATGAGGGAGGTTGAGCCAATATAAGAACCATTTGTTTTCTGTTGGCGAATGGATCTTTTTAAAATCAACTTTTAGGAGCTCTTCCTATAGCAGAAAGATAAACCCTTTCTCTGAAATGTTGAAAATAATTTTTCCAGTTTGTTATTATTAATTTTTTGACTTTACTTAAATTTTTTTTTATTTTTTTTTTATTTTTTTTTTAAAGATTTTATTTTTTCCTTTTTTTCCCCAAAGCCCCCCGGTACATAGTTGTGTATTCTTCGTTGTGGGTTCTTCTAGTTGTGGCATGTGGGACGCTGCCTCAGCGTGGTCTGATGAGCAGTGCCATGTCCGCGCCCAGGATTCGAACCAACGAAACACTGGGCCGCCTGCAGCGGAGCGCGCGAACTTAACCACTCGGCCACGGGGCCAGCCCCGTTTACTTAAATTTTTTAATGAAAGGTTTTGTTTTTATCTTGTCACATTAATGGATCTTTTCTTTTATGGATTCTGGATTTTGTGTAGTAGTTAAAAGATCTACCACACTCCAGGACTATAAAAGAACTCCCCCATATTGTCTTATAATTTCATATTTTATATTTCAAACTTTCATCAGTTTGGAATTAAGCTACGTACAAAGCATAGATCCTTTTATTTTCTTTCCCAGTGGTTATCAAGTTGACCCTGTGGCATTTAGTAAATAGTCTACCTAAATAGTGAGGCAAACCTCACTGATTTCAGTTGACACCTTTATAAAATATTGAAATACTATATCTGTTGGGCCTTCTTCTGGACTTTCAATTACGTTCCCTCGATTTACCTGAGCATTCATGTGCCAGTACCACATCATTTTAATTGCTGAAGCTTTATGGTATATTTTAGCACCTGAAAGGGCCAACTCCCCCAGCCGTTCTTTGTTAAGGTTTTCCTTGGCATTCTTGCTAATTTTCTATAGGAACTTTAGAATTCTCTTGCCTAGGTTAAAAAAAAAAGTAGCTTTATTTGGACTGAGTCAAATTTATAATTCGATCTAAGGAGAACTGACAGCTTTAAGATACATTGTGTCTTCATCTCCAAGAACATGGTAGGGTTTTCCACTTGTCCAGTCTTCTGTACCTTCTCAAGAGTTTTCTTCATATAGGTCTCACATACTTCTTAGTTATTCTTATGTATGTTAGCTTTTTATTGTTATTGTTGCTTTTGTAAGTAAGATCTTTTCTTCCATCACATTTTCTAACTGCTATTGATTTCTGTGTGTCAATTTCTCCACCCTGCTACTGAATTCTACTCTTTATGGTGATTCTTTTTGAACTTATTCTCTAGGGTTTTCCAGGAATAAAGTCACATCATCTGTATATAGTGATAGTTTTCTTTTCTTTCCACCTTAATACCTGCAATCTCTCTTCTTCAATTACAAGGTCCAGTACTTCTGGTTGAGTAGCAATAGTGATACAGATGAGCATCCTAGCTGCTTCCTGACTTCAGTTCTAACACTTCTGCTGTTTCCCCCACTAAGCGTGAGAGCTATATTTTATCACTGTAGGTAAATATCTATTGATTCTTAATTTAGTGTTATTAAGAATAGATGCTGACCTTGTCAAATGCCTTTTAAGAACTTAAGAAAATGATCATTTGATGTTCTCCTTATGTCTATTAATATAATATAAATCATTAATATTGCATTATGTTTGTAGATCAATGATGCTGAATTCTCAATATTGAAGAATCCTTGCATTCTTGGAATAAACTCTACTTCATCATGATGTAATATTCTGTTACTATGCTGCTGGGTTTTGTTTGCTAATGTCTTATTTTAAAATTTATATAAATATTCATAAGTGAGATTATCTGTAGTCTTCTCTCCATAATCTTTGCAGGTCTCGAAGTCAACGTATGGTTGCTTCACAAATATAAATTTTAAGTTATTATTTAATCTTATGATCGAAACAGCTTAAATAGTATTGGAATTATTTTAACTTCAATAGTTTCACAGAATTGTCCTGTGAAACCATCCAGGCCTGATATGTTTTTAGGGGCAGTTCTTTGGCAATTTCCTCTTCTGCTTCTGTGGAAATTGGCCTGTTTAAATTTTTGAATTTTTCTTGGGTCAGATTTGATAAATAATTTTCTCTGAAAAGTATCTATCTCATCTTAGATTTAAGTTATTTATATGGAATAAAGTAGTCTCCAATTATTCTTTAATTTTCCTCTGTGTTTATTTTGTTTAAGTACATTTTCCTTCTCTCTGCCTCCCTCTTTTTTGAGGGAAAGGGTAGAGTTTTGGCTAGCTAACAGTTCATCTGTTTTACTACTTTTTAAATAGTTTTAAAAAATTCTTCTCCATCTATTGATATAAATATTTAAAGCTATGAATTTGCTGCCGAGCATTATTTTATCTCAGTTTCCCAGTCTCAGTGATACTGACATTTTGAGCCAGATAATTCTTTGTTGTGGAGGATTTTTAGCAGCATCCCTGGTCTCTAACTACTAGATGCCAATAGCATCCCCTTCCCTAGTTGTAACAATAAAAAATGTTTTTGGATATTTCCAAATGTGCCCTTGGGGGGCGGGGCAAAATTGCCCGAGGTGCAAGCCCTGATAGCTAGTGTTGTTAGCGCCACCGAATTAGCTGAGATAGATGTAGTCAAAAGTTAGCATAAGAGAAGCCATCCTATAGAATGAAGTCATGTTGGAACTGTAAATGACCCTGACTCACCAGAACCCCTTCCCCTGCCTTATTCTCGAAGCGTGCTTTGGAGAAACGCTTAGAACTGCATGTAAGCAAGCCAATAAGTAGCCAGTCAGTAATTCATAGAGAGAATGACTTGTTAGCAGATTTAAGTCCTCTGTCTAATCTGTTCCTTCTCTCCATAATAAGAAGATAACTAACGTTTTCTTAGATTCCCTAAGAATGTCACATTCAGCAGATCCAAAACTTTTGTCTACCTAAAGGCACCCAAGGGTGTGTGGTCATCCAATACCTGCACTCCTGAGCCCCCTCCCCTTTCCCTGCTTCTTTAGTTACATTCTTATGTAAATATCAGTTTCTTTAACCTTGTATCCCTGAGCTTCACGCAGCATGAAGCTAGTGTTGAGAATAGGGCACTGACCTCCCCCTATCGCACAAGGAAAACAGAAGTTACAAATTGTTAGAGGCCAGGTGGACTCATAGGAAAGTTTTGGTTAATTATAGGTCACTGAAGTTTATTACAGGGAAACTGATGTCCAGAGAATATCAAGAAGCCGGAGCTTCCCAGACCTCAACTCTTTGGCTTCCTGGTGTCAGAGTCCCCCATCCATCATGGAGGCAGACAACCAAGGACATCACCCTGCAGAATCCCTTATCTCACCATCTCCCTCCCTGCAAACAGCCTCACAAGGCCAAATGCAGGCTTGTGGGAAGGGACCAACCTACAAGGCCACATGTTCCTTCTCCCCTACCAAAAGCCTCAAATAAAAACCCTTACGTTTTTGAGGTGGATTTGAGTCTTAAATCCCACCTCCTCATCTGGGCACCTTTTGAGAATAATAAAAGTTCCTTTTTTTGCCATAAGCCTGGCAGTCCAGTTTTTAAAAAATTTTTGTCTCCTTGTGTGGCAGGTAAAAGAACCTGTGTTTGTGGCCAGTAACAGTGTTTTCTCATTTTTCTACATATTCTAAAATTGAGGTTTGCATTTTTCATGTGATCTGATTGTTATTTAAGATAGACTTTTAGGAGCCGGCCTGGTGACGTAGTGGTTGG
The DNA here is from genome assembly GCF_041296265.1 of Equus caballus. Taxonomy (NCBI): domain Eukaryota; kingdom Metazoa; phylum Chordata; class Mammalia; order Perissodactyla; family Equidae; genus Equus; species Equus caballus. The sequence continues at coordinate 29,179,633 of NC_091704.1, forward strand.
GTTTGTGTGCTCCACCTTGGTGGCCCAGGGTTCACAGGTTCAGATCCTGGGCACAGACCTATGCACCAGTCATCAAGTCATGCTGTGGTGGTGACCCACATACAAAATAGAGGTAGATGGGCACAGATGTTAGCTCAGGACCAATCTTCCTCACCAAAAATAAAAAAAAGGGGGGGATAGATTTTTAAATAAAAAATTCTGAACAACTATGGTTGTTTTTGACATACATTACAAATATTTTGGAGAGTTTCTCCCTAGTTTTACTAGAAGTGGAGTTTGTGGGTCTCCTTTCAGATAGATTTCTGGATTACAAAGGAAAAGTGATAAATTGCTATAGTCATTGCTATAGGAAGTTCACCATAGTTAATATTTACTAAACACAATATATTCTGAGCACTTTCAAAGCATTTTACATGGACTATTTCATTTAATTCTCACAATAATCCTATTTAGTAGGTATTCACATCTCCAGTTTCTAGATGGGGAAAGACTCAAAATAACTTGCCAAAGAATTCATAGCTAAGAAGTGGAGTATAAATAATTCTTAAAAAGGCCTTTAGTTAATGGAAACAGCTCAGTTCCGAGGGGAAAGATCAATAATGAAAGGTCAATCTTTGGTGGACAAGGTGAGCACAGGGTGTGACACTATGCCAACTGGTTGCACAGTGGCTGTGTCTGAAGCATTTTAGCAAACTTGAGTTGTAACTCTTCCTGCCTCCAATGGCAGAGGCACAAAAAGCACCTGGGAGGAGGATATTTGAAACAGAGAACAGCTTTACACCTATATTTTTGTGCCTTCCTTTGCAATGACCCTGGAACTCCTCCTCAAGGGAAGAAGTTCCGTGGGTTACAGTAGCCACCAAAGTGAGCAGTCACCGAGGTTGAACCTGTCAACACCCATCCATCGAAAGAGATTGGGTACACTTCATCAGTGTGTACTAACTACCCTTTGTTTACCAAGCTTGAGTCTGACAAATACTCTACACTTGTAAGTCTAATAACTTTAACTCTTTCTTCTGTATTAAGAGTAGTGTTTTGGAATAGCTTTAACGATCTTCACCTGTGTCCTTGTGTTGTAGTGAAGGCTTTGGTGGGAAGCTAAAATTAAAGCTAGTCAGATTTCTCCTCCTGGTCTTTGATTTCCCACTTGCAGTACCTGTACGTTTTCAAATAAATTAGTTTTTCAAGGTTAATGAACAAGTGACCAGTTTCTTCAAATAGCCTTAAAAATAGTGAAATGGGATCTCATAAAATGTATTAAAATAGAATGACAAAAGAAGATTCTTTACTTTCAAGGAAATGGTCTTAAGGGCCTAGAGGTTGATGTTCATCCACACACAAAATTTTAACTGAATGGGATTTCACTGTGAAGTTTATGAGGCCCCTCTGAAGAGTCTAGACTCAAATTGACCACAGTTGATATAGAACAGTATAGGCAAAAATTTTCTCCATTATTATTTTTAAAGCATACATTTGAAGAAAAGATCTTAAATGAACAGGAAATTCAGAAGTACATGTGTGGAGGATAAACAAAGTGCAAGAACTCCAAAGGGGAAGAGAGGAAGATGTTCTTTAACAAAATTTTTTTAATATGTCACTGAGATAGGTTTTTCATATCAATACTTACAAAAGGTTTTCACTTCCAAGAATGAGGAAAAGCCAGAACACTTTTAACTTGTTTGGGTTTGTGATAGATTCACTTAATAGCTTGTTTTCTATTCATAAATTTTTAAATAAATTCACTTTAGAAGATAATTGTGGCCTTTTAGATTCAAAAGTGAGATTACTTCTTATGCCTATGCCACAGGACGCGAGGACATGGTGAGTATGATTTAAAGGAACAGCTGCATTTTAAACAGCCATAAAAACTTTACAGCATTGATTGGCGTTATCATTTTTTACCAGTAGAGGGAGATCTAAGTCCACTGCAATATATTAGTAGCTGTGGTTTGTACAACAGTGAATGGCGGGGGGAACAGTTGCTCTCAAACATTATTACCACATCCAGAAGATAGACAGACACACACATAGATGAATGAATAAAAGTTTTGGTCAAATATTTTGATAAATATATAATATAAACCTTCATCAAAGATTACTGGCAGGATTTGCCACAGACTTTCATTCATTTACAAAATGCAGTGTGTCAAAATAAACACAATGTAAAAGATATTTAACATATTTAATATTTAAATTTAAATCCTAAAGTTAACCTTCCATTTTACACTCATTAAGTTACTTTTAAAGAGTTAGATATTAAATTTAATCCAATCAATTGAATATATTGTGGCAAATATAAAATGAGGTTCGGGCTCTTTTCACCTTCCAGATTGAAGCCTTAGCTGCTCAGGATATCTGGACTTAGACTGACATGCCCAGCCCAGCCCCTGCAGCCTCTTGGCAGCGAACATGTACATCAAAACGTTCTTGTTTCACTTCCTTCTTGTCATTTTGCTCGTCAGAAATGTTTATTTTTTTTTACCTGGATTTAAGGTACTCATAATTGCAGTAACCAACTCCTTGGCTCATGACATAGTTGTTACAGGCCTCCTCATGATGCATGCTCCTTTCCAGTGTGCCCATAACCCAACCCAGGAACTAAACCATTGAAGGGAACTTATATGGACCTGTTTGTTCTCTCCGTCCCTTATATCCCTTGCCTCACTCATACAAGCTAACTATTATCCTACATTTTGTGTTAGACATTTCCTTGTTTTTTAAAATAGTATTTTAAATCAATATTTATGCATATATAATCAAAATATTTAGATTTAGTTCTGCAGTGTTATAAGAAGAGTAATCTTTAATTTGTCTTTATTCATTTATTTTTAAAGATTGACACCTGAACCAACATCTTGCCAATCTTTTTTTTTCTTCTTCTTCTCCCCAAAGGCCCCCAGCATATAGTTGGATATTCTAGTTGCAGGTCCTTCTGGTTGTGCTCTGTGGGACACCACCTCAGCATGGCCTGAGGAGCAGTGCCATGTCCGCGCCCAGGAACCAAACCAGCGAAACCCTGGGCCATTGAAGCAGAGCACACAAACTTAACCACACGGCCATGGGACTGGCCCCTATTTATTTATTTATTTATTTATTTATTTATTTTTGGTCAGGAAGACTGGTCCTGAGCTAACATCTGTGCCAATCATCCTCTATTTTGTATGTGGGACACTGCCACAGCACAGCTCGATGGGCGGTGTGTAGGTCTGCACATGGGATCTGAACTTGCGCTACTGAAGCGGAGTGCTCAAACTTAATCACTATGCCACCCAGGCAGGCTCCAATTTGTCTTTTTTCAAACTCAACATTAAGATTTATGCATACTGATGTGGATTATCTATAATTCCTTGATGTTCACATAATATCCCATTATGTATATGTACCACGATTTATTTATCCATTCTCCTGTCTTATGGGCATTTGGTTTGTGTCCATTTCTTTGCTGTTATTAAAAGTGCTGCCATGACTGTGTTTGTGTGTGTCTCCTGGTGCATCTGTGCAAGCATTTCTCTTGCTGGGTTGTAGGGTAGAAGGATGATCAATTTACTCTCCCAGCACAATTGTAAAAGCAAACCGTTGATCTACATCATCTTCAACACGTGATATTTTTACCTACTGAACGAGTTTAAGCAGTCTTGATTTGCATTTTCCTGATTATTAATGACTTTAAGAATATCACCTTGTTTACTAACTATATGTAGTTCCTTGTCCATGAAATGCTTGTTTATGTCTTGCACTAATTTTTCTCTATCAATTTACATTTATCTCTACCAATTTACAGCCCATTTTTTTTATGTTAAGGTGTCTTTTAATAAATCAAATTTCTTAATTTTAATTTAGCCAAATTTATCAATCTTTTGTTATAGAGTTAATGCTTTTTGCACATTATGAATTCTTTCCCTCTATTAGAGACTATCCATTCCCCACAGTATATCCTTGGATATATATAAAGGATAGTCTCTTCAATGATCGGTGTTGGGAAAACTGGGCAACCACATGCAGAAGAATGAAACTGGACCACCATCTTTACAGCATACACAAAAATCACCTCAAAAAAGATTAAAGACTTGAACATAAGAACTGAAACTTTAAAACTCCTAGAAGAAAACACAGCGGTTAAGATCCTCGACATCAGTCTTGGCAATGATTTTTTGGATTTGACAACAAAAGCAAAAATAAATAAGTGAGACTACATCAAACTAAAAAGCTTCTGCACAGCAAAGAAAATCATCAACACAATGAAAAGGCAACCTAAAGAATGGGAGAAGATATTTACAAGTCAAATATCTGATAAGGGATCAATATCCAAACTATATAAAGAACTCATACAACTTAATAGCAAAAAGACAAACAATCCTACTAAAAAAATGTGGCAGAGTACTCGAATAGACATTTTCCAAAGAAGACATACAAATGGCCACAGGTACATGAAAAGGTGCTCAACATCACCAATCATTAGGGAAATGCAAAGCAAAACCACAATGAGATATCACCTCATACCTGTTAGAATGGCTATTATTAAAAAGACAAGAAAGAATAAGTGTTGGCGAGGATGTGGAAAAAAGGGAACCCTTGTGCACTGTTGGTGGGAATTTAAATTGGTGCAGTCACTAAGGAAAACAGTATGGAAGCTCCTCCAAAAATTTTAAAATAGAACTACCATATGATCCAGCAATTCCTCTTTTGGGTATATATCCAAAGGAAATAAAATCATAATCTTGAAGAGATATCTGTACTCTCATGTTTATTGCAGAATTATTCATGATAGTCAAAGTATGGAAACCACCTAAGTGCCCATCAATGGATGAATGGATAAAGAAAATACAGTACATATACACAATGCAGTATTATTCAGCCAAAAAAAAGAAAGAAATCCTACCACTTGTGACAACATGGATGGACGTTGGTTGAGGGCATTATGCTAAGTGAAATAAGACAGAGAAAGACAAATACTGTGTGTTCTCATTTATATGGGAAATCTAAAAAACATCAAACTCATAGATACAGAAAACAGATTGCTGGTTACTAGAGGTGGGGGAGGGGAAGCAAAATTGGTGAAGGTGGTCAAAAGGTACAAACTTACAGTTATAAGAGAAATAAGTCCTGGGGGTGTAATGTACAGAATGATGGCTATAGTTAATGATACTGTATCACATATTTGAAAGTTGCTAAGAGAGTAGATCTTAAAAGTTCTCATAACAAGAAAAAAATCTGTAACTATTTGTGGTTGCTGTGTTAACTGTTTCACAACATATACATATACTAAATCATCATGTTGTACACCTAAAACTAACACAATTATATGTCAATTACATCTCAATAAAAAAAATTTTTCCCTACCCTATGCTCAGAAAGTTGGTTGCCTATACTTTCTACTAATAGTTTGTTTTGTTCTTGATCTTTAAAACCTTACTCCATCTGGAGTAGATTTTTTTTTTGTACATGGTGTGTGACAGGGGCAGAATTATGTCCCCTCAAAATTTATATATTGAAGCCCTAACCCCCAGCCCTAACCCCTTGTATTTCAAGCTAGGGCCTTTAAAGAGGTGATTAAAGTTAGATGAGTTCACAGGCACCGCCCTAATCCAATCTAACCGCTGTCCTTAGAAGAGGAAATTTAGCTACATAAAGGGGACACCAGGGAGGCTCACGCCCAGAGGAAAGATCACGTAAGGTCACATGAGAAGGCAGCCACCTGCAAGCCAAGGAGAGAGGTCTCAGGAGAAACCAAGCCCGCCCACACTGTGAGAAAATAAATCTCTGTTGTGTAAGCTCCCCAGTCTATGGTATTTTGCTATGGCAGCCCTAGAAAATGAGTGCAGTGTGAGATACAGATCTCATTCTTTTTAATACGGAAAAATTATTTATTTCTAGTTCTATTTACTGAATAGTCCCTCCTTTCGTCACTGATCTATCATGGCTCCCTCCTCATATATGAAAGTTCCACATACATGTGCCTCTAGGGTCTATCTATTCTCTCGGTCAGTCTATCCTGGGAGAGGACCAGACTTTCTTAACTGCTATGGTCATGATCGTGAGAGCTGGCAGAGAAAGCCCTGCCCCTTTCATTCTTCTTGAAAATGACTTTGCTATTTTTGATCACTTACACTTTCATATAAAGTTTACAATAAGCTTGCCAAGTTTCACTAAAAATCCTATTGAGACTTTAACTGTATTTGCATTAAATCAATAAACTGCAGAGAAACATTTTGTAAAGATTCATCTCCAATGCCAAGTACCTTGATTTCCTTTTTTTGTTCTATAGACTACAATTTTGGTTCTGCCCACATGAGGGCACCACAAACTGAAAAATCAGATTTTCACAGTTGGACTGAAGACCCTGTAACACAAATAGTGTTACGATTTTATTAAATGCCTGAATGTTTTGGAGGATAGACCTGAATTTCATACGGAATGTTCGAGAGACTATCAAATGTTTAAGTACATTTGGTAAAAATACATACAATAGTATATGATAATCAAAGAATTGAAATAATAATGAAAGATATGGCATTCTATCCTTCACAGCCCTTATCTTAGAAGGCCATAAACAAATACAGATAAAAAGTTCATTATCAACCAATAAAATGAAGGCATGGGGTAAAAATAGCTCTGGAAACTAAGGTAGTATTTTCTCAACCAGCAAGCCTACCACACGCTAGTGAATGGTTTGCACAAATCTGGGGAGCAAGGTGACCCCCAAGCCTATGAATAAAGGGGAGGATGATGTAATTCTGCATTTCCACCCTCAGCCCCACCCCTTATTCCAGCCCTGCTAATCTCGGGTAAAGTCTACTTTCACTGTGAGAAACAAGCCTGGGCTTGCCCTGAACTGATTAAAGAATGAAAAAGAAAGAAACAGAGACAACTTTCCCTTTCTGCCCTGTAACGCCAATGTAGCCGCCTCTGCACATTATGTGGGAAGGATTTGAGACAGAATGTCTTTGAAAATGTTTAAATGATACTACGCAGACCCAAACGTGATAGTTGACTGAGGAAACCCTTGTTCTAAGAACCTTCCAAGAGTTTATTAATCTGGTGTTCTAAGGAGCACTGGAATTGAGTATCAAAAAACTGCTGACCACATCTTGTTAACTTAGATAAAAAGATCTGTCTACTGCTAATGATCATAATTTGGGTGATCTACTAAATATATAGAGAGAATCCTTAAATTCTCTAAACCCCCGTTTCCTCATCTGTAAAATGAGAACAATATTTCCCACTCAGAATTGTTGTAGGATTAAACAAGGCATTACAAAACATGAAACAACGTGCCTTGGACATAAGCACTCACTGAATGTTACACTGGGGTCATGAGAGGGGAAAAATGGTGTTCCTAGGTGAGCAAAACTGAACAGTAAAGTCCGGAAACAGGAAACTAAGCCCCGGTCAGCTCACTTGCCTCTGCTCCTCCCTTCAGCCCTCCACCGCCCCACCTCAGGCGGCCCTGGGCCCACTCTCCCAGCACCGGGGCAGCTACGTGGCTTAATGAGCCATTTAAACGACGCATTCTGCATAACCCCTTCGAAGTAAGAACAGATACATGGTGTTGATCTTAAAACCATAATTAGCACCAGGAACGCTTTTAACGCCACTGATCTTCAAAGAAGGCCCACATTGTCCTAACCCGCAGCCCACTCATACCGCTACCTGCGCTTCTAGAACATTCCACGAGATGGCGCCCTTGCCCCCAGCCTTCGGGCAACCTGAAGGCGAAGCCGATCTAAGGCTTCGAAGGGCTCGACCTCCGGCAGAGGCCCCACGGGCCTACCTGGGACTCGCCGCGGGAACCCGACCGGGCCCAGCCCGGCAGTGGGCTCGGGCCACCCTGCTTTGCGAGCCGCCGTCTATCACCGGCACGGCCTCCCCGCAGGGTTCCCCCCTAGACAGAGCTACTGGGGTAAGAGCGCGGGCCAGCAGCCCCCACGCCCTGTGGACGGCCAGGTGCGGCCTCACGTGCCTGTGCGTGGGCGCCGGGCTGCCGTGCACCTTGACCCCGGCGGCGTCAGGCTGGGGGCGGTGAGGAAGCACCGCGGGGGGAGGCACCCTGCGTTTGCAGAAGCGCCCGGCGGGGCTCGGGTGCCCGCGCGGCCCGGCCACCGGGCCCGGCGGCGGGGGCGGGGCTGAGCGACGGGGGCGGGGGCGAGCGGTGGGGGCGGGGCCTGGCGTCCGCCCTCGGGTTTCTAGCTCACGCCCAGAAGCTCGCAGCATTCGAAGAATGGGCTGGCGGTTCCGGGGACGACCGGACTCCCTTGCCGGCCTGCCCGTCGCAGCGAGTGGTCCCCGCGACCGGCGCCCGGGCCGTGCCACCTGCGTTCACACGCCGCTCGGACGCGGGACGCCAGCGGCCCGTCGGGCCCTCCGGCTCGGCCCCGCGCTCTCGGGCGGCTGGTGGGCGGGGCTTCGCCCCTGACGTAGCATCCCGTTTCGAGTCCCCGCCCCTCCTCGGCCCGTATATAAGACTTCGCCCGGCGTTCGCACTCGCACAAGTGGACGGAGGCGTCGGGCGCGGTTGCTAGAGGCGGCAGGGGTTCGAAGGCGAGGGCCGGCTCGGGCGTGTGTCGGCGCCTCGGAGGTGGCAGCAGGCAGGGCCGGGCGGCGAGGCGACGATGGAGCTCTTGCGGACTATCACCTACCAACCGGCCGGCGGGAGCAAGATGTGCGAGCAGGCGCTGGGCAAGACTTGCGGCGGGGACTCGAAGAAGAAGCGGCCGCAGCAGCCCCCCGAGGAGCTCCAGGCGCCGCAGCCCCAGGCGCAGGTGCAGCCGGCGGCCCCGCACCACCATCACCACCACTCGCACTCGGGGGCCGAGGTGTCGCGGATTATCGTCGACCCCACGACGGGGAAACGCTACTGCCGGGGCAAAGTGCTGGGAAAGGTGACGAGCGGCCGCCCGGCGGGAGGAGGGAGGTCCGCCCTCGCGTCCCCCGGGCCGGCCGGACCCTGAGTCCCGCGCCCGCCGCTTCTGGGTTTCTCCGGAGTCCGATCCCCGCGCGACGTGGGCTGCTCACCTGCCCTCCGCTGGCTTTTGTGCGCTGACAGCGCCGGGATCGGTTTTACACCCTGAGCCGCGGCTCCGTCTGCCTCCCGCAGCCCAGCTTTCGAGACCAGATCCAGCTCCCTCCACCTGCGCCCAGAGACTTTCCTTGACAAGTCTCTTCAGATATTATTTCTCATCTCCCCGACCCCAGTCCGCTCCATGAAGCTCCTCTTTGTAAGGGGGGAAGGAAAACTGTTTTAATTTACTGTTTTCAGGATGCTTTTCCCTTCGGGAAGGAGCTTTTAAAAAGCAGACTGCATCCCTCTGTCCACCTCCCCTCCCCCCATTTTTGCTTTTCTTTCCTATTTTTATTCATTTATTTTTTAAAAGATCTGCCGTCCATTTTTCTGCCGTGCTCAATTCCGTCTCGGCTTTGTTTCCTTTCAGGGTGGCTTCGCGAAATGTTACGAGATGACAGATTTGACCAACAACAAAGTCTATGCTGCAAAAATTATTCCTCACAGCAGAGTAGCTAAACCTCATCAAAGGGAAAAGGTGTGTATGACTGTTGAGTCAAGTATTTTCTTTGTGTGCAGGGATGGCCCTTCCCGTGAGGGAAATGTCTTCTGCATGTGTAAGCAACTGGCTTTTCCGAGGTGACAAGAGGCTAATAAACCTTACCTTGCATTTTGTTTTAGATTGACAAAGAAATAGAACTTCACAGGATTCTTCATCATAAGCATGTAGTGCAGTTTTACCACTACTTTGAGGACAAAGAAAACATTTACATTCTCTTGGAATACTGCAGTAGAAGGGTAAGTGTCAACTCCTGTTTCAGTATGTTTACTTCCCCCAAACGGACGTGGCATTCAAACTGCATTTTATCTGGGATTTTAGTTGTGGAAGTAATTATTATACTGCAGCTGTAACTCGTCAGGCATTGTGCAAAAGCAGACCACTGATTTTGATAACTTTGTTTGACAGATTCTCTTTTTTCCTTCTCTTCCTAGTCCATGGCTCATATCTTGAAAGCAAGGAAGGTGTTGACAGAGCCAGAAGTCCGATACTACCTCAGGCAGATTGTGTCTGGACTAAAGTACCTTCATGAACAAGAAATCTTGCACAGAGATCTCAAACTAGGTGAGCCCTGGACCCCGATTGCTGACTTTTGTGTTAGAAGTGTTCTTTTCTTCTCTCTCTCCCTTTTTATGTGTTAACATTCTTAATTGGGATCCAGCCTATGTAATCTTTCTTTTGAGTGGATGAATTTAATATTAAACCGCTGCCTGCCTGCCTCCAAGGTTGATGTGTGTGTACTTGGGTAGAACACCATTTCAAAGGGATTCAGGTTTTGTTTTGTTTTTCATCTAGGGAACTTTTTTATTAATGAAGCCATGGAACTGAAAGTCGGGGACTTTGGTTTGGCAGCCAGGTTGGAACCCTTAGAACACAGAAGGAGGTAAGAGTCAGAAAGATACGTCCTACTAGGGTTTTGTGGAGATCAAATATGCCCTTGTTATTTTCCAGTTAATGTTTCGGAGAAGGTCAGTTGATACTGAAATCTATAAGCCACAATGATATTAATTTAAGGAAACACTTATTAAGAGCCCACTATGGACCAGGAACAGTGCCTTATGCCTGTAAGTTGATTGTGAAAGAAGTCTGTCTTACATTTGCCTGTAATGTGTAAAACTGCCATGCTGTACCTGGTCTCAGTTGGTTAAAAACACTTTGTCATGTGGGCTGAAAAAAACTGTACATGCATTAAAAAAAATTGCCAAAAGTCACTTGGTCAAATGTCAGTTGTTAAGGTACCAAAAATCAGAAGTCAAATGTTTCCAAATAGAAATTCAACATAGTGCTTTTAAAGTTTTGTCCAGAGAACTAAGTTTAAACAGTACAGTAGTTCCTAATGAGATCTTGATATTTTCTCTTTCCAGAACAATATGTGGTACCCCAAATTATCTTTCTCCTGAAGTCCTCAACAAACAAGGACATGGCTGTGAATCAGACATTTGGGCCTTAGGCTGTGTCATGTAAGTAAATGCACCAAAATGATCAAAAAGCAAATTTGGATTTAGATGTAACACTTGAGAAGAGTTGCTTTATCATCATCCCTAAAGAATTGTTCCCTTTCGCGCAGGTATACAATGTTACTAGGAAGACCCCCATTTGAAACTACAAATCTGAAAGAAACTTACAGGTGCATAAGAGAAGCAAGGTATACAATGCCATCGTCATTGCTGGCTCCTGCTAAGCACCTAATAGCCAGCATGTTGTCTAAAAATCCAGAGGATCGTCCTAGTTTGGATGACATCATTAGACATGAATTTTTTTTGCAGGTTGGTATGTTTCTTGTGTCTTTTTGTTAGATACTTTTGATCCCCATTACCCAGCAGATAATGAGAGTCTTTTTTGATACCCCACAGGGCTTCACTCCAGACAGACTTTCTTCTAGCTGTTGTCATACAGTTCCAGATTTCCACTTGTCAAGCCCAGCTAAGAATTTCTTTAAGAAAGCAGCTGCTGCTCTTTTTGGTGGCAAAAAAGACAAAGCAAGATACATTGACACACAAAGTAAGTTCTAAGACTTCTCTCACTCTTCTGTATCCAATAGTATATTTAAATTTGATAAGTTAGTTAAAAGAGGCTTTTACATTAGCATAACTTATCCAGTATGTTTGTATACCATTAGACTTTTTATGGCATAATAAATCCCCACTGCGAGTTGTGATTGACAGCTCTTTGTGTCATATATATTAAAGTGTGCTTCTTGCGTAATTGTAGCTGATGGCCATGATAACAATGCCGTTTTCGCCGATGTTCATAAGCTGGTTATTAATGCAAAAGGAAGAAATATGGCTATGTACCTACGTTGCTGGGATAGAGTAACACTCATAATTCTTTTCCTTGATTTACAGACAGAGCATCTAAAGAAGATGAAGAAATTTACAAGCTTAGGCATGATTTGAAAAAGACTTCAATAACTCAGCAGCCTAGCAAACACAGGACAGATGAGGTATGCTGGAAAAGAACAAAATAGATATAAACACTTTATATCATTTCCATTCTTCGTTAATTATCACTTGCACTATGATTATCACAGTTCAAGCATGATAATCTTCTACATAAAGCTTTTCTTCCGGCCTTTTGAAAGGAGAAACTTTTGTCTTTTAGTTTAATGATGCGTGCCATTGAGTTACTGCACTATCTTCAACCTGGCTGTGTCCATTGCTTTTGGATAAGCTTTCTGAGCAATTGCCAGAGTCTCATCTTAACCTAGAATTCTCCACCCTAAATGAATTTTAGATGCTTGACTCATTGCCTGACTCTTCTCTTTTCTAGGAGCTCCCGCCACCTACCACTACAGTGGCCAGATCTGGAACAACCGCAGTGGAAAACAAGCAGCAGATTGGAGATGCTATTCGGATGATAGTCAGAGGGACTCTGGGCAGCTGCAGCAGTAGCAGTGAATGTAAGTGCTTGTCAGTCACATTTTAAATAATGAAACTATAAACGCTCAGTACTAAGTGACTGAAGCCAGTATGTTTTGTAGCCTAATTTAGCATAGAGGAAGCAAAATTAGAGGAATTGGAAAAAGGCAAGGAACGATTTTGAATTCTGTGTCCTCAGAATTAGTGGAGGGAAACTTAGCATATGCTGAAGTCTAAGGTTTTTTTGTTAATTATTTTGTATCTTCCTCTGACTTTTCAGGCCTCGAAGACAGTACCATGGGGAGTGTGGCAGACACAGTGGCACGAGTCCTTCGAGGATGTCTAGAAAACATGCCAGAAGCCGACTGCATCCCCAAAGAGCAGCTGAGCACTTCCTTTCAGTGGGTCACTAAGTGGGTCGACTACTCTAACAAGTATGGCTTTGGATACCAGCTCTCAGACCACACTGTAGGTGTCCTTTTCAACAACGGTGCTCACATGAGCCTCCTTCCAGACAAAAAGTAAGTGTATCCAATTAATGAAGTCCTGTCATTTCTTTAGTCTTGCACTAAAGAAATCTGAAAACACTGACTAACTGCTTCTGTTTTTTTTCTCTTCCCTCCCTATTGTTCCTGTTTTTTAGAACAGTTCACTATTACGCAGAGCTTGGCCAGTGCTCTGTTTTCCCAGCAACAGATGCTCCTGAACAATTCATTAGTCAAGTGACGGTGCTGAAATACTTCTCTCACTACATGGAGGAGAACCTCATGGATGTACGTACTGTGGCTTTTGAGCAGTGATGTTTGAAGTGTGGTCCACAGACCAGTAGCATCCACATAGCCTCAAGGCTTTGTAGAAGGGCAGATTCTCATTCCTACCCTAGATGTCCTGAGTCAGAATCTCTGGGAGGTGGGGCCAGGACTCTTCAGGCCATTCTGATACTTGCTTAAGTTTGAGAAGCATTTGCTTTTAGAAGAATTGAGTGCACACTGCAAAATTTTTATAGGCACTAACTCTCCCAATCTTTTCCAGGGTGGAGACCTGCCTAGTGTTACTGATATTCGCAGACCTCGGCTCTACCTCCTTCAGTGGCTAAAATCTGATAAGGCCTTAATGATGCTCTTCAATGATGGCACCTTTCAGGTATATGAACCCTTCAGGAAAGTGCATGGTTAGGTCTTAAACAATTACCTAGCCAATTTAGTTATTGACCAAACTTTTCTAATTCTTGAATATTTAGAGAGATCTAATATCTGTATCTGCTTTTTAAAGGTGAATTTCTACCATGACCATACAAAAATAATCATCTGTAGCCAAAATGAAGAATACCTTCTCACGTACATCAATGAGGACAGGATATCTACAACGTTCAGACTGACAACTCTGCTCATGTCTGGCTGTTCATCAGAATTAAAAAATCGAATGGAATATGCTCTGAACATGCTCTTACAGAGATGTAACTAAAAGACTTTTCGAATGGACCCTATGGGACTCCTCTTTTCCACTGTGAGATCTACAGGGAAGCCAGTAAAATGATCTACAGCATGTTGAAGAAGACAGACAGGTGGTGGTACGAAAACAATTCCTCTGTGGCCTGCTGGACTGGGTGGAACCAGACCAGGCTGAAGCACACAGTTCTTGACTTTGGACAATCAGAGCGAACCAGAATGCAGTTTTCCTTGACGTACCTGTTTTAAAAGGTTTTTCAGACAATTTCACAGAAAGGTGCATTGACTCTTTACTTCTCTCTGTGGAGAGCATTTCAGACAGAGGACTCGGAACTGTGAATATACTTCCTGAAGGGGAGGAGAAGGGAGGAAGCTCCCGTGTTGTTTAAAGGCTGTACTCGGAGCAGCTTTTGGCTGCTTAACTGTGAACTATGGCCATATATAATTTTTTTTTTTGTTAATTTTTGAAGACACTTGTGGCTGGAAAAGTGCATTCCTTGTTAATAAACTTTTTATTTATTACAGCCCAAAGAGCAGTATTTATTATCGAAATGTTTTTTTTTTTTTTTTTATGTTGACCATTTTAAACTGTTGGCAATAAAGAGTATGGAAAAGCAGAAACAGTGGTGTCCTGTGTTTGGTATGGTGCGTCGCCACATCACAGCGTTCTTTGATCTTGGATTCGTGCTGCTCTGTGGCATGACGTTGAGAACGGAGGCATACTAGCTAGCTAGATCTTTAATTTTTCTAATAATAGTTCTACGAAGTCGGTCTTTAATACCTGAAGTATAATCATACACTCTCTGGGTAGACCTAGATTGAGAAGAGTATAACAAAAATACCACTCTTGTTATGACCAAAATATAGGCCTCCTCCTAAATCCCAAACCAATTTCTCTCTGGAGCATTTCCCCAAAGCCCATTTAGCTTGGAGCTGAAGGCTAGAGTAATCCTGTGTAAACAGACCTCTGTGATTAAGTGTCAATAGGGGCAGGAAGTTTATCTTAATATGGGCAAAACTCTGTGCTTTATGATACTTGCACCACCTATGTGTATTACTCAGCTTAAACCTGCCTAAACACTTCTGTGCCGCTGGCAGGGCTACCATATAATTCCAGTAGTGGGAAGTACTTGGTAAATAAGTCATTTTATTTTTCTTCCGGAGCATGCTGGGGGAGGAATGGTATGGGAACCAAGCTATGGTTTTGAGCCTATCTATTAAACTCACGTTATTTAAGAGGCAGACACGAGAACGTCGTGTCTCAGTGGGATCTACTCTTTGACACGTGAAGAAAGCTGCTCATCCTGTTACTGTGAACTTACAGTGACCTGTGTCAGATGCAAACGCTTTTTGTTCAATTGTAATCCCACTATAGGGAAAATGCCATCTTGAGAAGAGCAGTACTATGGTGGATTAGGCTCGGTTTAGGGTAGTGTACATCCCGTGCAGGGTAGTGTAAATGTGATGGCTGTACTTTTACATTTTTCTAAAATTACGACAAAGCTTGCATCTGGTCTACTTTATTTTTTTTTAAATTTTTTTTTGAGGAAGATTAGCCCTGAGCTAACATCTGCTGCCAATCTTTCTCTTTTTGCTGAGGAAGACCGGCCCTGAGCTAACATCCGTGCCCATCTTCCTCTACTTCATATGTGGGACACCTGCCACAGCATGGCTTAGGCGAGTGCTGCCATGTCCGCACCCGGGATCGGAACTGGGGAACCCCGGGCTGCGGAAGCGGAACGTGCACACTTCACCGCTGCACCACAAGGCCGGCCCCTGGTCTACTTTATTAATGAAAGTCAGTTCTGAAGAATTTGTTATGGATATTTCACAGGCCCTAGATTAACTCCTGTTGATTGGAGTTCTCTAGCCATGTGTACAACTTCAGTCTTTGTTAAATGGGTTATAGTAATAGCTGAAGAAACTGGATAATTACATTAATAGCTGGGTGTGCAAAAGTAGAATGCTTTTATTCTTATGAGCAGAGAAGAAAAAATAGGAGTTTGCAAATAGTAAAAAATGTTCTTTTGAGTTTCAGAGTGTAAGATTGTATATTACTTCACAGTTTCAAAATAGGCACGTATCCATTCTTGTATATGCTGAGGGTCTGGGGTGTGCCAGATCCAGGGCCCAGTGTCGGAGTTTAGAGTGAACCCGAGCCTCTCCCTGCCCTCAAGGAAGTCACAGCAGAGTGGAGGAGACAGTGCATTTACCTATGAGTCTGATAAGTGCTGTGATATTATGATAAAGGTATGCACTGGGTGTTGTGGGAACCAAGAACAGGTATCATGAGGAAGGAGCCCCAGGCATGAGGTGGACTCAGAATAGATTCCAGAGAAGGCAGTTCTTTTTTATTGGGTTTTGAAAGCTGAATGGGGGTTAAATAGAAGTATGAGATGGGGGAGGGTGTTATAAGTAGTGAGAATAACAACATACAGGTGCCTGAGGCTGAAAGAGTCTGCTGTAGGAGTGGGTGTGTAAGTCTGAAGCATCGTAGGGAAAGGCTGGAAGAAACATCCATGGTGGGTCCCATGTGCCATCGCAAGGCATTTCGGCAGTTGAAGGCTATGTGTAGTTACTGAAAGATTTTAAGGAAAAAAGTGACCTACTATTTCAGCTTTATAAAACTCATTCTGGGGTCATAGGCAGGATGGGTGGGGAAGGATATGGAGAAAGATAACCAAAACAGTAAAAAGATTAACATTGTAATTCAGATGAGAAAAGACTTAATAAAAAGGAGCATATAAGCGTGAGGCAGTCAGCATCTCCCTTGGCCAATCTGGTTTATTTCAGTATCCCCAGAACTGTGGCCAGTGGCAGTCAAATATTGAATGGATGAATAAATGACAGTAGATTTGGGAGGGGCTTAGAAAGTTGGTTTTAATAGGATTTGGTACCTGATTGAATGCGGAGCCTGAGAAAGAGGGTGAGGCTTACGATGATTGGCTGGGACAGTCAATGGGAGAAACGTGGGTGTACTGTGGGACCATTAACCAAAATAAATCAGGAACACAGAAGGAAGAGCCTGATATTCAGGGAGATACAGTGATTTTAGGACATGTTGAATCAGACTTGTAAGAGGATGCCTAAATAGGCCCAGGAAAATCTTGGATATACATGTCTACATCTCAAGAGAGAGCAAGATTTGGGAGTAGTCATGCTTTGGGTAAGGTCGTACGAGTGGATTAGTGCACATACAGATGGATCTGTGTCATCCCTTCTACCCAGCATTTTTTTTGGTCCTGGGGACATAAAACATATCGGTGTTGATAAACCTTTGCTGTGAGGGAAGGAGGATAAAAGATTCCCAAATAAATTCTACTCTTCCAAACCAAGGGACCCTGAATTCCATTTAAAAAAAACCCTCCAAAATATCAGATGTGCTTAATGAACACCTTTGGTCCTCAAAAATCTTTCTCAGTTAGCCATCCCAAATCCAGGCAGTGTATAGGCTGAGGCAAAAGGAATTCTTCAAAGATGTACTAGTTTTGACACGTATTAATAGCGACCTTCAGCTAAGCTTGGTGGGACCGTGGCAGTAAACAGGATCCTGGGTTATTTGACATTTACTACTTTAATATCTTAGTCCCCTCAACCCTTCAAGAACTGTTTCTGAATATAAACTTATGTTTGCTAGGGAGGAAGCATACTCCAGTGGAAAAAACTTTGGAATCAGTCCTGAGTTCAAATTCCTGTTCAATCATGTATTACCAATATGATCTCAGTAAATACCTAACCTTTCTGAGCTTCAGTTTCCTCATCTGTAAAGACTAAATGATAATGAAACACTTGTACACCAAAAGTACTCGATAAATATTCGCTCCCTTTCTTGTTCTGTTTCCTCTACCTTCTTCTACCCTGCTAAGGGTAGTAAGTAACCTTGGTTACCTAGAAAAGAAAGTAGCTGACTCTTTCTCCTCCTTCCAGTCTTCCTTTCTGTGTCAGTCATGGTCCAGTCAGGGATACAAAAGTCATTTTAGGACTTTCAAAGAGAAGGAATTTACTGGAAGTTATTGATTATACAGATGATGGAAGAGCCTGGAAGCCAAACAGGAGGTGGTGAGACAACTCAGAGATTAACAGCAGCAGGAAGCCAGTGTCACCCCTATGGCTGGGGAGACCCAGCGGGACAGTGGGAATACCAGACTCCAGAGCTGGGGCTCTCTGGCAGAAAGTAGAATCATGGTGGTCACTGCCAGCAGGAGTCCGAAATCACGGAGCGAATGTAGTCACTCCTTGAGATGACCTATGTACCTATTTGGTTGAAAAGAAAAGGGGACAAAATATTCTGGATTCTTTCTCCCTTTTGCCCTGCAGTCTCCCATTGATCAAATGAACTGGAAGCCAATAGAAAAGGAACTTGAGAAATGTGGTTGCAGGGGTCATTCTTACGCTGCAGAACAGCAGGGGAAGGGTAGGGATGGGTCTGCGCTGTAACAGGCGAATGAGTGACCTACCCTCCTTCTTGCTTAACTTTTCTCTTCCATTAATTTTGTACCACTTCTATCTTCTCTTCCTCTTAAATCCCAAAGCGACACAAGTGCTAAGAGCAGTCATTCACTAGACAGGAGGATGGCAGGCTGTGGCAGGTTGAAGGAGGAAGCAAACAGGGTGAGGGGCAGCATTAAGACTGGAGTGATCCTTGCTTTAGATCTCTGTGATTTTAAACATCATCAGACCATTTTTAAATTATAGGGATTTTAGTCTAATGAAAATAGATGTGCCTAAAAATGAATAAGATTCATTTTCAAAAGGTGCTTAGAAAAATCAATGTTGTTATTTTACAGCAATTCCAGGCATGAGACAGTCACTATCTTTCTAAGGCTTTGAATAAACTCTTCTGGAAAGAGAAACCTGTGGATTCCATTTTGTATTTTCTTGACTTGCAAGAGATTCCAGTCTATATGTGCTTAGATTCATGTTTTGTTCCAGCACTTCTTTATGCTTTATTAACTTTAGTAATGGAAATTATCTCTGTGTTTGAATTGCCACAGTTCAATTATATTAATGAATTCAAATTAAAAAGTTAAACTCCCATATGCAGTGTTGGACTCTAATATCATGGTTCATCAATGTTTGGAATTCAGTTGAATAGACTATATGGATTTTGCCCCTGGGATTAGCTTTATAATACATTTATATATAAAACAAAATTGATTTTAATGATTGAGGTGCAATAACTTCACTTCCAAGTTAAGATAAAAATAACAAATTTACTGAGCTATCTCTGCTATGAAATGCTGAATGATTAGATATTTTAACCCAACCATGCAAGTTAGAACAGATTCTCTCTTTTAGGCTTGTAACAAAACAGTACTGCAAGAAAGCAGGCAACAGGGCTAAATGGAACCAATTTCTTTTGTGCTGCTTTGGAATCAATGGGAGCAGAATGCCCTTAAAATGGGGATCATGTGTTCAAACCTGCCAAAAGAGTTTCATTGGGATATCAATTTATTGTCTGATTTGCGTGGTCCTACTAAACAGAAAGAATATGAAAAATGCAGGGTTACGTGAATTTCAAAGTACTTAAAACTGCATAGATGTTTAAATATTTCAAGAGCTAAAGAAATGCAAAATCCTAACAAGTGATCCGGCAGCCTTGGAGGGACCTGGAGAGAGAGAATTAGATAACGACGCTAACTAGTCGTGTACTGGGAAATGGTTAACAACTAGCTCTTAGGGAGGTATGAAGAATCCTGATTTGTTGTGTTTGCCGATTTCTGTGGTGTAAATAGTTTCACCATGGCTATTTCAAGCTGCTAGTGTGACGTCGTTGAATGCGGAGTTGGGAAGAGAGTGCAGTAGCTCACCATTGTAGAGCTTTTCCACCACACAGATACTATAGACATAAATAACTGCAAGAAATAGATAATAGTAAAACAATTACATAGTGATGAGCTCTGAATATTCATGGCTT
The DNA here is from genome assembly GCF_041296265.1 of Equus caballus. Taxonomy (NCBI): domain Eukaryota; kingdom Metazoa; phylum Chordata; class Mammalia; order Perissodactyla; family Equidae; genus Equus; species Equus caballus. The sequence goes on from NC_091704.1 coordinate 29,199,413, forward strand.
TTTAAAAACATATAATTTAACTGTAAGTTTATGTAATTTAATTTTTAATGATGGCTGTGTTAAATAACTAGTTGGCTTGCACAATTCCTGAAATTTTAACTTTCAGTTCTCATAAGCCTGTATATAGACTAGCTTCAGCACAGCGATGGTAATGACTCAAACCTGGGAACGTGGACTATATGGGCTCTGAGAACTAGGAGATCCCTTCCACGTTATGAATAAGTCTAGATTTTGGTACGTCCCCTCAACATCTCAGATAGCAATGCAGCAAGCATCTTGGTCCATAGCTCTGGCTGTATACGAACCTCAGCCAGCCTAGGTTACAAACAACAATTGTTTAGATTACATCATCGTTTCTTTAGTAACGAAGTATCTTTTATTTTATTTTATTTATTTAATTTTTTTAAAAGATTGACACCTGAGCTAACAACTGTTGCCAATCTTTTTTTTTCCTGCTTTTTCTCCCTAAATTCCCCAAGTACATAGTTGCATATATTTTTTTTAGTTGTGGGTCCTTCTAGTTGTGGCATGCGGGATACCACCTCAACATGGCCTGATGAGCAGTGCCGTGTCCACGCCAGGGTCCGAACTGGTGAAACCCTCAGCTGCTGAAGCAAAGCGCACAAACTCAACCACTCGGCCCTGGGGCCGGCCCCTGAAATATCTTATAATTCCAAGAAGATTTAATATTAAGCAGATGAATGTATAAAATAATCAAATTTATGGAATTAATATTTTTTGTTAAAGAATCTCTACATATTAGGCTTAACATTAGAACTGTATATTAATACTTCAAATATATTAATATGTTAGTACCATAATGCAAATTAAAAAGTAAAATTTTAATAAACTTTCATAAATTTAGAATTCTAAGATAAAATCTTATGACATTTATATTTAGTAGTGTAATGTATGAGAACTTGTTTCTCATATCTATAAGTAAGTTTAATTTATTCAATTTATAAGAATGTTTAAATGCTTGGGAATAATTGATAGACCAGACAATCACAATATAATATGTTAAAAAGAAGTCAAATATACTATAAATGCAATATAAGATATTTAATGGAGTTTAACATAAATGGGATCACATATTAAAGTAGCTTTGAAATATTTCGTTGAAATATAAAAATGTAATATGAGTTTTTTAAACTAAATTTAGCAGTGCAAAGAACTACATGTTTAGGTATATTGAATGTTAGTTTTTTAAAAACCAAATATACTTCTGAGTATAAAAGTCAACCTCAAGAAAAAATCTCATTGGCAAACTGTACTCCTGGTGTTTGGGGATGAATGTCAATATATTCTTATATAAGCACATAATTTCGTTCCAGTAATATGCTTTTGAGAACAGGACTTGAGCCAAGAGCTAGTAGAAATGAAAGGGGGAGATGGAATCTCTATAAAGCATAAGGCAAACCTTTAGACCTCAGATTGGAAATTGGCAGCAAATAGCTTTTTGGTTGGAGTACAGAAGGCTTTAAAACATTGTCAATTGTCGTCACTTAATCATTGAGAGCTTTCAGATAAAAATAATTTCCAACTTCTTTTGAGAAACTTCAAGATCAGGCAATATTGGATTTGCATTTCTGCATGAGGGCAATCAGCTGGAGCTGAGAAACCCCTGCCTCCTCCAGAAGGGGCAAGCCGTCTGCATGGTTCTCACCTACTTTTGGCTCCTCTAGACTTTTGAATGTGAACCCCTTTCACAGAGTCAGGTGAAACTTGTAGGGGACCTGTCTATCTTGAAATTCTTATCACAAAAGCTAGTTTCGTTTCTATAAAGCATCTTTTGGATGACTTGAGGAAAGTGTGGGTTTCACCAACAGCTCCTTTCTGAGGTGCTGAAGCGTTAGTGGTTTGAGTGGTGTGAAAGGTTAGGTAGAGCTGGAAAGAAGTGAAGCAGTAAGTCCCGACACAGACAGAGGTGGGCCTACCAAAGTCTTCATAAGCCAAGGGGTTCACCAAAACATGGATTACTTCTTTCTTCAGGTTTCCTACCTGATCCACAGAGGATAATTAAAGTCACCTCGCTTCATTCTCTTAATTCATGATGAAATTAGGGATAAAGGCGAACTTGGAAGTTTAGTAGACTAGGAAGAAGAGATTACTCTTCACTGATTGCACTGTTGGTTCAAATGTAAATTTGATGAGTTCAGTGTGGTAAGAACCATTGGCGAAACCTTATTTCAGTTGGAAAATCACATTTAAATGTATCCCATATAAATCTCACATTTCTATTTCTTGAGCATCTCTTTGAAATCATCTCTTTCAGAGTATTTTAGAGGCATTAGTCCTTTAACTCTAGCGATGTCAGTGGGTGGCAAATATTACTTCCATCCTTTTAAAGACAGAGAAATTGATCGTCAGAGAAGTTAATTTGCAGAGTCAGAGGTAGAGAGTCAGTCGTAAATAGAACCCGAAGCCAAAGAGTGCAAATAGGGTAAAGTTCATCTCTTTGTTCACTTTATCCAACATTTTAGAGGCCATACTGTCCCTGAATCCATTAGGATAATAAGCAAAACTGAAAGATGAATCTTTCCATCAGCTTAGGGGTTCATTTTTTCAGAAGCTTGGGCTCAGCTGGAGGGGCAGCGTGGGACAGTGGCAAGAGAAGTCAGGCGAAGTCAGCAGCACTGGCTTTGCCGCTCAGTAGCTGTTGGACCTAGACCCATCCTTCCCTGAGTCTGTGTCCTCATCTGCAGATCCAGGCTGATACCACCCTAACCCTACATCAGGGGTATTGTGAGAATCACACTGGATAACAGGTTTGAAATGTTTTTGTAGAATGCAAAGTGCTCTACCAAAATGAGGTGTCATTACTAATCATTATTATGGGTATCATAAGCAAAGCCATGATACCAGAGTATTCTTCTATTGAGGGACTTAGGGAGGATACTGCAAGGATATCCATATGGAGCTTTGAGCGACCCAAAGTTTATGCTTCTGTTAGAGGCAAAGAAAGGCTGGGCCACTCTTGATTGCTGAAGCCTCATTCCAGGGCAAGACATGGGCGGGCAGTGAGTTTCTAAGGTGAATCCGGGACCCTGACTGCCACATCTGTTAGGGGGCTCCCAAACTTGGCAATATTCTTGGAAACTCAGACTCTCTTCTTTTTGATTCTTTTTGATTCCTTCGCTTCAGCTGCTTACCATGACCAGCATGTCACTCTGGCACTGCAGACACTGAGCAAAGAAGCTGCCTGTCCCTCTTCTAAGAGACATACAACAGCCCCTCCCACACACACATATGTGTGTGTGCATGTATGTTATAATCACTCTCTTCAATACATCTTGTCACAATCTGCCTACTAGTGTTCTAGCCATGAATATAAAATTCTTCAGACCATGCCTGTACTTTCTTCTCTCTACTAGGAGTCACTGGGAATGGTCATAGCCATGAAAAGCGATAATAAAGGCTTCTCATCTATAGGCCCCTAAAAATGTCAGAAACATGAAACAAAACAAAGAAACCAACGAATAGGCTTAAGTAACAGCCCGTGTCTAGCCACATCCTGGCATCTACCTGGCTACTATTGTGTTGACATGTTTTCTTTGGATTACTTCCCAAACCTATGTATTAATTTTGAATATAATTATAATGCCAATTTACTTCTTTGGCCAGAGACAATTATATGCTGTATTAAGGAGATAAACTCAGGCCTTGCTAATTGCAGGATGACATACTACGGATAATACATAGTGAGCCCACGTATGATGAAAAAGTTAAAATCAGAAACATCAAAAGTAGAATGAGAAATGTTTATAATGCTATTTATCAGAGAGTTAGTGAACAAAGGACATTGGCGGGGGACTAAATTCATAGTTTGTATTTTCCTAGGTTGCCCCAGCCTTGGGGGCAGGTGCAGGTAAAAATGGAGTGAGATGGGCAGTTTTGAGGTTGGTTTTCTGGGCTCTCACTCCACTTGGTTTTGCAGAACCTTCAACTTTCAGAGAAATGCTTCTCGCCCCACTAATTTATGACATCTGCAGGGAATATCTCATTGGCAGTCTCCTATGGGCACTTCTAGCTGCTTTAGCAACAGACCATTTTATTTCTTCTGCTCTTCCAGCCCCTCTAGAAAAATGCAGAGGCTTCCACAAGGCTCATCTGCTCAGTGTCATCCACCAGGCCCATCCAACGATCGCTCCTAGGTACCATTATAAGCGGTATCCTGCTCTTGTGCTGAAACCCTCCAGATGCCAAAATGAGAGTATATATTCTGTAAACTTCAGTGCTGAAGACACAGTTGTGTGCAGAAGGCAGAAGAAGGCCCACTCATCCCCATTTTGTGTGGCACTCTCTCATGTGAGTATCAAAGTTTTGTTGTTTTGAGAGTTTTTAGTGAAAACAACTATTTCCAGTTTTACTCACAGTGCCTTCTCTCCCTGAGACCAAGTCATGGGTCTACGGGGTCAAGGGTGAGGACAAATCTGAGTCACAGACATCATGCTGAACTCTGGATCTTTTTCTCCAATTTGATGAAATGTTAAATCACGCAGTTTCTAAGGTCAGATTGCTGAGTCCCAGCTCTATCAAAACTAGTTTTGTGACTTTGGGCAAGTTGTTTGAGTTCTCTGTCTGAGCCTTTATCACATCTCCTGTAAATTAGGCATACAATCCATGTCATAGGAGTATGAACCTTCTGAGGATTTGTTAAAATAATCCACAGTGGGGGCTGGCCCCGTGGCGTAGTGGTTAAGTTGGGCACACTCTGCTTTGGCGCTCACATTTGTGGGTTTGGACCCCGGGTGCGGACCTAACCACTCGTCGGCCATGCCATGGTGGTGACCAAAATATGCAGTGGAGGAGGATTGGCATGGATGTTAGTTTAGGGCTAATCTTTCTCAAGCAAAAAAAAGAGGAGGCTTGGCAACAGATATTAGCTCAGGGCGAATCTTCCTTAGCAAAAAAAAAAAGAAAAATAATAAATAAAATAAAATAATCCATAGTAGTGTCTGGCACAGAGTCAAGACTCAATAAATATCAGCCATCATTTTTCTTCAAAATATTCAGTTTGGGAATATCTAATTCTTAATTTAAAAAATTGAGATAAACTAATTTCAAATAATCATAGGAAAGACTCCTTTTATAGAAGATTTTTTGTGTGCATATAAGGGAATTTACTTATATCCTTGTTGAGGAGGTGAGAAAGTAGGCTTCCTACCTCATCTCATCTCCATGAGTTAATGCATATGGTGGGCAGGAGCTGGGTCTGAAGTGTTTTGCAACAAACCTGTATCTTGGGTGAATAGTCAATTCATTTGGGACATCTCTACAAACGTGTATTTATTTTTGTTTGACTTTCTTTATTGTCAAGATAGCACTGAATGTCTTGATTGAGCTGCTATTTTTTCCTCCATGACTGGATTAGCTGCACTGATGGGATGAAATGGATATTTTTGGCACTGTGTAAACCATAGCCTTAGGATTTCCATTCATGATTTTCTTTATGTATCAAATGAGAATAATCATACAACTGCAAGTGATACAATGAGAAATAATTAGTAAAACTCATCAAAATGCTCTGAAATGCAAGTGCTCTATAAATAATCATGATATATGGCAGGTACAACACCGCGGACCCTGTTTTGTCCCTAAAAACAAGCATTTCCATTAAACTATTAACATCACAGGAGATGGGAAAGTACTTTATGCTCAGGTCAGGTTTGATACCTGATTCTTTTTCATATATGGTTAAATGCAGGAAGAAATATGAATTGTAGTCGGAATGAGAATCTAGACATTTCTATCAGCATAAACAAAGCAGAGAGTTATTTTATATGTTCTGAATTGCATCTGCTGCATCTTCACAAGGGGAAATCTATGAAATAAAAAAAAACAAGCCTCAAAAATTAAATCTCGTCTTCTTTTCACATAGGTACTTTGAAGCATTAAGTTCAGTTTCCAAAAAGTGCCTTAATAGTGAAAGGTTTTGGTTGAAAAAATAAACCCTTGTGTTGTGAAAATTGCCTCGGAGGATTTCATGGCATCCACATTCTTTTATTCATGAGTAATGAGTGCCAAAACTTATTTCAAAGTATAATGATGAGTATGCTAATATACATTTTGTTCTATCCACAAGTAATTGAATATCTTACAGACAAGAACTAGTTCATTATCACAATGTGAATGCTGAATTGAGGGGGTTGTTAGGGGTTTTTTCGACCTCTTTTGCATAATCAAGACCACATGGAATCAAGTTGTTACAAATACATTTGTATATGTATATTTTTCCTCCATTTGGGTCAGCTGAAACCATTGACAGTATTTGCTAATACCAAAACTCAGTATATTTTATATTTTTCCCATCTTTTGTTACAGTGGTGGTTGTAGGATTTTAAGATATGAAATCATTAGCTAGGCAACAATTATTGATATTTATTGGTTGAAAGGTACAGTTCTATGGAAAAGGAATGAAATCAAATTTTATTTATACTTAATCTGAAAAGATTTAGAGATGTTCCTGAAAACAATTAAGAAGATTGATTAATGGTATAATACTACCAAATCAAGAATTGTGTAATGTATCTAATAGATAACATTTGTTAGAATAAACAACAACTAAAAGAAATATTGTTTATATATTACTGACCAAAATTAGATCATTGTCAAAATAACACCACTCTATTGATAAAATTATATAGGTTTACATTATTTTATTTTTTACTCTGGATTTTAGGTGCAATCCATGCTTCTAAACCATCTAGTCTTAACATTTCAAATTGTCTTTTAAACATTGAGTTTCAAAAACCAGCATCAATTAAATAATCAAATTCAGTGTTTAAATATCAAGCTGTAGGAAATTATGCTGACTGTATTTTATGGGAGTCAACTGGCAGTTTTACAAATTTAAAGAGATTTGAGAAGTTCTGGTGATGTGAGCACAGAGGAGCTGTCTCTTGTTTGTGGGTGGTTTGAGCAGAGTGATGGAGAAATGTACTTGGATTAGTTGAGTCAGTGTGAGCCTCTTGTTCTAAAATGGGTATTTACCATTTCCAAGATTAAAGGTCAAGAATATCTCTTTCTTACACGTCAATCATTTTGTTCAGATTTTCTTACCACTTTATCACACCTCCTAACACATTGACTATGATGCTCACTGTGAGGGATTTGCCATTCTCTGGGTTCAACTTATTTAAAAGGCAATGATACTATTTTCAGAAGGCAATTAATTTCAAACAATTAAACAGAAGATATTTATGAATTTGAGTTTACAGCATTCATAGTAACATTTTTGAATCACTTCTTTAGAATTCTCACTCTTTTTCCAGAGGCTTGGGCTTATTTTTAGACATTCTCCTCTTCAGCAATTAGCAATGGCAAGGCCACCTTTTGGAGATTTAATGCTTAGTTACTTTTCTCTTTTCTGATTGGTTTCTTGGTTAAACTATCCCAGATTATTTGTCTTCTGTAGTAAAAAAAAAAAAAAAGCCGACTGTGAGTTTAGCTCTTCTTGTTAATTGAGACGGCGTTTTTGTAAAAGACATTTTATAAGAGGACGATACCTTGTATTCAGACTTGCTTTTATAAAATCTGTGTTGGGAAAATTGACTGTCACCTTTGTTATAGACTATTTCTGAAGTAGGCAGCTTTTATTTTACAAAATGGAGTATGTTTTTAAAACTAGAGGGTACTTTCAGAACCATTTGTTCCAATCTACTCAAGTATAGAGAAGAAATTTTGTTGAGAAGGTGTGGTTTGGATCCAGAAAGAAATCAGGTCTGTGTAATAATGCACAATGAAAGGTGCTGCTATAATCTATCTTAAGTGAGTGAAATTTTACTGAAAGTTTTGTCTAAATGCAGAGTTGGATTTACTACCAAATTTGTAAAACCTTGCTTGCAAGGGCCCTTTCCACAGACTTGGAAGCAGCACGACGTGTTCACAAGAGCATGCATTTTGTAAAGTTTGCGAAATATTTTAACCACAATGAGTTAAGACCACTGTCTCTTTCCATTTTCACTTCCCACACTTTCTTTCTTGTTAGGGAGCATTGGAGTGGCCACATTTTGGGGATTTGGCACAGAGCGAAGTTGAGTTGGGGATACGTTTATCATAAAATCGTTTGAGAGAGCGATGTCTCCCCAATTTATCTAAGCTTCAGACCTGACCTTGAATTTTTCATATCTCTACACCATTAGTAAATGAGTGTTCTAAATTCTAGAGCATAATGTATCAAACTATTTGAAAGATATTTGACAACGTTCTTTATCTTATCCTTCAGTAATAGATGAAAAGGGTGGGGTAGGTCAGAGCATAAGAAAGAGAATTTGCAGCTGGCTGAGAAATGGATAAATGTTAACAACCTGCAGATTCTGTCTTTATTTATAATTTTGATATTTTGTTTACTCTGGAATTTTGCATTAATTTCGATTTTTAAAAATATTGCGTGAAAATATTGTTTCCCTTGATTGCTGAGTTTTTTGGCATCCCCTTAAATTTTGTGCGTCAGGTGGGCACCTCACATGCCCTGCCCTAATCCCTCTGTAGATGTTGATCTCAAAACTCAGCTCTGCTGCATTGCAAATATTTGATAATAATTTGAATGTAGATATATGAATCGTATTTATTGATTCCTAGATTACACAGGCTAGATGGGACAACAGAGGTTTATAGCTCCTAAAAGCCTCACCAAAAGTCAAAAGATGAGATAAGGCAAGATAAAAGTAAAACCTTACTTACATTTAAAAAGCCAATTGCCAAACACACACACAAAAAAGAACTAGTTTATCAAAGTTCTTGTGAAAACTGATCTGGGTCTATCTTGACCATGAGCTCAACATGAATTAGAAGTGATACGTGCTTCCAGTAGCCAGGTTGCTCGCAGACCCATTCCTTGCTCTTCCCCACCTCTGCTCTGTAACTCAGGAGCTCTATTTCCCAAGCTCCCCTGAACCCTGGTTTCTGGTTACATTCAGCCAACATGGGGCTCTGACTGACAACTGGAGGGTAGGAAGAGAGGAGGAGAAAGAGCATTGTTTTTCCCCCATTCCCTGTGTCTTGTGGTTCTCATTCCCAGAAAGTCCATGCTAAATCTTAATTCCCAGCTTCTATTGTGCAGACCTGGCTCTGGACTCTGCTTCTGAAGCATAGTTACCACCTAAGAAGCAACCACCCCTAGGTAACTGCTTTCCGCTTTTGCTAATTTCTTGGTTGCCTCCATATCCTGTTTGGCTTCTCAGCTCTTCTATCATGTGTGTGTAACCAATCCTTTCTATTATAGTTCCCCATGTTTGGAAGTTGTAGAGTGGTTTCTATTTTCCTGGCTGAATTCTGACTGATAAACTCAAGTTACGGTAATGAAAGGATGCAATTGAAGACACGGGAAAATCCTTCAGCATGCAATGAGAGTATTACACTTAAAGAATGTCATTTAAAAACATGCGTGGTAGAGAGGAAAGAGGTTTGAACATCCTGTGGTTAATTCTCGGTACCACCACCTACTAGCTGTGATCTTGCATGAGTCAATTACTCCTCCAAACCTGAATTTATTGACCTACATAATGGTGATGGTGGTAGCATTATCCAATGTACTGTGAGGCTCACATAAGATATCTGATAGAGCTTTATGAAGTGTGAGGCAGAGTTACTGCTCTTGTATGTATTTTGAGGATCTGTTTTCCATGCAGAAGCGAAGCCTGAGAGAAGAAATGGCAGTCATCTGCATACATGAAGGAATTTCGTGTAGAAGAGAAGCAGTCTTGTTACATGGTGCTGTAATGGAAAGAAGAGTGTCCAATGGCTGGAAATGCCAGGGAAGCATATTTTGGCTCAGTATATAGAAGAGCTTTCCAATAAGTAGCGCTGTTCAATAATCTAAAAGGCTATTTTAGGAAGTAATGAGCTCCTGATCTCTGATCATGTTCTAGAGGAGTCTGGTGACTCACAAAGCGGGGGAGATAATAATTCTTTAGAAAATAATAGTAAAAATAGTAATAGCTAACATTTATTAAGGGCTTATCAAGTGTCAAGTTCTGTTCTAAACATTTAACATGCATTAATTCATTTAATTCTCACAATGACCAAATGGATGAAACTCAACTACTTTACAGATGAATAAACTGAGGAACAGAGCTATAGTACTTTGTCCAACATTACGCAGCTAATAAATGAAAGATCTTCAGGCTACAGTTCTAGGAATTGTAGCGTCTACATAGAGGATGTTTAATAAATGTATTTTGGCTCAATACATTTTTCCATAATTGCCTTATATGCATCTTTCCCATTATTATTGTAGATTCTGTCTTAGTTTCTAGTAATACTTTTTCGGTTTACAAAAACAATACCCATTCATTACAGACAATATGGAAACTACAGGTGAGTGCAAACAAAAAGTAGAAACACCAGTAATCACAAAACCCAGAGATCAAATCTTTGTTTCAGTATGCATTCCCAGGTTTTTTTTCTATACATAGCCTTTATTTTTTAGCAAATATATATGTCTACATACACATTTTAAAGTAGCTGTACATTTTATGATATTAAGATATTTTATTTAAGCAGTTGATTGAAAGGACTTTATATCGCTTCAGACTTTATTTCCAAAGGATGCGACCAACAGCGATGTGGTTTTCTGCGTATCCCCAAAATGTCCCTCACTCAGGGTGAGATTTTAACTGAAGTGAATAAACTATTGTCCCTCATCAGCCCTTCCTCCTGAGCCTCACAGCTTACAGCCTGTGAATTCAGAAGAGGGATTTGAGGCAGAAGGATTTTCTCTTGAACTAACCTCAGAGGCCCTCTGACGTCCTCACAGATAATTGTTAAAGAGCAGGGTCCATGTCTCTTGTCACTTAGAAATATTTACCTAATGAATACTTCTTGATTATGTGATACTTTTCTGGAAATGAGTGGTAACTTCTTCCCCCTCCTTCACCCCACTAAAGATTGGCACCTGAGCTAACGTCTGTTGACAATCTTTTTTTTTCTCTTTTTCTTTTCTTCTTCTTCTCCCCAAAGCCCCCCCAGTACACAGTCGTATATTCTATTTGTAGGCCCTTCTAGTTCTGCTGTGTGGGATGCTGCCTCAGCGTGGCTTGATGAGCGGTGCCATGTCCGCGCCCAGGATCTGAACCAGAGAAACCCTGGGCTGCCGAAGCAAAGCTCGTGAACTTAACCACTCAGCCATGGGGCTGCCCCCCAGAGTGGTAACTTCCGATGGAAGCATTTAGCTTCAATGTTCTTACAAAGCAGGATAGACTAAGATGAAGGGACCCAATCTACACTCTCTGACCTGAGCTTCGATATGGAAGCCAGCTAATATAGCTGCATGGAAAGGGCAGTGTAGCTTTCCTTTGGCCGTGGCCTTAGCACAGTTGGTCAGCAGAGGCTATGTACAGATGCCAAACCTATGTGATAGGACAGCCTTAAGGGAAAGGGAAAGTTTGTGCTCTCAGTTTGGTATCAAAACCTGCATTAACGACACTGACAGTTACTGATGGATCTCATAGTTTTAATCGTCTTGGCTTTCATAGTGAACTATATCATGCCCTAGCAAGTCAGAGAAAGCTCTTACTCTAGTACGGAAGCCAATTCCAGATATATGTCAGAGCAGACACAATTCTCCAAACAAGGTAGAGTAAGTCTCCTGAATCAGTCAATGACTGCTTAGCTCTGTTCCCGGCACAGCTGGGGAGATGGAGAAGAAGACATACACCTTCCCTCACAGAGCGGTAGTTGGGGATAATCATATTCAATACACCACCGCCCGAGGCAGTTAAGCGCTGCATGGTAGATCCGGAGTCTTAGCGTGCATCAACTTGCCTGATGACTTGTTACAATACCGACTTCTGGGCCCCACCCCCAGAGTTTCTGATTCAGTAAGTCTGATGTGGGGCCCAAGAATTTGCATTTCTAACAAATTTCCAAGGGTTACTGAGGCTGCTAATCCTAGATCACGCTTTGAGAACCTCTGGGCTAAATTATGTGGGTCACTTGGTAAATGCTCTCTCTGTCTATTCAAGAAAGGATTGATAAAAATCACGAAAGTCTGTCTGAAGATAGGGCTCTCCGAGTGAGAAAGGTATGGATGTTCATTCTTCACCGGATGCTTGGCTTAACTGTCATGTGTAAAAGTAACACATGGGGTTGGATGAACAACTTGACATCACATCCACCTAGATCATCTCTTCTCATGGAGGAATAGTGTCTGTTCTGTCAATCTTTCTTTGTGTAGCAGGGATTTCAGACTCTTGGTCATCACCCTTCAACATCCATTCACCTTTCTCTGGAAGTCCTTCACTTTGTCTTTTCTCTTCTGGCATGGCTGAGCACAATTGAATGGGTTCCCAGCTAGGAACTAAGCAGTGTATGCTGCAGTAGAGCTGTTGCACGGGAGCTGGGCCCTGAATTTCTATTAAGGCAGCCTAAGAACGTTTTCAGTGATTGTGTTATATTATTCACTCATACCAAATTTATATCAATCAAAGCTTTTTCTTTTTGTTGCAAGAAATTTTCTTCTTATTAGAAATCACCTGTAGTAATTTACTTGATCATATTATATACAACACACATGCGTGTACACACATATACACACACACAAGTGCAGGTAAAAACTGGGGAAATCTGAATAAGATCTGTAGCCTAGTTAATAGCACTGTATCAATGTCGATTTCCCGTTTTTGATATTGTACTATAATCACATAAGATGTTATCCTTGGGGGAAGCTGGGGGTGCACAGGACCTCTCTCTTGCTTTTTGAAACTTCCTGTAAGTTTATAAATATTTTTAAATAAAAAGTTTTAACAACATTAGTAATTTACAATATTTAAGACCACCCATCAATGTTTGGCTCAATTTCTGAGGCTGTATCTTCAATTTTTTTTAATGTGTGCCCTTCATTGTCCAAACATGATGAATTCTGGTTTCACCACTTGGTAGTTCTGTGACCTTAGGCAAGTTTAATTAACCCCTGTTGGCACTCAATTCCTCATTTTTACAACAAATAGCACCTATGTAGTCATTTTAAGGACTAAAGGAGTTAATATGTGCCTAGAGCAGTACATGGCACATAGTAAGCATCTATAAATACTGCCAATGATGATGGTGATGCTAATGATGACGAGATGATGCATGTACTCATGCTGATCTCTAGACAATTCTGGCTCTTGATCACCCCCACTTGCCACCTATACCCGAGTCCTCCTTTCTGCTATAGGTTCAGCTAAAGTGCCATATGTAGGTAATTCAGGTAGGAATGGATTTAATACAAGGATGTAGGTGCTTGAAAGGACAGCAGGAAATAAAGGTCAGGGAAGGCTACTGCTAGTGCTTAGATTTGCCACTGACACTCAGAATCAGGAAGTTCAGACAACCACAGGAAATTTCCATCCATGTTCACAGCTGCCTGGAACATAAAATTAGGTAATTCTTAGGAAAATGCCAAAAGTCACTAAAACCCTCAACGATACTAGCCCACACATTGGCTTGCTAGTGTTAAAGGAACAGTAACATGGCTTTGTGTCTCTTTTACATCCAAATTTTGTGTAAGTGCTTCTCAGTGGCAGAATCTTACCCAAAATGTAACCAGTGAGGGATTCACGAAAATGTAGCTCCCAGCCTTCCATCTCCTACGATCCAGAGGAACGACAGACGAGAACAGCAAGTGTCGCAACTTGACAATAGACGCTAGACATCGTGCTTTTCTTGAATACTGTGGTCATCGTCCCAGACACTTCTTTCAACTACTATTGCACCTTCTTTATACGTCTTTTTTGGAACATCTTCACATATGATCTTATGTTGTAGCCATTTATGAATGTGTTCGAGAAGTTTAGAACAGTGTCCTGTACCTAGCAGATTCTCACTACATAACTTATTAAATAAATGAGTGTATTAGTATGTCCTATTCCTATTTTTCAGTCCTTTATTGTTTGATATTCATAGGACTCTACAATGGAGCAAACCCTAAACTCTAAGGAACAGAGAGAGAAAGAAGAGTCATTTAAATAAAGAAAAATCAAGTAGTCTATTTAACAACTTAAAATGTTGCAACAAAACCAAAACAATTAAAACAAATGTTGGATTCTCTACAGAGGTTGAAGAACAACCTTGTGATGGCCTTCCAACTGTCTCTGTCACACAGAGAAAAGGCAGCCTCTTCCCAGGCTCCTATAATGGCTGTGGAAGTGCTCAGCTCCCCTCTAGGTCCATATCTCATTCTGTGTGCCAGCACAGCTGCATGAAAGAAAAGGAAAGCGCTGAGTTCAGATTAACTAGTAGAACAAGCCTTGGATTATTACTCCGAGAGCATCGAAGACAAATCATTAAATCAGGTGTCTGCCCTTCTAGTTTGACTGACATGATGAGACTATTTAAAAATAACGTTGAAGTTACTTCAAGGATGCAATATTCTTCTGGAACAGCCATACAAGAAAGAGCAGTGCACGGTGGTTCAGAAGTCACACATTTGGGAACTGCAGTAGTGCAATTAGCAGCTGCTTCTCTAATAAACTTTTTTTTTCTATGGGGTTAAAATTCTTTACTGAGGCAGCTGTTAATTTCCAAATCAAATTCTGCTGGGTAGAGGGTGACTATTTATAGAGGTTCTATTTGGGAAATTCTGAGGAAGACACTAGCTAGAACTGACATTTTCTCGTGGTGAACTTATTCTGCTCTTTTCATTTTTGAATCATGACCTTGGAAAAAATCAATGTGGTTAAGAGTTAATCAATAGATTGCATACCGGACCTTTCTATCTGTGTAAGTTGCACTCTTTCAAAGGCAACTTATACAAGGGTTCTCGTTATTTCCTGCTTAAAGTCATATCTTCAGAAGTGGAGAAAAGTTATTTTAGAGACTGTGTGAAGGGACAAATAATATTAGTAAGAACTTGCTAATTGTGTTAGGTGGAAGGAACGTTCCATTAACAACACTATGACTTTGCCTTCAACAATGTTGGTTGAAGGTACAATTGTGAAGACATCTTTGGTATCCTGGGGTTCTTCTTGATACTTTCTTCTTCCCTTATCCCATGTCCTAGGCTTCTCAGATGTCCAATGAGGTTTTATCTCTCTATCTTTTATAATCTGTCATAGGAAATAATCCGATATCATATATTTTCATCCAAATGTGTTACTTATTTAAAGTTAATTTAGAATGGACATGTATCTCTTGTACAAAAGAAATTCAGGCTTCTCTAGCCAAGTAAATACGGTGTTTGAGGGGACAGAATATTCTTTCATGCAGCCTTAAAACTCTGTATGAGCAGCAAGAGATAGTGTGAGGAAAATGGACTCTAGCTTAGAGGTGTGAAAACTTTTACTCACTGTTTATCCCGGAGCAGGAGAATTCCTTTCAGAATCTCAATTTCTGAATCTGCAAGATAAGAGAGACTGTAACGAATCTCACGCGTTTATTGTGAGGACTAGACGAGATGTCCGTTGTGGCGCATCTAGCTCTGTTCTTGCTGTTGGGCGGCTTTTCATTTAGCGGTGGCCCTCCCTTCCCTCTTCCTTTTCACTCCATAGGAGAGGCTGCCTCTGGCCTACAGAGTAAATATCTTTTTAAAAAACATATATTCGTATAACAATAAATGAAAAGGTAGGAAGAGGAACAGGAAACGCTCTATGTAATCAGAAAAATATCAAAGCTTTCCCTAAATATCAATAGTTTTTCATTTAGTTGGAAGGAGTGAACTAGTATTATTTGAAGGTAAATATGGATTTCTTTTGTATTGCTTTAAAAATAAGTTCTGGGTTATATGATTCAAGTTTACCTCTTCTTTTTCACTTAAAAAAATTGTGTAGTAAGCGTCGAGTATGAAGAATATGCTAAGCTGCAGCAATATATCCCCATACCTCACAAGAAATAAAAGAAATTAATATAGATGGCTTAGATTCTTGAGATGATATATTTGCAGGCTACTTGTCTCAGCTTTCTCCATGCTCGTTTTCTTACTCATACTGTTAAAAATTGTTTCTATATTAATGCTACTAAGAACTTTTAGAAATATTAGGCTTATGTTTCTCTACATTTTCAAGACAAAATCAGAATGATGCCTATAGGGGCCATGTAAACCTAATTTAAATAATTGGGTAAAATCATAACTTACAAGTGCCACTTTCTGCATTTGGGAAAAACAGTACTGTGTTTCTTTCTGCATCTGAGTTTATCAGACTGAGCCTCATATAGTGCTTGATGATGACACCAAGACGCTAAAAATCTTCTTAGTCCTTCCCACAATTCTGAGATTTAGAGAATCAATAAAGCTGAACCAAACTCCTCTGGAAGCTTTAAATAATCTTTTTATTTAGCACAGAACAATCTGTTCTTCGCATTCTCTTCTTATTTGATCTCTCACTAGTGGTTGACTCAATGATAACGTCCTCCTTTTCCTTGGCTTCCTGAGCCCAACACTCCCCTGGTTTCCCACCTATCTCCTTGGCCATTGCTTTTCAATTCTCCTTACAAGAATCTTCTCCTTATAGCATCTTTAAATGTTGGAGTTCTTTAAGGTGCAGTGCAACGTTCACTCTTCTCCACTCCTGCTTCAATTACTACATATTTGCAGATAATTCACAGTAGAAATCTCTAGCTCTGACCACTTGAGCTTCATACCCATGTATTTAATTGCCTATTTTAAAAGTCATCTTTGGGGCAGGCCCTGTGGCCGAGTGTTTAAGTTCACACACTACACTTCTGCGGTCCAGGGTTTCGCTGGTCCAGATCCTGGACGTGGACATGGCACTGATCATCAAGCCATGCTGAGTCAGTGTCCCACATAGCACAACAAGAGGCACGTACAACTAGAATATACAACTGTGTACTGGGGAGCTTTGGGGAGAAGAAGAAGAAGAAAAAAAAAAGATTTGCAACAGTTGTTAGCTCAGGTGCCAATCTTTAGAAAAGAAAAGTCATCTTGAGAACTCAAATTAGATTAAATTCAGCATATCCAAAACTGAACTTATGATCTTCTTGCTTAATCCCTAGGCCTATTTCAGTGGTCCATTTCTCAGTGACTAACTACCCCCCTCCCATCCATCCAACCAGTTGCGTTAGTCTGAATGCTCACAATCGTGGTTGACACCTCCCTGTCTCACACATTGAATTGTCAATATGCCACCAAAAAAATCCCTCCACTTCTTTCTATCCATACCATATCTATCCCATTCCAAGTTACAATCACCTCTCATCTGAACTGTTGATCTTCTCTACTCCATTCTGCCCACTGTTCAACTGCTTCTCTACTTTGTGGTCAGAGTTACATTTTCCTCAAAAGTCAATGTAGTCATGTCACCCTACTCTCCCCTCCTTAGGCTTAAAACTCTTAATTTCTTCCCATTGCAAACTTGCAAAGAAAACTTCCTAAGATGACCCATAAGGCTCTGCATGGTCAGGTGTGATCTGCCTCTCCATGCTTACTCCTTCTTGCCCTCCTCTGCTGGATACAGGCTTTCTGGTTTCAATTCAGTGCTTCATATTCTCCATACTTCTTTCAACCATTGGGTCTTTGCACAAGCCATTCCATTTTCCTGATATGCCCTTTATCTCTGCCATCTCCAACTCAGGTAACTCTTTCTCATTCTTCAGATCTTAGCTCAATCAATATTTCTCCAGGAAAACCTTTCCTAAGCTTCTTGGTAAAGTCAAATTTTCCTATTATAGGCTCTCATGCATCCCTTCATTATATCATTGATACCATTAGTCAAAGTTGTAATTTTATATCTGCTTTACTTTTGGTTATGTAATTGTTTGGTAATTATCTGACTCTCCCGCTTGCCCGTAAGGACAGCATACTGAGTGTCTTTTTGTTTTATTTTGTTTACCGTTGGATTCTTATACCTGATAAAATGTTTGACACATTGTAGGAGCTAAATTACTATTTGTCAAGTGAATTTCATGGGTGTGTTTAAAAATATACTTGTATTTTTATTGTGGATAATATTTCCAACATTTTGTTCTCAATTCACTCTTGCAGTTTCTTCAACTCTTCCGTTCTTATTTCCACGTGGCCCCTCTCATTACCTAGCTGTGAGCTGCCCGTCTAGCTCCCGGGAGCTGTAGTAGTGAATCCTTGCCTCTCTGGAACAGACATGTCTACACTGGTTTGAAACAAAACACTAAACCTTTGGCTATTAATTTTTTAAAAAATTTCTAGAAATGATGAGAGAAAACTTGCCACAATTTCTTACTAAAGGGCACAAATTAAAAAAGAGGTCACAATGTTAGAATAAAATATCTACTTAATTGCCACTATTCCTTAGAGCAAAGAGACAACTGTCTAATACCTTTTTAATTTCTCAAGTTACAATTCTCTGCATCTTATGGATATTGTACAAATATCAACTCGGTGAATTGATTTTAACTCTTCATCTTGGGGACAGGATTTCCTCACTAACTCTTTCCATAATGAAGAAAGAGCAGATGAAAAGAAGTTATAACTGACAATGTAAGCACTCAGTAAAATTTCTAAAACCTCAGATAAAGAGAATTGGTGAGGATTGGATTTTTCTCCAAATATTTTTAGATAGCCATCATGTTCAATATTATCTTTACCAAACTTAATATTACTGTTTCCCTTAGTCATGTCTCACTGTCATATTTCTATTCTGCCATCCTCTACTCTACTATTTTGGAGCATCCTCTGCATGAGTTCTTGTTTCTCAATTACACTTTGCAGGTGTATCGCCCAAAATCGGACAAATTGCTCCAAGAATGATTCACTTAGTGCAAAGAACAGAGGAAACATCTTCCTATATATCTTAGTCAGTTTGGGCTGCTATAACAAAAATACCATAGACTGGTTGGCTTAAACGATAGATTTATTTTTCACAGTTCTCAAGGCTGAGAAGTCCAAGATCAAGGTGGGTGGTTTTGTTCCTAGTGTGATCCTTCTTCTTGGTTTGCAGGTGGATAGTTTCTTGCTAAATCCTCACATGGCAGATAGGGATAGCGAAAAAGAGAGGGGGTGGGGAGGGGGGAGGAATTCTCTAGCTTTTCTTTTACAAGCACTAATCCCATCATGAGGTATGACCTAATTATCATCAGCTAATTATATCCTAAAGGCCCTATCTCCAAATACCATCTCATTGAATTTGGGGGAGCATAAACACACAGTCCATGACATCATCAGTGTTGCCACTCTTACAATCTCTTTTCCTGTGACTAAAACTTTAGGCTCAATGGGCATGAAATCTACCTTTGAATATATTGCAGACGACAATTTTACTATGGCATATAAAGGTTCTCCAGGCTGTCAGACTGATAATCTGTTTTCTCATAACCCACTGGTCAACAGCTAAGCCAACATCACACATTTTAGCTTTTTGTTAAACACACCATCTAAACATAACGATTTATGTAAAAGGCACAAATTTCCATATTAGTTGAATTAATGCCAGCTGCTCTAACAGACAAATCCCCAAACATCAGTGACTCAAATCAATAAAAGTTTATCTTTCACTCAAATATCAATCTGAAATGGGTGTCCTGTGAGTGGACTTCCATGTGATAACTCAGGGATCAAGGCTTTTTCCATTTTGTGTTTCTGCCCTCTGCTAGGTCCTTAGTGAAAAGAATGAAATGTGAAAAGAAGCCATGCATAAAGCACATCCACTTCACAATCTCATCCAGAAGGGGTAAACACCATTCCTGCTCAGATTCCATTGACCAGAAGTCAGATACATCATCTCACCTAATAGCAAGGGAGGCGGGAAAAAGTAGCCTGGCTGGGTGCCTAGGAAGAAAAGAAAATGGATTTTGGTGAACACATGATTTCTACAACAGTTACCCTGACTTATAAAGCCCTAGATGCTCAGGCTCCTGGTTTCCTGTCTAGCTGCATCTCATGCCACAGCCCCTCACTTACCACACTCCAGACATACTGCACTTCCTTGGACCTTTGGCAGAAGCTGTTCTTTCCGTCAAGAATGCTCTTCTCTATGATCTATACCTGGCCGGTCACTTCATGACCATCTAATATAAAGCAGCTGTTAGTTGTTCTTATTATCACTTATCAATATCTTATAGTTTTAAAACCTTATCAATTCATTTATTAGTTCGCTGTTCACTTCTTAGTAGTATTTAAGATCCGTGAATGCGGGATGGTTACTGGCTTATTCAGTGTTATAGCACCACAGCCAAAAATAGTATCTGGACTATAGTATACATTAAATAAATAGTGGCTGGTTGAATGAATGAATAAAGATGTTTGCAGAATTGATTTGCGGCATGAAATTTAGGAGTGCACATTTGTTAAACTTCATCCTTCTGAATTAAACTTAATGATTTATTCTCTTGAAATATTTTTGAATACTAATTTGGCCACCTAGCATATTAATTATTCTCTCCAAATTTGTCTCATCTGTCAAATTAATAACAGTGCCTCTCACCACTTTAACAAGAAGGGGTGCAGTATAGAGTCTAAGGACAGCAGCTAGAACATTCTTGTCACATTCATTAACAATTTTTGGGTTTGGATGTTGAGTCAACTCTAACTGCACTAACTTTCCCTCCATCCAGTCACTGTTGCCCCATCTGGTTTACATGTGTGATAGGATCAATAAAGGCCCCCAAAGATGCCCAATTATGATCCCTGGAACCTGTGAATATGTTACCTTACCTGGTAAAATGGACTTGGAACTTTCCAGGTGTGATTAAATTAAAGATCTTGAGATAGGGAGATTCTCCTGGATTCTTCAGGGGGCCACCGGAGCTCTTACAAGAAGAGACAAGCATTTCTGTTCTCTGACTTGTATTTTTTTCCTTAGTGAAAATGGTCAACCGAAATCTGAATAGTTTATATTTTTGCAGAATTGGAAAAAATATCTTGAAGATCTCTAGCTTTTACTTATGTTTTCCTATGAAGAGACGAAAAGAAAACAACAGCAGCAGCAGGGGATCTAGATACCCAGGGAGAAGAAGTAAGAGCTACAAAGAAAGCGTTCATAGAAGATCACTTGCAGTCAGTTTCCATAGATCGACCGGACTCTGAGAACATAGGGCGATACGTTTAAGGGGTGCTTTAGAACTTGGGTTTTCTGACAGTAATAAATGATTCTACTGAACTGGAAAGTAAAATTTCATCCTAATACCAGACAGACGTTCCTTATTAATTAATAACTATAAAATTAACAATGGCATACTTAAAGAGAATGTAGTAAGACTGAATGATATACCAAAATGACATCATCAGTTTGAGGAATCCCATAGGGAGGCAATTTCAACACTTTGGGCCCTGTTTCTAACAGGTCCCTTACAATCAAATGTAGTCTTTCACTGACATCTTTCTGGGAAGCTTCCTGATCACTCTGAGTATATTATTTCCCTTCTTGAGGTGACCCAGCCTGGACACCATGACTCTAGCGCCCCATTCTGACACAGTAAATGAAATTCGTGTAACTCTCACTCAAAATGACAGCTTACATCTTCTCAGAAGGAGAGCACTTAATTCACGTGACATTTTACCCAGAGACATAATTTAGAGGTCAAGTCAGACAATAGATCCTCTGTTTTCATTTAAAAGTTCCTGAAGAAGTATTACTCTGAATCTGTAATAAGATTTGACTATTATACCTAAAAAGGAGAAAGAGGAGATAATGTCTTAAGACACAAGAATAGTTTCATTATTATTCAAATTGTAAGTTTTATTCCCCTGCTAGTTAGTTCATCAAGACAGAATACTAGGCGGCGTACAGGGAGATACAAAAGCATTTCTCATCATGTTGATGTTATTTAGATGTATGAATTAGTGCTCTCTTCTCCAAAATCAGTGGACTTTTACTGTAACTATGTCCCTTCTCATGATTGGCAACTAGAAATGGGGAGTCTCTATCGACTTTAAAGGGTATTATAGCTTTGAGCATGAGTCACTCAAGTTATCCTTATAATAAAATATTTATTTTAATCATAGAATTTTTTTATAAATTAAAATATATGTTTTTATAAATTAAAAAAATAAATCATGTTTATTTTAATGAATTCTCATACATTGACGGGATGCAATTTAAGGATACACGAAAATATGAAGTTGCAAGATGTGATCTTGAAAGCCATTATTATGAGGTTCATCAGCTTGCAAGACAGACAGGTAAAGCAATTTGACTTCAATCTTCAAAAATACTACCGTCAAACTCAGAACTAGCAAGCTGAAAAAAAGAATGCCAAATCTTCCTTTCTGAGGTCTTTTAGATAATAATTGATAACCTAGAGATAGAATTATGATCAAATTATGAGATGGAGACAAACAGATGTGAAAAAGATTGTCTTCACTTCCCTTGCTAATTTAATCTGCTGAAGTACATTACGCTTGCAAAGTGAACCTTGAAAATAAGACATGTCTTAACACAGAGATGATATATCAACTTCTATTTAGTTGCTGGAGTTCTACACACATGCTGAGTTTCCCCTGCCAGGCTCCAATGCTAATACTCACAGAATAAGCTTAATACATTTTCAAAGGAGCTGGCGGAAGGTGCGTGATTTATTATCATCATCATCATGAGAGAAAAGGATCCTGATAAAGAAATACATCCATAAATATACATGGCCAAATATTAAAATACTTCAAAACAACAATTTGTTTGTTATGATTTGAATTTTCCTGTCTTTTAAAAACATTTCTTGGATTTGAGCTATGTTTACTTATTTGAATATTAATTCACTTAATGAAGATAAGCTTTAAAAGTTCCACAGGCATCAAGAACACTTACTGAGCTTTACTAGTTGCAGAAACTGGCCAAGGTCACATCCTGATATGGGGGACTATTCCACGACAGTTAGGACCCAAGCCTCACTGTCACAAAAAAGAAATGGATAAGCCTAAGGGAGTAAGCAGCCAAGTTCAAACATAAAGGTAAAAAAATATTATGATTAGAATGTGTTAAGTATTTACAAAACCCAATGGCAGAATGAGGTCTTTTTCATACTTAAAAGTAGAGTTTTATATTTATCCTATTTCTCTTGTTGATGAGAAGGATCCATGTAGTAACTCAAGGTCTTTGAGAACTCTGACCTTTGATAAATATCTAGATGAGCATACTTCTCAAAGCTACTATAAATGTGCTAAGCATTTTACATGCGTTATGACATGAAACCCTTACGGCAACTTTATGAAGCACACACTATTGTTACAATTACTCCTTTATGGATAAGAAAACTGAGTTTCAAAAAGCTAAATTAACTTAATTCGAAGTCATACAGCCAAAAAATGACAGAGTGAGATGCAAACCCTGGCCTATCTGAATCCAAAGCCAAAGCTCTTACCCATTATTTTACAGTGCCTTTGGGAAGTGGTTTCTCTAACCTTCATCTCAAACCTGAACCATGAAAACTGAGGCTGTGTTTGCACCTTATATGTCTGAATCTACCAGCTAAGTTAAAAGATCAGACAAGGTATCTTTAGACAGAACTTGAAAATAATTTGGTTCCCCACTTTTCCTCTTAAGTAATTTTATCTGTTCTTTAAGACTGTTTTAATCCTTACCTGCTACAGAGATGTAGTCCTCCCTCTCGCCCCACTGGGTTGATGTCCATCTTCTCTGCTTTTTTAACTGGCAGTGCAGGTATCAGGACAGAACTGATTACATTTTATTGCAAAAGTCTGTTTCCACTCCCTTATTTCCCCCATATCATCAGTGGGACCACCAAGAGCAGATTAAGGCTTTGGTAAAAAAAGATTGGGGGCCTCAGAAAAGGCAGATTAGAATTGGCATCCAACAGTTAACTGGTATGAATTGTTATGCCCTTGCCAATGCCCTCCCTATCTCCCCATATACGTCTGTATTGCCACCATTCAGGAAATTGCTTAGCATATACCAGGCAGGCGGTAAATTTTGCTTCAATAGATGATACAAGCAAGAGATCAGAGAAGAAATATGATGATGGTATGTTTTGGTTAGGTTGTAGTTCTTGAGAAAGAGTAAATTCATTCTGTACCATTGACTCAGACCTCTAATGAACACTAAAATAAACTTTAGGGGGGTTTTGTAATTGATCATTTCCTGTATAGATGTTAAAATACAGCAAGATACAAGCACACATTCCTGGACAGAACCGCCTGGATTTGCATCCTGGTTGGGCTATTTACTGTCTGTGTGACTTGGGGAAATTTCTTAACTCCTGTGCCTCAGTTGTATAATTTGTAAAATAGGAGTCATAATAGGAATTTCCATGTAGATTTGTTAAAAGGATTAAATAAACTAAACTTTGTAAATTTCTTAGACTAATGCCTGGCACCTACTAAGTAACAAATATTAAGAAACATTTGATTGAAGTTTCTCTTTACTAGACTGTAGGCTCCATGATGGCGGGAATTGGAACTATGTTTATTATTTCTCACAGTTGTATTACTAGCACCTAGAAAAGACAGTAAGTAGTTGTTGAATAAATAGGCCTTTTTTTTTTAACATGAGGATCTTTAAATCCATACTTGTATTTTTTATTGAATAAATCTTCTAGCATATTCTTAATGATGTCACTATTCATCCAATATATCTTGAATTTCATTTTGATTCAACAGTAATAAAAAACTGGCTGCCAAAAAGCAGTTAAATGCAGATATCGTGATTTTTAACTGCACTATGTTCTATTTTCTTTTTTAAGTTAAAGAAATAGTCCTTTCCTTATTGCTTTCTGAATTTGTTTTGAAAGTACTTACATTGTTTTACCTTTTTAATTTTCTAATTTCACAAAAGGAACCTAAAATATTTGCACTCATCCCTTAGTACTATCAAAATCTTTGCCCAGACTTAGTAAACATCCCCAAATCACTGAGACAACAAATGCTGATGTCTTCTGTGATTCGCAAAGTCACTCTCTCTCTATACATCACATGAAAGCCTTATATGGTACTTTGCGATGTGAACACTTCCTTTCCCCTGTCTGCCTTTCTTCTTTTTCTTTCAAGTTACTTTTCTTTCAATGCCCACATTTTGCCTTCACCAGCTGGATTTTGGGCATCTACTTTCAAGGAGCTAATGGGAGAAAAACGGCAAGCGGACAAATAAGTGCAATAAAATGCAGATGTGGAGGAGAGATGAGCACTGCGGTGTTGGTGCTTAAGCCATTGGGCATGACTGCTGCTTAGATAGATGAAGCTAGAGAGGTGGGTGGAAGCAAAATGTAGCAGTTCGTATACAGTCTTGTTTCTGTCTGGTCTGAGGAGAATGACTTGATCTGATCACTCTACAAGCAATGTGAGGATGGTTGAAAGAGGAGATGAGGACAGGGACATTTAGGAGAGAAAGGACAAGTAGCACTGGAAAAGAAAAGAATGGGATCAATTTGCAAGTGCCTGGTGATAGAAGTTGCAGGAAGCATGTTGGTATACTCAAAAGGTTTAACTGCAGAGTTTAATGAATGGATTCTATTCTTTGCAGGATGTGAGCTCAGTTAAATGAAGAAACAACAGCTGGTGAAGCTCCCAGGAACAGGCAATAGTGGAAAACCATTACTACCTGTGGCAAATGGAGGGCACAGTGTTATTGGAACCCAAGAGACCTGAAGAGCTAGAGCTGTGGATGGAAGTGGGGCCACCTGAGAGTTCCAAAGGTATAATCCTAGAGGAGTGCCAGAACCTAGAAAAGCAGGAGGAAGCAGAGTCAGGGGTGGGCTTGGGCTTGGGAATCAGTACCTCTATCTCTTGTCTCCAGCCTTCCCATCAACATTGGTCA
The DNA here is from genome assembly GCF_041296265.1 of Equus caballus. Lineage (NCBI taxonomy): Eukaryota > Metazoa > Chordata > Mammalia > Perissodactyla > Equidae > Equus > Equus caballus. The sequence continues at coordinate 29,225,026 of NC_091704.1, forward strand.
AACCCAATCAGAGGACAAAGGGATCTGAATGTCACAATCAGTAAGTGTGAACCCCTTGGAGCCAGTTGAGGCCAGGGCAGAGAAGGGTTAGGTGGGAGAAAGCAGAGTGGGGAGTCTAGGGTGATTCTAGGGCCAGCTACTTAAGTGGGAGAATGAATGCTTTGCCTCAGGGCCTTGAAACTCAGAGAATACAAAAAATTTAAATAATGATTTTAAAAGGTTGATCCATTTGTGAAGTGTTTAACCTCAGCAAATTTTCTATCTCTTTGACAACAGCTCCTCTGGGCCCCACAGAGAGCACTGGGTTTGTGTGCTGCACAGAGGCACTCAGCTAAGGAGGCAGGTGAGGGTTGACATTCTGCCCTCAGTTCTGCTCTGATTCAGCCTCCCAGAGTTAGCATCATTTTGTAATTTTCACGAACATACCACTAAAGCAAGCTGCACCTTTGAGCTGTACCCATTAAAATGGGAATTTGTCCTTGACCCCAAAGGAGATGAATAAAGCCAAAGGCTCAAGGTCAAGACAAGTCAAGACAATGAATAAAGGCATCAGGAAACAGTTGCCCACCTGTGAGAAAATTGACGTAGAACAAGCTACCAGAAGTGGAATGCTAAATTAAACGATAGATTAAAAAAAAAAAAAAAACTTTGTAAATTGGGAACAATATACAGACTTGGAAATTCTCCAAGAAGTCTATTATTTTGACTTTGACTCTAGTGTAGCCTGGGGAACTCTTTATCAAACTCGCTTACCTCGCTTTTCAACTATTAATTGATACTATCAACAACAGTCTGTTTCCACCTTTATAGCTGCTCAGTTTAAGAGCTCTTTAAAGCTATCCTGCATGGTACGTGTCCTTCCAAGGACAGATTAATTTTCCAAGTTTCCAGGTAAATTGAAAATTGAACTAGGTTTGGGAGAAAGAGTGTTTGAAATTGGTATTTTTCAGGTTTTCTGAGCGTTGGACATGCATTTCACATTTCCAAAAAGGAGAGGAGAAAGAAATGAATGGACAGAACCCCCTGTTCTGCTCGCTCAGGACGCAATCTCAAAACCACAAATAAAGAAGAAGGAATATTTCTTTGACTTCTTCTGAAACGTAAGAGTAAAGTCTTTGTCACGTTTATTTATACATTCTCCTCCTAGGACAGCACAGGCTTTCCTTTAATCTGTGCAGGTTGGGATTTTCCAAAGTCAAAATTTAGAGTCAGGGAGCAAAGTATTGAGTATCTCTTTGAGGATCTTTCTATTTGAGTTTCTTCCATATAGTTTACAAAAAGGGTCTGAGAACATATATGTTTGTACTTGGCTTAGTTTATATAATCAAAAGGTTATTGAGAGGAAAGCCATTTGGGTTTTCTCATCTGTCTAGATTGCATTATATCTTGCTGAAATGTATGGAACAAATTTACAATCCCTTTTCTCCAACTCTAGAATTCAAAAGACCTGAGAAAATGAAAAGATTTTTGTAACTCATTTGCAGACAAAACCTCACTTGGACAGACTTAGTTAGCAGCAAAAGTTGACACAAATTGGCATGAATCTATTTATAGTATTTATTCATTCTTTTTAAAGTGAGTATTAATATATTTTCCTACAGTAATTTGGTAATTATAAGGTGATGCCCCAGATCTCTGATAGATTATATCGTATGTAATATGCAGTGTATTACCATTCAAAACTTCTGTAAAATTACATATTACAGAAATATCTGGCTTCAAAATTGTCAGGCTCTAAGAATGTCAGCTGTCGGATTACAGTCTCTGGCTTCTTTCTCACAGAAGAATGAAAATGCTTCTAGTTTTGTTTTTTCTTACCTTGTTTAAAACTGTGCTGAATATAACAGATGCTCAATGAACATTGTTGACAGTGATTTATTATTCAGTAATATAGCTGAAGGCAAAAGAAGATGAAGCATAAATGGATAAATGGAAATGTGGGGAGCTAAAGATATATCTTCAAGGTGAGAGAGGCACAACCAATTTTTCAGGTGAGTAGGTTTGGAGGAGGTAGCATCTCGAGAGGTAAGGATTCCAAATATAAAGAATTTTAAAAATGGTCTTTCTTTCATAGCAAACTAAAATTGATTTTTTTTCATCTTGTGCTTCATGCTATCCAGGATACCTGTAATTTCTTAAATACTCTGTTTTCCTCATAGATTAATGAATTGAGGTAACTACTAAAATGAGTTTATAAATCAGATACCAATAATTGAAACCATTTGTTGAGCATTAGAAGACCAGCTGAGGGATATACATTCATAATTTCGTTTAATCCTCACAAAAACCATAGGAGGTAGGAGTATTGTTTTTCCCATTTTCTAGATAAGTCAAGTAACTGTCCAAAGTCAAATAATAGTGAGACTTAGAGCCAGATGTTCAACCCAAGCGGAGCCCAGATCCTTTGGGCTTAAACTACTGCACTGTACTTGATTCTGTAACACCGTGAAGTTCATGGTTAAAAAGAAAGAGTGGACAGCACTTTGAATAACCACACAATATTGTACGATACAATGCATGCTAGGCTTTGCTCTCTCACGAGGACTTAGTTGGGAGTTATCAGAAAGGCCCTCCAGGAATTAAGCTATATCATTAGGGGGGCATTCAGCTGCATTGAAGAACAGAAAGCCCAATAACAGTGTTTAAACAAATAAGGATTTATGTTTCTCAAATAGTAAGAAGTCTGGAGGTAGGTTATTCTCAGCATGGATTTAGTGGATTAAGGATATCAGGTTCAGTGTCTTTATGATTCATTTTGGCTTTTCTCCCATGGTTCAAAGTTGTTTGCTGCACTTCCAGCTTTGATGTCCCCATTCAAGGCAGGAAGAAGGATGGAGGAAGATGGATTAACTATGGCTGCCCTTTTAGCAGAGAAAAGAAAAGTTTACCCAGACGTGTCCCAGTGGTTGCCTGGTTGTATGGTCTCATGGCCACCACCAGGTGCAAGGGAGGGTGGGGAAGTGAAGAACAAAGTGATAGTTGGGTGAGTCCCATCAAGGTCCATCATCTAGGGCAAGGGTCAGCTGACATTTTCTATAAGGGGCCACATAGTAAATATTTTAGGCTTTGCAGTCTGGATGGTCTCTGAAGCAGCTACTCAACTGTGTGGCTGCTGTAATGGAAAAGTGGCCTATAGACAATATGTAATTGAATGAGTTTATCTATTCCAATAAAATTTTATTTATAAAACCAGTAGCAGGACTGATTTGGCCCATGGCTACAATTTCCCAACCCCTAACCTGCAACTTGGTGCAATGCTGCCAAGCCAAATTGGGGTTTAATTATGAGCAAGGAAGAGGCAAGGGGATTGTGGGTAGAAATTAACAGTGTCCGTAATTGAGGATGGAAACATTCTCTTGACTTCTTTCCTCTCTCTTTTTCCAAGGTTACAGCTGGAGGGTTTATACTCTTGTGCTATGGAGGTGGAAAGGTAACGGTACTAGACTTAGCAGCCTCAGGAGAGCTTGCAGGGAGTTGGTTAGGCAGCCTTAAGGCTGCCTGTTGGCCCACGCAAACGACTGACTGTTGGGCACAAGAGTGTGTAAACAGTGATTGCTGCCTGCTCATTTTCCATTCTCCTCTTTATTCCCTATTATTCAGGAAGGAGAAGTAATGTGCTCAGATAAAAAGTGTATTTCCAGCCTCTCAGGAAGCAAGAAGTGGTCATGTGACGGCATTCTGGCCAAGGAAGTTTCTGAGTGGGAAAGCGCTAAGGTGGCATCTCCCCTTGGCATGAGCTTTTGCCCTTCTCCTGTCTCCTTTTGCCATTTCTTCTTGGACAGAGCCATCTAAAACCCACAGTGCAACAAGTGCTAAAATGACTGAACTAGAGGGGTAAGGAGGCCTGGTCCCTGATGACATTGTGGAGCTACAACACTGACCTTGGGCTGCCGGACATGTTGTTACACAAGGAAAATAAAACCCTTAAACTGGTTAAGACACAGCTTGCTTGCAGTTTCTGTGCCTTGAAGCGGGACTCATTCGTGGCAGATGTACAGGGAGTCTTGTGCTCAAATGGAGAAAAAGAAAAGGCTCTCCTTCCCACAGAGGTCAGGAAGAACAGGATGCCCATTTTCTGCTTCTGACTCTGTGGTGAGACATTCACATCTTCTTAGTCAGGCTTAGTCTCCCATAGTTTTTAGTGATTTTCAGTCGAGATTGGCTTAGCCTGTGCCATTATAGAGAACACACTGTAGGATGGTGTCTGGGATCCTGATTTTCCACTTTGGTTCCCACCACACCTTATTTGTTTATTAGGTCACAGATGTTTCTTCAAACCCAGTCAAGCAGTTTAGAGTTGCTGTGATTGCATTTCCTTAGCTCAAGTGTGGAATGTGTTTTGAAGTGTTAACCAAACATATTCACTACAGAATTAGGAATATTTCATCATATTTCAATTGACATCCACATTGGTTACATATTTTCTCCATTAAAAAATAAATAAGAATTTTAATTCCACCATGTAGAGAAAGCCACTGTTAACATTTAGTAGTATCATCTCCTAGATACACATACGGACAGATACTTGTGTTACATATACACTCACTTGCTTAAAATCGTAGTGTATATTCAGCTTTGTATTTTGCTGATTTTTCACATTATAAAGTGAGCAAGACTCTATTCTCCCTTGACAGTCTTTAAAACATGAGTTTTTTAGTGGCAACATAATATTGCATGATATTACAAACCGTATTTTATTTTTAAAACTCACTGTAGATTGATTTTTTAGTTGTTTTTAATATTTGGACATTATAAATAATACCGTAATGAACAACCTTATGTGTGAATTTCATACTTCTGTTATTTCTGAACATTTTCTTAGAATAGATTACTAGAAATGAACCTTCTGGATCAAAGAGTTACAATTATTTTTACATACTGCCAAACTGCCCTTCACAAGGAGAGAAGTGAGTTTTAATTCCATTAGCAACATGTATGTAGGTTTATGTGTTTTTGCTAGCTTCTGCACTTTCGTATAAGTTTAGCCAACTTAAATAAAAAGTTTGAAGTCAATTTCACAGAAAAAAGAAGTCTTTTAAATCTTACATCTCTTTAACAGGTGAGATTGAGTATCTCCTTCATATGTTAATTTGGTTACGCTTCATTTCTCTTGTGAATTTGGGTGCTTGTATTTTACTTATAGATATTTTAGTTATTTATATATTATTGGTATAAATTCTTCTTTGTATTTATGAAAATAGATTCCTCGTCTAGATTCCCAATATTTTCGGAATGTGATGTAACTGTGATCTTTCTGGGATACTCTTTGAAAGTAGTTAATAGTTCACACACTACGAGTAGCAGGAAACATCAGTTATTTAGTATTCTAGGTTGGACTTGGAAGATGTTACACTCTTGACATTAACATTTCCAAAAAGCATGTATCTCCCTTGCTACATTTTCTTCACAAATGGTATGTACTTAGAGTGGCGGTCTATATTTTTTCTTAAGTCATATATGTACCCTGAACAGTAAACTTTATTTTTTTTTTTTTAAAGATTTTATTTTTTCCTTTTTCTCCCCAAAGCCCCCCGGTACATAGTTGTGTATTTTTCGTTGTGGATTCTTCTAGTTGTGGCATGTGGGACGCTGCCTCAGCGTGGTCTGACGAGCAGTGCCATGTCCGTGCCCAGGATTCGAACCAACGAAACACTGGGCCGCCTGCAGCGGAGCGCGCGAACTTAACCACTCGGCCACGGGGCCAGCCCCTGAACAGTAAACTTTAATGCAACGTCTCTGTTCCTTGCCATATGCTTCACCTGTGTTTGAACTGCAGCTTTGCAGTCCCTCAGCGATGTTTCTCAAAGTCCTTGACTCTGAATGCAGTGTGTCGAGCTGAACGTTTTAAACTGCTTCTTGAAACTCACATCTTTGTATCTTTTTTCTTCAGCTACTTTGAAAATGGTACCATTTATCTAGAAATTTTCATAAACAATAGACTTTAGGCATTGCTTTAAACCTGTTTGATGACTTTAATTTCCTGGAAGCTAAAACAAAGTCTTGTGAGGGAATATGGTATTCTTCATTTTTATTATAATCACATATTATAATTAGATAACTCTTGAATACCTTAGTTTTCTTTAATCTACCATTTTAATCACTCCTTTGTTCTCATGAAAAGATCTAGAATTCCTGGAGAGCCTATTTAAAATGGGTACCATTTGAAAAAGTAACTGATCTGCAGAGTTTAAAATTTTAAATGCTAAAGAGGCCACTTTTTCTGATAGTGGTTGCATGGGCAGCTCGTTCTCCCATGACCAGCTCTGTCAACTACGATTCCTCATTGTGAAACCAGAAACTGATGATGTCATGTCTGAGGATTTCATTGCACAGCATTTACAGTGGGAAGGAAAGTACTTTTTTTCTTTTTCCTCTCTGTATAAAATACTGTACTCTCTCTCACTCTTGCCTAAAATAAATGTGTTCTATCTGATTGAAGCTCTAACAAGAACTCTATAGGCCTACTGTGAGCCAGTACTATAATCTGGCAATAAGTAAGTCGGAGATACTATGTTTCAAAATTAAAATAAGGAGTAGATTCTCTCCGAAAGGAAAATTCTTGTTTTCAAAGCTTGAATAAGGCCAACTATATAAAGGAATTATTTCTGCCTAGTTCATGGGCAATAGCAATAAGATGGATGATAGAATGTTTGGTGAGATTACAGTGCATTTCCTTTGGTTGTGTGCTGGAGGTTTCCATCAACCTAAAGCCCTTAATACTTGGTACATCAGAAATTTGTTCTGAGACAGTCTCTCTAGGGCAGTCACTATCTGGGCTCAGTAATAAGAGTGATAATAATAGGAGTCATCGAGCTTGTACTATGCCCTGGCATGGCCTGCACAGAGTCTTCAGTTAACTTAGGAAAAAGCCCCCCAGCTGTTGGGCAATGGTACCTTTGTGCAGATTAGAAAACGGGCTGTCTCACCCTCTGTGCAGATCCAGCCCCATACCCAGGCCCGGCTTGGAGGATGGAGTGTGGGCTGGATTTTAGCCCTCACTTGGTCGCTCAGCAAGACACCATTTCCATGATGCAACTTACACATCCACACACAGTGTGAAGTGCTTTATGTGGATTAACTGAATTGTGAGATGAGAACTCTGATTTGAGAACTATTATTAAAAGCTTAGTGAGCTTAAATAACTTCCCTAACAGGGAGTGGGTTAAGAGGGAGGATGAAGAGGACTTCTAGCTTCCTGACAGTGCCCCCGTGGGGCTGAGAACTTAGCCTGCGATAGAAGAGAACTGTCTTCCATCAGTTCAGAAACCTTGGTGTTTGTATGAGACACTTAGCCGAGCCACTAGCAATGCCTCCCAGCTCAGGTCCAGATTTTACAACCATGGGAGGGAAGGAGTAGGGTTTGTGACAAATTGGGAAAGCAAGCCTAATAAAAGAGGTGTAACAACAGTTACTAACAGCCTCAGAAAGAGGATAGTGGGATGTTCACAGATTATTCAGGGTTAAACCACTTGGAGCCATCTTTCTCTTTAGATATATTGGTGGAACTAAAACTGAGAAGATGAAGACCTGAGGAGCACAGTCACACCCTCAAGTCATGCATGGGCACCAATGTTACCCAAGATTATTTAGTGTCATCAGATATGACAGTGAACAAGGGACAGAATAGGGAAGGAGTGCTGAGGACCACACTGGGAATAGAAGGATGTCAGATGGGCAGCCACAGAGCCACATGGTGCCCCACAGAAACAGTGGCCAGGATCAGGATGAGTGGTGGTTGCGACAAGGCGCAGGCATGGGAGCACCACTGAGAGGGGAGACATGGTCCCATCTACGGGAACATGTGATCCCACAGGTCTCTGCCACAAGAGAGAGGCCTGCTTGGGAGTTCAGCAGTAAGGACTTCAGACTGTTTCATGCATGCTCTGTTTGAACATCTCTGTTTTCTCCTGGAGGTGAGAACTGAAAACTGAGGAGACGTGGGCTATGATAAATCAGAAGGATTTGTACGAACAATAAGAAAGCAGATGGACATCTTCAGGAAGTAAGGATAACTCTAGCAACTGAGACTGGGTGCAGTGTGTTCAGGAGCCGGCCATTCTGTTGAGGGAAAGAACTCATCTTGTGGGACGGTGGAATTCAAGAGTGGAAGGAAGGCAGGAGCCACTTTGCAGAGGAGAGTGAATTCTAGGAAGGGAAGGCACATTTTTTGAATATCTTTTATTTGCTGGGCAATTAAATATACATGAGGTCCTTCCATTCTCACCATAACCACTGTTTTTCTTGTTTTTACTTATAACCGCAATTCCATTTTACTGATGAACAAAATGAATTTCAAGGAAATTAAATAACTTACTGGATTTCAGAGTAGATCAGAGATTTGAACCCAAATTTATCTGATTCCAAAACCCAAACACTTTTTATTCTCCCGTGCTGACAGGATTTAACAAGGGGTTTCTTGAGAAATATGATGAAATTAATGTCTGAGGAAGATTAAAATAACTATGGCGAGCACAATGGAGTAGAGCAGAGAGCTAGAGGCATGGAGCATTTTTAGGAAGTAATTTTAAGGACAGCCTAGACTAGGTTGGTGGCAAAGGAGAAGACTAGACAAAAGAGACATTCCAAAAGTGGGATTTGATGTCTGCTGAGTAGTAGGTGAAGGAAAGAGCAGAGCCAGGTGGATCAGTGGGAGGAACGCTTGATAGGGATTCCGGAGATGGAGCATTGGGTCTGGCTTTATTGCTTGTGAACTTGCAGAAAACAGGATCTCTTTCAACTGCGTGTCCCTGTCTGAAAAGTAAAGGGACTGGATTAGGTATGTTAAGACTTTACTCAGCTCTAAAATTCTATGCATTTCTGACTCAAAGATGACTCAAAGGTTGCAAGCCTGGGTGGTTGGAAGAACATCCTTTCATTGATGGAAAGAACATCCTTTCACTGATGGACATACGCTAATAGGAAAGGGAGTGGTTATGTTGTTGGATGGAAAAAGCATGTTTCAGCCTTGCATGTGACCTTTAGCTCAGATATACCCTTGCCCTTCACCTGATTCCCCAGCATAAAAATCCTTCCAACCCTCCCGGTTAACCAAGCCTCCATTTTCGAGCCACAACCCCACATTCCAATCCCTAGCTTCCCGCCTTTGCTGATACCACACTGAGTAATCCCTTTCAGTCTTGCAAAGTGTCTATAGTTCACTATAGTCTTAGTTGCCAATCTTCCTCCTCATTCTTGCTAAGAGGAGAGAAAGGAAAAACCAAAAAAATCTTTCAATAAGTTATTTACTGAAGAAATAGTTTTAGTTTGACATAAAAACGTGTATCTTGGGGTCATCGTCACAATAAGATCTAGAGTATGTGGAGAGCTTTTCTCAAAATAGTTGTAATTCTGTTTAACCAAGACACAACATGTGGAAATCTAAATCTGCAAAATCAATGAGTTAGGAAAACCATTACCTTCTTGGAAAAAACTTTTCAGTGTAGACTCTCTTAAAGAGTGAAATTCCCTAAAGCACTTAAAATATGACTCAAATGTTAAAAAATGTTACTTGCATGAGTGTTTTCAGATTTTTCCATATGGTCTAACATGGGGTATGCTTGCAAACAGAAAGGTAACCGTTGTAATCACATTAGTAATCAACCTGAAACAATGTTTGGAGAAAGTAGGTTACATCTAATGCTCCGAGATGTTTGCTGACTCCAAAAGGCAACAGGAAATATGGTAATAAATTCTTCTCAAACCTTCTAGTTCAAATGAGATTTGCAAAACAATGGTGAGTGTTGGTTATCAGAATGAATTCTTATATATTTCTTGACAAAGACATTTTCTTCCTTGATTCAAGTCATACTGCAGAGAAAAGTGCCTCAATTTCCATCACATTCTTGCAAAGCAGGGCTGCAAGGCAGAATTGTACCCTTCAGATGGACTGAGTAGGTCATTGGCTTTTCATAGGTTTTCAGGCATTCCAGGTATGACCTCTTCTAGTCACACCTGCCTGTCAGACCTGACTTTCAACCACTAGACTCCTTCTTTGATGTTAAGGAATTTTGATTCCAAGAATACTGTTTAAATGCAAATATACGATTTGGATAACAAGACACAGATCTGGCATCAATTCCTGCCTCTACAACTTAGTACCTTTGGAGCTTTGGGCCATTCACATAATCCTTTTGTGTCCCTCTTAGCTTTGAAAATTTGCCTCTAGTGGGATCTTCCTATAATGAAGCCCAGCAGAATTATTTAATTTTCAAATGAAGAAATCAGTATCACCTAAGTGTCATAGAATTCTGGTGTTGGAGATGAATGTCTAAAAAACTCTTTTACACTATATATGTGACTGATCATATAGAAGCAAAAGGATGTACCCAAGGTCACACCATTAGTTAATGGCAGAGCGGAGGCTAGGTCTTCAGAGTGCTATCCAACAAATGCATGATGTGCTGAGCTCTGCAGAGCGGTCAGTCCACTGCCAGTGCTTAAGAAGTCTGAAGTAACCATAATAAAAGCAACACAAGAGTATGTCAAAAGGGCAGAGGGAAAGTGACGACTGGAACTTCTGAAATTTAGATACACGTTCCCATGCCCTAAGCTAAGCTCAGGAGAAGGGCTAACTGATGCAAACCTACAAGCAGACAACTCATGAAGATGCTCTTCTTGGAATCCACTCAGGAGGCAGTCCTCTTGGTGGGTTTAGGGACTTTCCATATTACAGCAAATATTTCTTTTCTTTAGGGATTGAAGCAGATACTTTATCCTGAATCTTTCTGGTGGAAGGGCAAACAGCAAGATTCCAGGACAGTATGTAGTATTGTACAACGTTTTTTTTCCCCTGACATCTCCACACCCACAACTGCCATTCTCACCTCAGTCACTGAGTTACTTTATTGTTGCCTCATACACATGCTTTTCTTGGCAGCAGAGAAAGTAGAGAAAGGAGAAGGGAGTGGAAACAGGGGAAGAAGGGCGAGAGACTGAAGAGCTGGTTCTTTCCCTGCTGTAGGCATTATCTTATTTCCTCACCGAAGTCAGCGATTGCCTGCACAGGCAGGCAGCGATGAAGCTCCCTGGCACACCGGGGCTCCAACGTTTGCCAAAGTCAATTCATGAGGACTCTAACCAGTTTCCCCTTCCTTGCTTTAGAGAAACTGGCCCCAGGTAACCTCGTTATTTCTAAGAGTTTACAAAAGCTGTTCTCCCAGGTTTTGTGTTTCGTAGCGTAGACTGGAGTGAACTATCCATGGCAATTTCTCCCATTATAAATTGATTGTAAGTTTCATCCAGAATCAGACTTGCCAAGCCAGAAGTGCCCATTCCTCTTCCTTTTGCCAAATGCCAGCCACTGCCCTTGATGGTGCACCTGAATTAATAACCTTCCCTAACTTCTTTTAAATTACATGCTGCAGAAACAGTTGGAGTTTTGCTCATAAAACCATATGGAATTTGTGTTTTGAAAAGGTTGTTCCCTGAAGTCGATAATCATCTTTCCAGTAAAAGACTATGTCAAGCTACAAGTGATGATTACCCTTGGGTGGGGCTCTGGTATGTCTAGTTGGCGGATAGTTTGTTCTCTCAGTCAAAATGACACGACACGGGAAGCCTTATTTTCACTAGCAAATTAATTGTTTAAACCTCTTCAAGTAGTTAAAAACTAAACAAAAGGAAAGAAAAATGTGGCATTTTCTATTGGAGTGAATAATACTGTATTTGCAGTTTCTTGTGCCAAACCCAGGTGGCCACGTGTTTGCAATCTGACAAAAATTGCAGACACTTTCCTGTGACTAGTGGTTGTCTTTGCGACATCATTAGATGAAAGACACACTAAAGAATATATACCATAAAAAACTCACACTACCTAGTTTTACAGATTTGACATTTGTAACCCAATTCATGTTTTAAGGGTTCTAAACATTGTTTTTCAAGGTTTATACCTATGTATTTATACAATAGGATTGATTCCATGTCACACACATCCTTTCCACATGAGATCTGAGCACGAAGATATCTGAATCATTTCACACTGATTCATGTCCTGGCATGTGCCATGGCTCAGATACAGTTTTGCAGAGAGAATCTACTCACAACTCATAAAGCTTTGTGATTTCTGAATGTTTAAATTTCATTTGGATAGGCAAATGTAGACCCTATCAATCTCATTCTCTAGAGTCACAAAAATTATAATGGGCTCTATTTCCTCTTAGTGCCTAAAAGATACATGAGAAGAGTCTTTCTGCCAGCCTTCAGGTCTCTGGATGTCTGCGTGGGCCAGTGACCCAACTGCTGTCCTTGGGGCTGAGGGGGTGAGACAAACTCATCCACAATGGTTCCTTCCAGGACAACCAAGTACAGAAAAAGCATCCACAGAAGAATGACCAATTTGGGAACTACCCGTCAAAGGCTTCCTTCCAGGGAATTATTCTGAGAACAGTGGGAATGTTTCTGTAGCTCTCATAGAATACATTTTCTCATCTACTGATGACCAGTGTTCATTATATGAGCCAGACTTTTATGAGGCCAAAAGGAGCCTCCAACACTCAGTGTCTCCTTTATCTGTAGGTAAAGAAAAAATTAGTGCTGGTAAGAATTTCTAATAGGTAGTTCTGTTCATGGTTTAACGGACCACATTCCAAAGGAAGAATTTGGGGAAGGAGATCTTGTAAACAGTCTGAGCTCCCTTCACGGAGAGTTGTACAAAACTAAAGAAATTCATTGAATGCATTGCTTGGAGACCTGGAGTCTTCCAAGGGCGTGGCACCCTCTGCAGTTGTGCAATTTAGTGGCCTTAAGTCTATAATGTTCTCTTACCCTGAATAAACAGGTCTCAAAAGTAGCCTAATAAGGTTAGCTAAGTCATGCTAGAGTCTAAAGGAAAAAGCTTTGCATTATGGTAAGAGGATCTGTAGAACTAACTCTTCTGTTGTATGTCATATTTTCTTTTGAGAGAATTTAAGCTTAGGAATGGCCAGCAATGTTGGCATATATTTCAAATTGCCGCTTAATTAACGACAGGAAGGTAAAATAACTTCATAAGATTTTCTCTAAGACTTGAAGGTAGGGACTCGTAAAGCAACAGTGTTTGAAAATAAAACTGAGACAAGACTGAGTGGGAGGCTGTTGATCCTGAGTTGATTCAGGTTGCTGGTCTAATGAGAGTCGGAATGTTTATTCCCAACTTATTACTGCTTCCTTTTCATTCAGGGAACTCTGGACCACTTCTACCACTCTGGTTGGCACTGAAGTTAAGAACCAAGAAATACTTTTAACTAGTCACCACATATAAGGAGTTTATTTTCTATGACAACTATGTTACATGTAAAGTAAAACAAACATCTTAATCAAATAGATTTGACAAAATAAATTCCCTAACAAGTAGTTAATGACAGATGAGAGTCTGCCTTTTCTTTCTGCAGCTTCTTATTCCTTTTTCTTGAAATTTCCACATCTGTACCAATTGCTTTTCTTCTGTCCTGTCTCTCCACCTCTGTGCTGAATTCATATATTTGACTACTCGCCCCACAGCAGTGCAGTTCTGGGGGTCTTGTTCTCTACCAAACACACGATGACATTGGTTCTGGGCCAAGTGAATGGGAGCCAGGAAAGAGTGAGAGGGGAGTAAAGAAGAAGAAGTTTCAAGGGCTGTTGCAGCCCACATGTTACACATGACATTACTTATTAATTCAAGAGAAAAATCATGGGAAAAAGAGGAAAATGAGCAAAACCAAATCACAATCTGTTCTCTGTCTTCTTCCTCATATATCTGTTCATACAATTTATCTGTCATAAATTATAAAGCTTGGACACATTGACGCAAGTATTTATTTATTGACGCAGTTCAAAACTTCTCAGTAGTTACCATATTGCATGACAGGGAACGCAAAGATAAATAAGGCATCATGACTGCCAAGAAGCTCATAGGAATTGTGATGATCAAGCCTCTGTATCCTCATTCTTGAACCCTACATCCATGACTCTCAGAATTTTGGAGGAGTCCAGTTGTTAGGAAGGGATCTTGGTTACAGAGAAGAAAGTCATTATATTCTTTTTCATATTTCCTTTAAGTCAGGACTTGGGCCCAGATGTATGGGAGAAACACCCACCTGCTGCCTTTAGGTTGTTCTCAGTGAAATGGTGAACAGGCAAGGGGCTCCCCAAGTGGTGCTTCAGGAGGAGCCTGCAGTCAGAGCAGGAGAATGCCAGGAGAGCCAGAGAAAGGAGGTGGTTTCCGTCCTTGGGATTTGGGTAATCATGAGAGGACCATGGAAGCTCCAGAACCACAGGCAGGAGAGAGTCCTTCCCCTTCTTCAGTGAGAGACACAGAGGAGTCCTCCCTTCTGCTCAGGCTCCTACTCCCTGGTCATCACCTCTGTGATAACTTCCGTCAGTCCCCTGGGCCATTCTCTACGGATGCCACCTGCTCCAGGGATCTATCAGGCTGACAGCAGAGGTCCACACCCAGGGAGGACTTCTCAACCACCCAGGGTAGCTATGGTTTGGCAGAGTCCAAAGCCTGGTGCCAATCCTGGCTCTCTCTCTGGAGCACTCTGTGATCTAGAGCCTACCCCTTCAGCCTGTTGCTGAGATATAACTAACTTAGAAATTTTGGGTTGTTTGAGGATCACATCAATACAACCTGTAAGAGTACTTGACACAGGAAACGTATTCAACAAGTATTTGCTTTGAACTAAGGGATCACTGGCCAGAACCCACACCCAGCCTGCAACTGGAGGGTGGAGACCACTGGATCTTTGAGACAATATCAGATGATACTCATCATTTTATTATGTGTACCGGCCACTGAGCAAGCACCAAGGCTGCACACTGAAGGGTGAGAGTGTTAGGGGGCCACCCCAAAACTGGTAGGCAAACTTTACACAGTTTTACACCTTCTGAATCAATGTTTCTCTTCGGTACCCATGGATAATTAGAGTTAGATGGGATATAGTTTATTCCATTCTGTGCTTCTTTCCAGTTCCCATTCCTCATCAAGGAAAGTGTGAGAATTTTAACATGTATTTCTTATTCACAGTACAATAGCATGTTTTCTAAGGAAATTGCAGCATGCCATATGCCAGGTAAATCTATAAATTCACAAAACTTGTAGTTGAAACCTTGGCATGTCAACAGCCCGAACGGAAAAATAGAGGTTATGACCTGGATGATTATTTGATTTTCCACAATCTGGTCTAAGCACATATCAGAGAATGCTTCTCTTCAGAACAAATAGTTCTGTTGGAATGATCAATTCCTGGCAGAAGTTAGAGGATGCAGTCTTAACACTCTGGAAACAGTTCTTTTAATCTAATGGTTGGCATGGGTAAGTTTTTCCTGAGGTTGCAGAAAGCATGTTGTTCCCTTGAATAAAACTGTGCACATAACGTGGGATTTCAACAACTTTTCAGTGGGATTTACTTACAGTTTTGATTTTTATGACACCTGATGCCTCATTAGCCCCAAATAAATGTGACCACTATTCTTAAAAATAAAGCTCAAAGACCCGTTTGATCTTTCAACAAAAATACCAGATAACAGACATTCATCTTTTTATTCTCAAATTTGTATAAACTGTAAATATATCTATTAATTGAATAAATCAAATCAACAAATATTTCTTGAGCACCAAGCATTGTCTTAAGGACTGAAAACAGCTGTAAATAAGACCAAGGAGGCCCCTGCCTTCTTGGAGCTCACAGTCCAGTGAGGAAGGCAGACATTGAACAAGTAATAATCAGCGTCATAAAAGCCATCGACATGGAAGGCAGCCTGCTTTGGGAATGCGTGGTGGGGATTTAACGGCTAGAGTAGAGGAAGGGCTTCCCATAGGACATCTGCGATCTGAAAGGTAAGTGTTAGCCAGGCAATGACGAGGGGCTAATAAACAAGAGGTCTTTTTCCTTAAAGGTTTTAATATACATTAAGCATGAAGATCACACAGTCAGATTTTCCTTC
Organism: Equus caballus; assembly: GCF_041296265.1. Lineage (NCBI taxonomy): Eukaryota > Metazoa > Chordata > Mammalia > Perissodactyla > Equidae > Equus > Equus caballus. Next base: position 29,240,929 of record NC_091704.1, read on the forward strand.
ATTAATAACTATTATCTTTCTATGATATTGAAAATGGATCAGAGATAGTGCAAGAGTGATTATAGGAAGAATAATTAAGAAGATGTTAGAATAGCCTAGGAGAAAGAGGATTTTGGATGTGAATATGAACATACATGTATGAAAGTAAAATGGATATGACTCAGCGCTCAATTGGATGTAAGAAACCAATGGTGGCATGCAGTCCTGTGAGGCAAATCAGGGTTATGTCCAGCAGTCTGTGCATTGCAAACGAAGTAGCGAGTTCATGGCTATTTAGTTAATTTGATTAACAAAGTAGATAATAACGTTGCTTAAAACAGAATTCAAAAATTTCCCTATAATTTGGAGCAAAATCAACCTGGTTTGGTTGTCTGCTTTGATGTAAGGAGGTGAGTGCTGAGTCTGCGCCTTACTCGATGATGCGTGCAGAGTTCCGGTTAGTGACTGGAGTTAAACACTAAATGTATCAAACATCGGGTTCTAAAATTTCAAAGCAGGTCCAAACCAAGTGATTTAAAGGACTTAAGTAAAAACAAACCCAATATCCATATTTTGAGGATTTCTCTTTCCCCAAGAGTTATTATGAGCAGAGCATGGGCATTATTTGCCTATTTTTTTTTGAACACTTTATTGACTATTTTATTAAGGTAACATTGGTTTATAACGTTGCATAAATTTCAGGTGTGCGCTATTATATTGTGATTTCTTTGTAGACTACATAATGTCCACCACCCAAAGACTAATTACCATCTGATATTTGTCTCTTCCTTGACTTTGCTTTTTGACTTGAATTTCAATCTTTAGCAAATCCAGGAGGCAGTGGATCATAGTGCAAAGTGCTAGGCTTTGAAATCAGACTTGGATTCAAATCCCAGTGTCACCACTTACTGCGTCAGCCTGGCAAGTTAACTTCTCCGTGCTTCATTTTCCTTCACTAACCCAGGTCTATTATTTTGAAAGTGACACCCCACAGTCACTGTTTTCCTCCCTCTCCTCTGCTGACAATTCTTCTCTTAGTGTTGCCTATAGGTAGAATGGAGTGCCAAAGTCAGTGTTCTCTCGTTATTCCCCTCCTGTTACTCAGAATGGATATTCCTTGCTTCTGATCTCTGGTTAAGGGTGCTTGTTAGCAAAAGATTGCCTCTAAAGGGTAATACCTAAAGCAATAGGACCAGCTGCCCTGTGGAACATTTAAGATGCTCCAGGACATATCTGGTAAGTCTAATTATTAAATCTTAGTTTCAGGTATAAGTGTGCTTGGGAAAGTATGGCGAATATCACCCGGTTTGGAGTTTGCATGGTCTCCTGAACTGCTGTGTGCTCCTTTATCGTGCCTGCTGCGTGACCTTGACGTGTCAAGGTGATGTGACATGACATGACATTGATATGTTCAAAGACAAAAGCTTGAAACTCCAATGGATTATCCCTCTTATTTTATAGCCAGGTTCTCTAAGTTACATAACTCCCCAGACAAACTGGGAGCGCTTTATCTGATATTCTGAAAGACATTTTTGAGCAGGATTAAAGATGAGTTTCTATTAATAGCATACATATAATTTACATCTTCAATACTCCCACTTTCATTTCTTTTTTTTCTATCTCCTAGTAGGCTAGATTAACATTAATCTCTTTTCAGTAAGTTACATGAAGAATAATTAGAAAACTTCAAAAATGCTTGAATTTTTCATGCATTGCAAATTAATGGTAATGATAACAAAGCTCACTTTTTTGCAGTAGTCATACATTATACTTTATCCATGCTTCTCAAGAAGCTGATTTCAAGTTTCATGGCTGAAATTTTATTCTTGATCTGGAAGAAACTATATTCTAGAAGGCAAACTCAAAAGTTAATACTTTATCACCCTCACCAAAGAAAGAAGATACGGGTTCAAAAGAAAAATAAGGTTTTCATGTAATCTACTCATCTGGATGACTCAAGTTATCAATGTTAGGAATGAAATGCTGTGTATTGAAGCCTGATCTCTTTTTCATGTCCTCACCTCCCAGTTTTGGCTATTATGAACTCTGGAATGTTTGTTCCAATTCATTATTGTTACACTGTTACAAGATTTATATTATTCATCTTGCTTACGAAAGAAATACGTGAGTGCATTTTCTTTGTAACTATATTTTTTAAGGTAAATTACATGGTTGCTGTTCTCACCACTTGCTCTTCACCAACTATGTCATGCATGAGTTCTTACTTTTATTCATTTTTTAGGCAGAATTTTAGAAATATTCTTCTGGAGTCTTTTCAAGTATAGAAAAGTCTTTCTGTTGCTTATATACGTCAACTGAAACTTGAATAGACACAAGATTTTCAGATCTTAATCTTTTCTTCTCAAAACTCTAAATATTCATTTATCATTTGTATTATTTGGGGCATCTATTGTATTGTATTGGATCTGATGTTCTATATGAGATGTCTGATTTTTTTCCCTTGTGATAGTCACTTTTTCTTTTTTATATTTGGATATTTGAATGATGTTTTTTGTAGTCCTACCAAGTCACTAATTTTTCTAGGTTATGTTTAGATGTCAATTGTTTATAATTAAATTTACCTTATATGTAGAGTCCTTGCAGCCCCCAAATTCTTTTTCCAGATTGGGAAGTGGGGTTCTACTACAGCTTTGAATGCTATTTTCATGCCATTTATTCTAATATCTTTCTTAGAAAAATTAATTACTTCTATATTGTATTTTTACTCTGTTCTCTATATCTATCATCTTCTCTCTGATGTTCTCATCTCTATTTTTTCCTCCAAAAACCAGTTGATTATTTTCAAAACGGTATTTATCAGCAACTCAGTTTTCTGCAACATAGATTGTGTTTTCTATGGATGCTATTTTAATTCTGCAGCAGCTTTACTCTTGAAAATTTTACTATAGCTCTGTGAGCTATTGCTTTAGCTCAAGCCCTTATTTTATCGTATTCTTTTCATTGTACCTTATTTTCTTTATTTCTTTTTTAAAAAAGGCAAAGCATTTTCTACTTAAAAATTTACTTCGGTTTCCTAGAGTAAATCTTCAGAAGTATGCAGTTGACCTGGTCCTTCTATGCCATGTTTGTCTCCTTTCATGTTGCAGAATCTCTTCATAGACTCAATGGTGATATTTTTTATTCTTCTGGTTACCCATTCTTAAATGAGGACAAGCTTATATGGGTTTGGTAGGTGCGCCAAAATAATCTGTGCTGATTCTCCTTGGGTTTCTTCCTGTTTTTTCCTGAGCTTCATCAAGGTCTTCCTTTTAGAAATTAATCTGGAATCCTGAATGAAAATTAAGAAAAAAACCCTCTATATTACCAGTTCGAAACTTGGATGTCTATAATTGGAGGGGAAGAGGGGTGTATAGTCACAGGAGGGAATTTATCTCTGCACAGCTTTCTTTCCTAGTTGGTACCACCGCACCGTAGACCAGCTCTCTGCCTCTGTCTTTTAATTTGACCTAATCTCTACTCCAGATACAAAGTGTGGCTATGTCCTTCTGCATCTCCTTCATAGAGATCCAGACTTCTAGTTGAGGGGGAGCATTCTGTCTCAGACTTAGAATGCCTCTATTGTTAAAAGTGTTCTTCCCAGGTCAGGGTGAACTGTCCACACTGACAAGAAGTTCAGCCACAGGGAAGAATTGACCTTGATCTCCCTCCAGCACAGCTGTTTCTGATTGCTCTTCACCTGTGGAGGCTCTGGGTCCTCATCTCTCCACAGTCCAGCATCAGCTCTAGCTTTTCCCTCTTCAGGTTAGGGGATTCCTCTTTATTTCAGAAAGTCCTGTCTCATGTTGGAGTTAGCTCCTGACTCTATTGATTGTGAAAACCCATATTACCCCCAAGGCATCTGTTGGGTATAGCTCTCATTTTCTCTCAAAGTCCTGCTCCTGGAGACTCAGACTGTTCCCAGTCTATGGTTGGTCAGAGGTCCCCACTGCAGTGATGCCTGATTTTTCCAATGGACTCCAAGATTCAGCCAAGTCCTCCAAAGTAAGGCTTTCTGGAATATGCCAGGGCTTCCATTCCCAGGGTTTCCTTTACTGATTCTCTCTCTCTCTCTTTTTTAAAGATTGGCACATCTGTTGCCAATCTTCTTTTTTTTTTTCTTCTTCTTCTTCTTCCCAAAGCCCCCCAGTATATAGCTGCATACACTAGTTGTGAGTGCCTCTGGTTGTGCTGTGTGGGATGCCGTCTCAGCCTGGCCTGATGAGCAGTGCTACATCCATACCCAGGATCTGAACCAATGAAACCCTGGGCTGTCAAAGTGGAGTGCGTGAACTTAACCACTTGGTCACGGGGACAGCCCCCACTGATTCTCTTTAATGCTGCTCCATTCTCTTGGAAAGAGGATTTGTGAGTCAGTCTTTGATATTGTTCCAAATCCACTATATTAACCCCAAATTCCTCAGATTTTGTGGTAAGGGATTGTTACAGTTCCTTAGTTTCAATTCTAATGAAAGTTTTCACTTTAAAACATTTTCTTTGGCCTTTTTTTAAAGGATTTATTTTAAAGGTCTGCTTCCATTTTGACAGTTTTCTTTCTTTTTTTAAAGGAAGATTAGCCCTGAGCTAGCATCTGTTGCCAATCCTCCTCTTTTTGTTGAGGAAGACTGGCCCTGAGCTAACATCCGTGCCTCTCTTCCTCTTTTGGCCATTTTTTTAATTGAAAGCTTCCTTGTATTATAATATTGTCAGGGTTGTAAACTTCCTTATATCATGGTCTTTAAAGAATTCCTACATTCTTCCTGTAAAATGTTCTAAGAAGCTTAAGTAATCCAAAGAATTTAAGGCTATATTTACTAGTTTTATTTGATTTTAGAGTTGAAAGGCTGTTGCATAAGTAATACAAGTTAGAAGCAACCTCTATGTTTGTCTTGCTCTCTTTTATAGATGAGATGTGTGCAATCTAGAGAGCAGGGTCAGACCACGGTACTCCTTAATGGCCTGATATACTCTTGATTTTTTGGTTCTTTACCACTGTGATCTTGCCTCAAAGCCTTTGGCTAAGATCAAATATATGCATATTTCCTCTGGATCAAATAGGAAATTACATATTTTGGTAATATATTATTGAAAATCAGAAAAAAGATGGTCATTCAAAATGTTTTAAAAGTTTACAGTAAATTCAAAACTATCATTATATTACTATGTTTAATCACATGATGGTCTAATAAAAAAGAATAGAATACTAAGACCTAAAAGGCCTGATTATGTTTATGCCTTGTTCTCTATAGAGACTGGACATGGATTACTCATCACCAAAGGTGGATTTTTTCGGCATCAGCATTAATGTGCAGCAAATTAACTCATGCCAGATGTCCATATTTGGTACTACTTAGCTGCTTCCCCTCGGGCCTCTTTGCCAGGTGTTCCAGCATCGGAGCTGGCATCCATGGCCATGCCAGAGGCATGCTGTGTTTGCAGCCATAGTATCCCATCAGCCAGTTGCCTAAATGGAGCTTTCTTTCTGGAGACATCTGGTTGTCCGTCACACTGACTGTTCTTGTGTGAAACTTCTGTGCCTGCTGCTTGTCTGTTGCTTGGCTGAGGTACCACACTGTAATTCAAGCCTATTTTCAGAGAAGATACTCTGAAGTGATATATTCTTTAATTATCTTATTTACTCTGCAACATTTGGCCATGATGGTTACTCTTTCTCTATTAAAACTCAACTCCTCTGATAGCCCTGATATCTTTCAGGTCAGAGAAGAGCACAGGATTCTGGAATCATACTGCCTACGTTCATTTCTGTATCAGTTAGCTTTTCCCACGATAAAGCTGTATAACAAACAATGTTACACTCTTGATGGATTACAACAAAAAGCATTTATTTCTCATACATCAGGACATGAGGTGGGATGCCCCTGCTGATCTCAGCTGATTTGGTCATGTGTCTACATATCAGCTGGGGGTCTGCTGATCTAGACTGGGTTTGCTAGGTGAGTGTGTCTCAAACTGCTGGTCCTGTTAGCTGCAGATAGACTCAGGTAAGTTCCCTACATAATCATTCTGGTCCAGGAGATAATCTAGTGAGGAGGCAGCAGGCTGGGAATGATGCCAGAAACACAAGAGAGCAAATGGAAGCATGGAGAGCCTCTGAAGTCTTAGATTGGAGCAGGTACACTGTCGTTTCTGCCCACATTCCTTTGACTATAGTACTCAAATGGCCAAGTCCAAAGTTGAGGGATAGGGAGGTACACTCTGCCTCCCAGGTGGAGGGACGGCAAAGCCATATGGCAAAGGGCTTGGGTACAGGGAGTCATGCAGAAGCGGGCCAACAGTTTAATCGGCCACAGAATCCCAACAGGATTGTTCTCAGTTCTGTAGATTAGGTACATTACTTGTTCTTTTCTAAATCTTGTCTATGTTTTAGAGATAGCAATCTCTACCTCATAGGATTGTTGTGTTGATTAGGATAAAAAAAATGCACGTGTAAAGATTAACATATGTTCTGGCACAGAGAAAGTGCCGATAAATGATAGGTGATGGTGGTGGTGGCATTATTCCTGATTCTCTTCCCACCTCTCTGAACGCGTCCTCTGCAGCCTATGCTTCCCTGGCCTGATCCTCACATCTAGGTACCTCCCAGGATTCCAGCCTGAGGCCACTTCCCTTCTCACTCTACACATGCTGCCTGGGTGATCTCTTTTGTCTCCATGGTCGTCCACAGAATAAAACCGTGCTGAATATCTCAAATCTCTTCCCCAGACTTCCGTACAAGGCCTCTAGGCATGTGACTTGTAGCCTATCTTCCATCCCTTGCTAATTTTCCTACCATTGCACTTTTCCTGCAATTAGAGCAGCACTTTATGTTCCCAGCTCCCTGTGCTTAAAGTAGGTAGTGCCTGACGGATGTGCCTCCGGGGGCATAAAAGAAGTCTGTTGGAGCCAGTGGCCCCCTCATTGCCTACCAGGGACAGAAATAAAAACAATCACTCTTTAGATCCACCTGGTGCTTTATTGTTTTCCACAAACTTTTCACGTAGCGTGATCTCACTGTAGCCTCTCTACACCTCCTCTGAAGGAAACGGTTTATCCGCATAATCCACATCAAAGTTAGTTGTTTGTATTAGAACTGATTAAAATTCCTCTTAGAATGCAAACATATCAAAAAGGAAGAGGAAGCTAGAAGTCCATTCCTCCCAGCGCCACTCACCAGTGCAGCCTGGCATATCAGGCCAGCTTAGCTAAGTGATCAGATGGCGGGAATGGACCAGGACTCGGGCATTTTGACAAGAGAGGTGCAGGCTGAGAGCTGTGCCCTGGGAAGACTAGGGTGGAGGAAGAACTACGAGCGAATAGGCTCTGGGAAAGACAGCAGGGGGGACATTAAAAATCTTTTTTATCCATGTTGCTGAGAGCCAGGTCTGCCCGAGTGTTTCCCACAGAGGAGCTTGGAAATCTCTAAATATTTTTGGCGCAGCCTCGGTACTTGTTGTTTCTATAATTGTCAACAGAAGTCCAGAAAGGAAGATCTAGACTGGGTTAAGAAATAACTCTTACATAATCTCAGATGTTCAGGAAAAGAACAATTATTTAAGAGGAGGACTAGAACTTGAGGCTTAGAGATATATTAAGGGATTAAAAAAACCCCATTATTTGTGGAGCCTAAGGGGAAAGGGAATATTCATTAAAAATTAAAATGGAAACTGATATAGTGTAGTGCCATTTCAGGAATACTTCTTGGCAAAGATAGAGGTCCAAAGCTGAGTTGGAGGGGTATGCAGAACTTTCAAAGTGCATCTGTGGGAGCCCGAGCTTCTGTCTAATAAAGAAAAGGTAACATGACGTTCTCCTGTCATTCTAGCACAGACTGAGGTTGGCTGCCTGCACTGAGCAAATGGCCTGCATGAGAACCTGACTATAAGCATATGTATTTTAGTCTATTTATAAGATCTTGAAGAGCATTTAACAGATGTGTTCCATGAATATGCTCCATAGAATTCTATCTTGTAACATAGAACTGGTTCACCAAGTTCCCCGAAGTCACAGTTCATACTGCAAGAAAAAAAGGAAAGTTCTTCTAAAAACATACATAGACACTATCTTTATGCCCTCAGGGTAGGGACGAATATATTAAAAAATATAGAAATCGCAAACCATAGATGAAGAGAATGACATAGTCGACTGCGTTAAATTAGTAACATTTGTAAATTAAAAGCCGTCATAGAATTCATTGTGAATTTTATGATCAGCTTTGGCAGAAAATACCATTATAAAACACAGCTCTACAAAAATATCTTGTTTCGAATTTGTAGATTAACCTGGAGTGAATTACTTTGACAATAATATTGAATCCTACATTCATGAACTTGACATAGCTTTCCATTTATATAGGTGTTTGTTTATGTTTTTTGAATAAAGTTTTACATGTTTCTCCATAAGCTTTTGCATCTTTTATTAGATTTATGTATTCCTAGGCATAGAATAAATTTTGTTGCTATTGTAGATTTTTTAAAAGCATATTTTCTAATTCTCGATGGTATGTAAGAATTCAATTCAATTACATATATATATTTATGTAGCATTTTTAGTTCTAGTAGTTTATAGCTTCTTTTGGATTTTTATTTCACAAACCTATCGTCGGTGAATAAGGACAATTTTATTAATATCTTTCTATGGTCTATAATGAGACTTGCCTTGTTTCTATCCATTCTCACTATCCTCCTGAATGATAGCTCCTAATTTTGTTCACTGAAGCCACATATCGAAATAAATTTTCTAAATTCCTTTGTAAGTAGAAGTGCAAGGATGCATAGTTCTGACGAGTGTGTTATAAGTAGAAATCTTCTAGTGTTCTTTGGGTGTTTTGAAAGGAATGGATTCATTTGGCATCCTTCCTTTTTCCTTTTTGCTTTTCCTCTTTCTTCCTGCTTGGAAGGTGTATATGATGCATAGGACTGCAGCAGCTATCTTGCGAACATAAAGACCAAAGCCCCACATTGAGGATGTCAGCGTGGAAAGATAAGAGATGCCTGATGACATCCCATAACTATGTAAAATCCTGGGGCTACCTACTTCTGGACCACTTCTTATACGAGAAAAATAACGCCACATTTATTTAAGTGTCTCTGTAAGGTTTAAAACAGGCAGCCAAGCAAACACATTTTTGATTTCTTAGCTTTTGTTTACTTTATTCTATCCTGGTGTTTTGTTTTATTTTGTTTTCCTCCTTCTAAACTAGTTCATTCTCAATTTCTTCTTAAGGTAAATAATGGATATCATCTTTTTAAGGTGTGTTTTTAATCAATTTTTAAAGGCAAATAGTGGGCATAATCTTTACAACAAGGTAAATGCAGGATGTATTTCCCATACTTGTGCATGAATTTATTTATCAATTGAGAATTTAAGATGGATGAATATATTTACTCAATTTTTATTAAAGAAGCCAGCAGGGATTAGTTTATTGTTTAAACAAGATTCAGTAAGAAAAGAGTCATGACCCTTTATTTTCTGGTTTGTATATAAACAGATCATATTCACACTTGCTTGATTGCTGATTAGCATATAAAAGTACAGAATGGTGGTTAAGAGTATGGATTTTGTATTTTGTCAGCTTTGCTTCAAATCCCTGTACTGCCATGTTCAACGATGTGGCTTGAGACAAGTTACTTAGCCATCCCTTCCATAATGATCTCAGAGTCTGACGGGGGGGATAGCACAGACACACCAAAGTATGGTTGAATGTGGTGATGTGAATGGTAAAATAGGACTGGAGATCATGACCCTAAGTTTGATCAGAGTGCTGTAGGATAAATGATATAGATTTTTGAGCCAAATCGGAACCAGAACCACTGCGTTAAAATTATCCCATTGCCAAAAATATTTGGCTTTGAATTTTTTTCTTATTCTTCTATTTCCTGAGACTCAATCTTAAATGCTAAACTAATATATAAAGTTCTTTCTTTAAGAGTTCATTTTAGCTTGGCTTGGGAGATAGTATGTGCTGCAGGAAAAGCACAGAATATTGAGTTGGAAGTCTTTATATCACCACTTACTGATTCTTGAGTCTCAGGCAAGTTATAAGGGCCCTTTGAACTTCCTTTTATTCATTTGTGATCAGGACTTTCTAATATTATTTGCTTTAACTACTTTGTAGGATTTTCATGAGGCTCAAATAAAAAAACTCAGAAATTTTTTTGTAGTACTACTCAAATGTCACATTTCACATAGTCTTTATCCCCATGATGGGTTTTAGAATATCCTCATTAAAAAATTAAATTACTGAGTTCTGGATCCTTTCTTGTCTTTATGTTGAGCTAGTCGCTAAAATAAATTATCTTAAAAGTATAGTATCCTGAAATGCCCATGAGGTTTGACCTCTGCGATTTCACTGTTGCTACCTAATTTTTATTCTACACTGTACTTTTAAGTTTCAAGGCATGAGAAATGTAATATTAGAATAATCCAAATCCTAGCTCTTCAAAGAAAAATGTTTTTACCAACTTGTCTCAGCTCCATTTCAGTTCCTTGAGAATTAATCCTACTTCTCAGGAAGGCTCAACCCACAATTAAAATATCCACTTGGTACCTATCTTGTCAACACCAGCTGACACTCAAACTGCACTGTGTTATTCTGAGCTTGGAAAACATGCTCAGGTCTAAGTTTTCTCGTATGATGCTTTGAGGACTCCCTTAGCCAAGTATAGTGCATCTTTTAGGGATCATCATTATTACCCTACTTAAAGTTAACCAACACTGTTTGTTCATAATTATTTAGTCTCATGAAAGCTACAATTTGAATACATGATAGAATTTCTGACCCGTGAGAGTTATTTGCATATGAAATTATCTCCAAATTGAAATATTAGCATCGCCGAAGCTCTTCTCCCATAAAGGAGCCTGGGACTCTCGCCAGTCACTCTCAGCAGGAAATAATCCGGCATAGATCTCAGAAAATGAGAACAACATTACTACTCCTGCTTTAGTTATTTTTTATTGATGTAACACTGGTTTATAACATTACACAGATTTAAGGAGTACATCATTATATTTCAATTTCTGTGTAGATCACATCGTGTTCACCACCCAAAGACTAATTACCATCCATCATCATACGCATGTGCCTAATCACCCCTTTGGCCCTCCCCCCTCCCCCCTTTCCCTCTGGTAATCACCGATCTAATCTCTGTCTCATGTGTTTGTTTTTATCTTCTCTTTACGCTGTTCTTGCTTTTTATATCTCTCATTCCTAGGAGCATTAGGAGCAGAGTATGGAAAGGGAATTTTTTTAAGTTATTGAATGTAGATGACAGTTTCTTACAGAGGAAAAGAGATGTTAAATGGCTAACGATAAGATTTGAAGTAGATGACTTTCTATTTTTAAGCCAGTCAAATTTAGTTTAAATCATTACTTTATATTGCATTTATATATGAATTGTCCTATTGCTTTTCTTTATAATGTCTTCTTATCTGCCTCTGTCTGCTTTTATTTCCAAATCTCTTGTCCAAACATTCATCCATTCTCCTCTATATTGCTGCCTGCAAAACCTGCTTCCTCTCTGTTGTCCTTATGTTAATTCCATCAATCCCTAATCTATTACTATGGACCAATTTTTCTTCAAAAAGTTCATTTCATTATGTCACTTAAATATTTAAAAATCTTTCATGCCTCTCTGTTTCTATCACAGGAGTGAGAGGGGATCAGAAGTCAAAGATGATTCTGAGGTTTGAGTAACCAAGTAGGTGAAGGTGGCACTAACGTAGGGGACCCGTGAGCAGGGAGTACCGTTTAGGACTCGAGGGAGATGATGACGGCAGTTGAGTTTGAGGGACTTGTGAGACATAGAGATAGCAAATAAATGGATATTCAGATCTGATGCTCAAGAAAGAGAACTGAGCTGGAGATAAAGATCTGGGATCATCATGATATTGAGAATTATAAAACCACAAGATGGATAAGATCGCTCAGAGAAAGTGTATAGTCTCGGACATACCCCTTATAATATTAGAAAACTTCCAATATTTGAGAATATCACATGTGGAAGAAGAATTGGTTTAGTATAACTAGGGCCAGTGGAAAAAGGTATAAGAAATCCAGTTTTATCCCATTATTTGGGAGAAGTGTGTACTAACTAGATCTATCAATAGCAGTGATTTCCCCAGCCTAGGAAGCCCAGGAGCCAGGGCTGAGTCACAGTTTAATCCCTATGCTGCAGAGAGGGTACCTCTATGGAGTAAGAAGGTTGATCAGATGGCTTCTCAGCCTCTTTCAGCCCTCAGATTTTGTGATTCAGAATATGTTCCATTTTGCCCCCTAGTCTGTAAACACTTTGAGCACAAGGATTATTCCTTAGAACTCTGAGAATGTTGGGCACCATGTGGATCTCAGTAAGTATTATTGATCACTAGGACTTTGGAAAGCTCTATAAGATTAGATTAGTAGATGGTTTTTAACACTTGTTTAAGTAGCATTGAAAAAAGAAGGTAGAAATAGGATGAAGGAATTAAGAGTGGTGGCGGAGGAGAGAAGAGGAGGGGACAGACACTTGGAGAGAGAGGACCCCTAGGAGAGTGGAAATTTGTGGTTGTTTGCTTTAGAATAAGGGCTTAGTTACTGAACAAAAATAGCATTCTAATATAAGTGCTGGGAGATATTTTAACTGTATAAAATGCCTTTGTTGTGATAGTCTGTGGGAGTGCCTAACATATTATTAGGAGCAAACAGTACACATACAGAAACACATACAGACATACACAAACAAATTTGAGTTTCTCCTTTTCTGCCCTGTGATAGTCTCTCTATCAAAAAGATAATAGTCAAATTAAAAAAAGGTATCCTGCATGATGATACTTTCAACTAAGTACAAATCAAACCACACATGCACATACCCCCTAAAGCTTTAGTGGAGTGTAGAAAGATATCAAATTTAACAGTTAACTATGAAACTCTTTGGCTTTTAGAAGCTGAAAGCATTGCAGCTGGTAAGTACTTGGGAGAAGGGAGTAGTGCAGTCAGTAGACAAAATGGCATCTTCCACAGCACCTTTAATTACATGTGGTGTGGAAACAAGCAGTAGGTTCTTTGTTAAAACCTCATTATTTGAAGGAATTCCTGTAGCTGCATTAATTGAAGCATGAACCAGCTATGGCAAATTGCAGTTAGAAATGTGAATTCTCCTGCTTTTCCTATTTAAAAGGGCCCATTAGACAGGAAGCATAATTTCCCTTGCATTGTGGGTTGGAAATGCTGTAAAATGGCTGCTTTTCTTTCCCATCATTGCTTCATTCAAGATAATTATCCTCACTAAAGCAAACACTTATGTCATGGATCTTCAGTGCAGAAATAATCCCTTTGAATTGGGTCATTTTGCATGGGTCTGGCAGCCGTTTCCAGGGCTCGGCCGGTAGCTCATTTCAAAGGCAAATAGTGATTTGCAGATTCCACGCAATGGAATTGAAATTAGTTTTGTAGGTTCAAATATTTTATACTCTGTCTGCAGCTGCCAAAAAATGATCTCCTTTTCTTGATGCTGAGTAAATTGGACTAAATCTAACTCAACAAATCTATGGTGATTGCATTTTGACTGTTTAGAGAAATACCACATTAAACAATGGATCCCAACCCTTCTCTGTCCTGCAGTTGCAAAATGACTGAGAAGGAAGTAGATTTCCTACAGAGGAACAGGTAGTCTTTCTTGCATCATGGACTCTGCTGTGAGCAAACTACATTCCTGGTGGATTGCCTGTCACTTCAAAATATCTGCACCTTGTGACTGGAGGTGATGAGCAAGATTGTCAGGTGACTTTGCTTATAAATCAATTCCTTAGAATGAAAAGGTCCTCAAAACCGCTGGACTGGTCGAGAAAAAAACTGGAATGTGTTCCCACCAACCGGCCCCCAAACAAGCAAAAAACAAGAAGAAGTACCGCTATCTTCAACAAATTACAGCTCTAATAATATTAATAACAGCTGATGTTAAATAATGCTTACTTTGTGCCAGCTACTGTTCTAAGTGCTTTATACGCACAAACAGATTTAGTTCCCACTAAGCCTAATAAGATAGGTACTAAACCAATATTTTCTCTCATTTTACATAGGAAGGCCCTGAGGCTTAGAGTAGTTTAAAGAAGTTACCCAAGTTCATAAAGCTATCCATTTATGGAGTCAGGATTCCAATAAAGGCAGTAGGACTCCAGCATTTCAGCTCTTGACCACTTTACTGAAGTTACTACCATTTTTCAGAGTCTAATAATCCTAACTATTGAGAAATGTTTATTTAGATCTTTCTTCAAGCATTGCTATTATTATTTGGGCTGTTTCCTTGTGAACATATTTTCATCTCCTTAATCTGCTTTTCTCTCTCCTGTGGTCACCCTTCCATTCGGTCTTCTATCAATGATCATGTGTAAGTACCATCTTGTGCATAGTTTTTTAATAGGCACAAGGTTATTTCACTTAAACAAGGAGCAAGCTTTGTACACATGCTCCATATTCACTTCTTTAACAATTATTATAAAAATAATATTCATATCACTGGTATAAACTTACTTCTGGTGCATTTTCTTACTCCTCTTTTAAAACTCCTAGTTTTATACTTCCTTATCTTTTTTCCCCAATCTTGCCCACTCCCCTCACCCCCAAGCCAGTTATTTTATTTTAACTCCTGGTTATTTGACTTAGTGTTTAGCAAATGTCATAGATTTTTATTTTCTGGTATGATAACCTCAAATAGAATTTCACCTTCCAACTTTCCTCTTAATAACAGTCTCTAAAATCTTAAAGTTCGCCGAGTCACCAAACCACGCTGCCTAAATGCTTCTCAAATCTGTGCCCTCCATCCCCACTGTCACTCTGTCAATACAGACCTAAGTCACTCCTCACCTGAACAATTGCATCAAACCGCTAACTAGTTTTCTTACTTCTAGTTATATCCCTTTTAAATCCACTTTCCTTCCTAGATCCTGGAGTGATTTCTCAAAAATACCAATCTGTCGTTATCCTATTCTGGCCTAAAACCCTCTAGCAGTTGCCTAGCATCTATAGGATCAAGACTATTCCTTTTGAAGGATCCTCCAGCTTGCTTCCCAGCCCTCATGCCTCCTCACTTTAGGCTTACATCCTCTGTCCATGGCCTGCCACTTTCATAGCTGTCTCCTTGCTCCTGCTTTCTTTCTATCAACACAATTCCCCTTCATCTTCACCTGGCTAACTACCTGACACCTTTGTGGAGTCAGCTTCCAGAGGGTTCCCTTGAAGATCCCTTGGCTCTTTCCTAAAGATTATCTACTGCAAACTACTCCCACTGGATTAGTTATTTCTTCCTAGTTTTCCTAATCATGCATTTATTACATTGATTCAAAATGATCTGTTTGATTGTATCCTCCGCTATGTTAGGTCTTAGTCAACTTTCTGTCCATTGGGTTGTACTCATATTCAAGTGCTTAGCTCAGGGTGGATACGAAAAATATTTGTGAAACTGAACTGAAGCTTCCCCATGTTCTTCAACAAAGAAAGAGACTGGGAGTAGACACTACACTCCTAGCGAGGGTTTGATTTTTGTGGAGAGAAAAAGAAAGTTGTTTCAGAGTCTCAGACTCTGTTACTTCTTGTGCATTTTAAAAGCTTTAACAGTACTGTCACAGGACTAAGTCACCCAAGAGAAGATAACAAAATGGTGATGTTGGAGCCCCATTCTATTTAATTTAAACCTTTTGCCAGGAGATGTCAGTGATAATGCTGTTAGAATTGGAGGCCCGACTTTTCAGTTCTCCTGCTGGGCTTAAGTGAGCCACAAGTAGGTCAAGTGTCTCACTCGCCTGAGTCAATGGTTCTACCCGAAATAGAATGCAGATGGATAAATTGCTTCTGTCAAGCACTGCTCAGACAAAGCCAGCATTTTCATATAAGACCAAGCACAGCTAGAAATCAACAAGGATGCCAATATACGTGTTGAGAAAAAATATTTGTGGCAAGGATTTATGATAAGCTGAGGATATGGGCATATTCCAAGTAAATTTCAAGGAAAGTAATGCATTATCAATATTAGGAAAAAAATAATTCAACTATATGTGTTTAGCCTAAAGGAATAATCTCGATCCATAAATATGACTTAATTCGTCTTCTACAAAAATGCTGCTGGTATTCTGCTGTCAATATTTAAAAATAATCTTTGATCTGATGCTTTTTAAATGGCATGACTAAGGTGTGGATTTCAGGTAAATTCAGTTCTCAAGGAACAAACAGAAGAAGTTGGCATTCCACGATCTGGTGCCCATCTCTCTTTCACCCTTATCTCTTACTACTCATGGCCATGACCTTTATGTGCCAGCCGCACCGGGCTTTTTTATTCATACCACACTATTTCTCACCTCGACTGCTCAGTTCATCCTATTCCCCCACTTTTTGTCTATCCTCATTCATCCTCTGTGCTCTCACATACCCTCTGCAGCCCATTATTACCTTGCTTACCATGTTGATGTCCGGAGACGTTTTTGATTGGCACAACTGGGTCAAGGGGAGGAGGTTGTGCTACTGGCCTCTCTGCGCTCCTGGGTACAGTGATTCAGCAGCACCCCTCACGTGCTGTGCTACTGGGTAGAGGTGAGGGGTGCTGCTGAGTATTCTGTAATGCACAGGTCCAATAAAAAAATTCAATAGTGCAGATGTTGAGAAAACTTAATTTAGAATGTCTGCTACATCAAATGAGTTGAGTTCATATTTAAGAAAAGAAAGAAGGACCTATTTATCTAAAAAGTATATTTTTAGCAACTTCATAATGATAATGATAACATTTTTGAAAGTGATTCTTGATTATAAAAGTAGGCTTATTTAGGTTAAAGCAACTCAATCAACCCAAATTTGCAAAAACAAATTTTTGGAAAAAAATTCAGGACAGCATGCTGATTTCATTTCCAGATACAATAGTTTAAAATTCGATGTGATGACTGAGTCCAATATTTTTTCCAAGGGGAAACATGTTAGATTCTAGGTGGAGTGCATCTGTTAATAACACATTTCTATTTGCGTAAGATCTGGATTTTCTAAGGATAAGGTTATGGCATTTTGCCTTGTTGATCAAAGCTCATATATGAAGACACCCATAGTTAAAGGGCTGTCTTTCAAGAAGTGTATATTCTCTAGGAGCCATTCCTAACACCTTCCACTAGTCTTAGGCCAAGGAATGCGGTACATCTGGAACAGCTAGCCTCAAAGGAGGAACTCCTTTGCCATTGTATCTCTCAGTTCTTGTCTCATATCTCTTAGAAAATGGCCTTCCGTCTTCCTCTTTAGCAGCAATACAGGGTAAAGCCTATTACCGTATAACCACAGCTCAAAACTTACTAAGTTCTTTGTTATCATGTGCAGGGAACATGCTCTGCATGAACTGGAGCTATTGTACAAACTGGACATGAGGAATTTGTTCAGTTCTGCCTATGCTGGTTCTAATCTGCAAGTCTATCTTTTGAAAAAAAATTTATTCCAGGTTCATATAAAAATTATAACATTATCAAAACTATCTAGCATAATCAGATGCCCGGCAGAAAGAAAACTCACTGTGTACAAAATTTATGAGAGTCAACGCATCTTCAAATTGAAAAGAAAGGTCTTAAGAGATTACGCAGTCCTCCCCATCTTGCACGCTTATTTGAGGATGAAAGAGTAGAATGGAAAATTTATGGGAACTTTGCTAACTAGAATTCTGGACATTAAAAAGCCCTTTAAGAGCATCTAATTCGATTCTTCTGTGAAATGGCTCCTCAGGACACAGGAGAGAGGGACTCTCTTTCCACTTGCTGTTCCTGGGTTTAATTCTTAAGCCCCTTCCGACTAGGGGGCAATAGTGGATGCCTAATAGTGCTGCATCAGCCACACAGGGAGTAGAAAACCCCGCTGACGTTTAAAATGCCAAACCGCGGTGGATGCGGAGAGTGGGATTATTTGGGACTGGGTTGGGGAGGGAGAGGCGCGAGGTTCTGAGACATATTAAAGTAGCATTGCCTGTTCTTGTTTCTTCTGTTTTTTTTCTTCCAGTCCTACTTACGAAGAGCCACGTCTTGATCCAGGCAACTCATAAAAGCCAATCTGAAGGATTATGCACTGATCAAAGGACATGTAGGAGGCGGGGAGGTTTGGCTCCGTCTGCAACTCAGGTTCTTCTCTAGGGGGAAGAAGAGGGAGCGCTGAATCTGTTTGCCTTCTTCATGCATCAGTTACCCAGGTAAGCAAAATTCACTGGTCTCAAGTTTCCCGGTAACATAAGCTGTTCAAATTTTAGCTATCATAGCCGGTGATAGTGTACAGGTGGAAGAAAAATTCTAAAACAAACTATCACCAATCTAATTAATATTATAATAAAGCTCTAGCAGTAGAAGAGAGCAAGTGCACACAGATGAAATTACCTTAGTAACAAAAACTGGAAATGAAGCTCCAAATGATTTTATATTGAGAGATGATAACCTAGTAAAGTGATCTTATTTCATTAAGATAAGTGAAATTTCTGGAACAATGTGAGGACTTTTCTTTTCCTCTCTTTCCAGCAGAGAACCTAGATTAGTTTTTTGTGTGCCACTTGTTCTAGCTGTTTTAGATAAGAGTTTCAATTTAGAAAGGAATTATTGTACAACAAGATACCTCGCTGATGTTGCTGTCAATGGGAGAATATTTTGTTTTAATATTTCCGAGTAGAAGAAGGCATATCCTCTTTTCCAAAGATATCTCTTAGAAGTACTTGGGCCTTGCATTGTTCTTTAGGCAGGAAGATGGCAGACTTTCTCTCTATTGGTACCTTTTTTCAACAATGCATGTGTCATCTAAAGGAGTAAGCGAGCATGCATTACACCATCTGCAGCCTTCTCGCTGGCTGTGCATTCTTCATCTTCTATTCACCCAATCAGGCTAAGGTTATACCCTTTTAGAATGATGAGGAAGGAGCATCTGGATAATGACTCATGGTAATCTACCTTGTCTGCCAAGTTGAATTCCATATAACATACAACAAAGTACACATTCCACCAACAAAAGTTTGATCAGGCTTTGGAGATATTAAAATGTTTTATATTTAGGTTTTTTGCTTTGAAAGTTACGTTGGTGTGCAGGATTTGTATCTAAGATTTTTCTCTGGGCAGTTGGCAGACTCCACGTATAAAGAATTTGAGTGAATTGACATGTATTTTCTTGAGATTGATTTTTTTTATTCTTTAGTCTACTCAGCATATCATATATGAAGAGAATGATCATATAATTCATTATTCAATCAAGGAAGCTTTTGTCTGGAAAAATGCTGAAGTAGAAGGGCCATTTTGACAACAGACACACTGAGACTGCCCCAGGCAAATTGAAACTGTAGGTCATCCAACATATGAGCAAATGGGCTGGGAAACACAGGACCAAACTCCTAACGTGTATTTTAAATGAGAGGTGTGGCAGAGAAGGGCATCTTCTCAACAAAGGCACCGAGGATTTTTTTTAATGAAATCCATGCCTATGAATTGTTCTGGTTACTTGGTCGAAGGAAGAGTGAAGGCCACAAAGAAATGGAACCTGTAGGATGTCTGCTTACTAACTGAACCATGGACATCACTGAAAGTATAAGAAAGGTCTTTACCAGCATTGGAGTTTGGTTAGCTCAACTGAGATGAGTTTTGAAAGACGAGACAGAAGAAATATATTCTCGTTCATGGCCCAAACAACACATCACCAACTCATCTTCAACACCAGAGTGAAAGTGAGGTTATATAATCTTGTCATTTTTCACTACCATCAATCATGGTATTATGAATGAATTCTCTCATTCCAATTTCTGATTCCTTTTCGTAGGACTTTAAGATATATCATTGATTAAAACACCTCTAAAACTTATTCTATACTTATTATAACCTGTGATCAGACTATTGAAATTCTTAGCACCATTAGGACTTTATATGAGTACTTGAAGATATATGTGTTTTTACCTGGAAATCCTTACTTTGTTAAACTTGTTAGTTGGTTCATTTTGTTTAATTGACTTAAACAATTTTTGGAATTCAATAGTTTCTCTTTAACTCAGTCAGAAGCTGTTGGCATTGATCAATCTCCTGATAATCCTAACCAGCATTTGACTGGGTCATGTCATATCAACCTTGCCAAGCTTCAGAAATTTCGTGCTCTGGAGTGATTAGTGGCTTCCACTGCCTGTTTCCAAACCCCCTGGCAGATGACAATCTCCTGCATTTAATAACTTCTCATTTCTCTGCTGGATCATAGTAACTTTGAAGGTATTTCAAATGGCAAGTAGTGAACGACAATTTTGATTGAAATTTAACCACAGGTGGTACTACAATTGCAAATGTCTCAATAGAAGTGACAATACATGGACAGGTACCTTTACACACAGTTAAATCTGCACCTATTCAGGCAGTTGCCACAAAGCACAACTTATGCTTCTGGGATCTGGCAAATTCCTTTTCATTTAATTATGCAATGAATACTTGATTTCAAAAATAGTAAAATGTTGACAAAATATGCCTGTAAACCAAGAAACTATGGTAATATGGACTTGGTTGGTTAGCTTTACACAGGAGGTAAAAGTCACTGAAATGGTCAAATGGCAAGAATTCTCATAGTGACAGAGTAAACAAGGTTATAAAACAAGCCTTTTCTCATACTTTGGTTGATTTCATCCTACTTTTTAGAACCTAGAGTAATTTCAAGGAGTCACACGTGTTTATTTTTAAGAAGCTGGGTTGTAGGGCCCAGCCCGGTGGTGGTGTTGTTAACTTCTCACGCTCCACTTTGGCGGCCAAGGGTTCACAGGTTTGGATCCTAGGTGCAGACTTAGCACCACTGGTCGAGCCATGCTGTGGTGGTGTCCCATGTAAAATAAAAGAAGATTGGCACAGATATTAGCTCAGCAGCCATCTTCCTCACACACACAAAATAAAGAAAGAAAGAAAGAAGCTGGGTTGTGACAATGGTTAGCAGTGTCTGACTCTTTAAGGTCTCATGGGTTGAGGGTATTATGAAGAATGTGGTAGGGCCTTGTGACTTGATTAATCAAGAGGATGGATGAATCTGCTCAGGATAATCACCCTTCCCTCTCTCAAATGATTATATCAATTTGGTTCTCACTATCTTTCAGAGACTCTTGCACAGCCCATTTTTATAAATTATGCCCGGGGCTTCCACCCTGTTTGCAGAGCCTGTGTGCTGGGTTCTGCAGGCTGACCCCCTGTACCCCTGCTCACCAGATGTACCCTGCGTGCTTTACAAGCTTAGAACTGCATTGGGGCCACTTGGCTCCAAACCTTGCTTGGTGATTATGACAACAGAGTTGCTGCTGGAGAACCACTGTGAGCTCATTGTTTGCAGTCAAGTAGGAGGTGGCACCTGCTGGGCAGGACAGCTCAGGATAGTGAGGACAAGGAGGCACTCCCTCACATTTCTATTTTGCATGAGTCTCTCTCATGCAACAGAGCCTACGAGTGCAGAATTTTCCACCCCTTGTCAGGCTCACCAAGTATTACCTGGCTGTTTTAAGAGGAGCCAACTCAGTGCTGCCAAAAAAAAAAAAAGTGGCCACCTATTTAAAAATCAATTATCTCTTTAAGTAATCATGTGACATCTGTCCCTCTGGAACCTGAGCGCTCCCTCATACCAAGAATAACCTGAAATATATCAGGTCCAAATATGCCAAATATACCTTAGGATAAACACATCCTGTGGCAGTTGCAGTTGCAGTGTCCTAACCTGCTTTCTAACATCATGCCTCATCTCAGCAAAAGGCAACCCTGAGACAGCGTGCAGTTTCAAAGACTGAGCGACGTAGGGGAAGGTTGGTGGCACGTGTCAAGTTGAAGATTGAGCACATCTGAATAGGATTAAATGAATGCAACAAGATTTTTGTATCTAAAAATGAAATAAAAATGAAATACAGAAGTGAAATGAAGTAAGGGGCCTCACACTGTGAGACTAGGGTGCACAAGATTTAGAGAGAGTGCTAGGCCTAGAGTGATAGACTGGATGTAGACAATGCAAACAGGAGCCCCCGAGGGACTGGAGGAGGGTTAGGGTCAAGTTGAAAGGAGGCTATAATGGTGTAATTTAAATTCTCTGTCTGAATAAAAGCTCATGAAGCTCTCGGAATTATGTGGAGTCATAAAAACATGCACGCACATGTCCCAGCTGCAAGTAGTCTAGTTTCTCATCGCTTTTAAATTTTAGACACTAAAAGTCCTCACAGTTGGAAAAGCAACCAGGCATTTTCACAGGACGCACCAGAGCTGTCTTTCGTTGTCTGGAAAAGTACCCAGTTGAATGCATTCCTCTTTATGCTGCAACAAATTGCATCCCCTCTCCACACCCATGGAACGCACTTGCCACTTGCATTTTTACAGATGAAGATAACCATCCTTGTGGAATGATCTGCCAATTCAAAATTGAGGAGAAAAATGGTAATTAGAATCCAAGACCTGACTTGTCTTCCTTTGGCCCTGCCTACTGTTTTGGGCTGTGCAGTTCACAGTCCTAACCCTTCCAGGGTTTAGTAAACGGTGATATCTAAGTCTATAGGAACTTGAAGAAAGAAGAATGTTCTAGTTTATCTTTAGAGATTTATGGCAGATGAAGAATGACCAAGGCCAGATGTGTTTTTAGTAAAAACATTGCTTTATTGCTGCCATCTGAATAGGGTGCTTTTGGAGTTTAGGTCTCTTTGTCCATATTTTTTCTGTTTCCTCCCTTCTTTGCTTTGTTCCTTTCCCCAGATTAAACCTACACATGACATACACTTATGGGAACAGGAAGACAAGGAAGAGGAAATGCCTTTGATGCTTTTCCCTTGGAAAGGCTCCTCGGTGTTAAGCTCTTTCTCTGCTGGGAGTTGAAGGTCTATGAAACAGTCTCTTTGGGGAGGATGATCCACAGGGAAGCATCTGCTGGATTCTCTAGAAGTCACTGACAGGCCACATAATTGTGCTGCAAATCAATATGTCATGCCCCTAACATAGAAAAGCTCACAGCATGTGACACAAGTTCCTGTGAGGAAATGCTCTCTCCAGGAAATGGAGCTGAACAAGCCCACTGAGAAAGAAGAGTGGGAATGGCAGGGGGGCTGCTCTTCTGCTGTGAGTGGTAATAACTGGAGGTTTTGACCCAGGCGTCCCTTGGGGTGGGCGGTGCCTGGATGCTAACACACTTGTCCAGCTGCTCTACACTTGTCTAGTCAGAGACTGCCTTTGGTTTGCATTTGGGTGTGTGCTGGGTTTTATACTGAATGCCTTATATTTCCTCCATTGCTTTTAATGACTATCATCATACATTTCCCCCAGGGTAGCTTCTATTGCTTTCTTGGCATGATTATCTTAATTTAACACTGATTCTGAACTGAAAATAGGAAATGTTTTAGGCTTTATTTGTTTGTAAAGCTTCTTTTTAACTTCCAACATTTCTCATCATTCATTTGTTTCTCCATGGGTCACCATAGCATTTAGAGGAAAAAGAAAGTTGTAGTTGCATATGCTAGTTAGTAGCATGAAATTAGGGGACTAAATCATTTTTAAAACACTTATTCCATTACTATATTCTCTACTTTGATTTGTTTATTAATATGCAGTTAATTTATTGGCTTTTCTAACTCCCAACACATGCGTCACTAAAATGGACACCATTCTTCTTAGTGTGACAAAGCTACATAGGTCAGATATTGCAGAGAATTTGCAAAGGATAGTCAAATAAAAGATTATAAAATGGCTAAGAGATTTAAAAAAAAAGAATTACTAAAAAAAAATGGTATGATTGAAAAAAAACCGGGGTAAGCAGCATATTTAAAGGACTCAGTACAATTTTCAAATTATAGCCTTTGAAAGGTCACTGTGGAATTTAACAGACTTGTCTCACATACTAGTGCATTATATTTGTGCAAGGCTGGTTGGGTTTCTAGCTGGAGAAGAGTTGGTTCATCTTGCAGTTCTAAAATGAAGTAGTTGGAAGCCAATCCTATGAGCATACGCAGACACGTTCTACCGGTATGAACGTTGTTGTGATAGCCTACATAGGGTGTAGCATAACAGATGAAGGAGCGAGTCATTGACAGTGACAAAACAAAGCTAGACAAATCCATAGAATCATGTCTGTCCACAAAAACTTTTCAAGGGGGTTATATGGTGGGGTTTTCGTTATTTCCAATTGGGGATGGAACCGGCGATCTTCTTGATGTTGGTGTTATTCATATGAGACACTTAGGGTTACATTGTGGCAAGATATTACAAAATGACTGTCCGAAAGAGGATGCATTCCTGAAGGCAAACCCTGTTTAAGAAAAGATTATATGGGATTAAGTAATAAAAATAAATAGTGCTCAATCTTTATTTTCTTCTTACCAAGAAGTAGTACCAGATAGAAGTGGGGTTTACATTCTGTTTCTGCCACTTATAGTGTGACCTTGAGCAAAGTCCTTAACCTTTCTGATCCTCAGTTTTTCTCATCTATAAAATGAAAATAATGATGACGATTCACAGTCATTATGAACTTAGCAGAGTTTTAGATCCATGATATATGCTCAATAAACAATAATATTTTTAAAAGAAGCTTACATTCTCACTTATTTCTAAGTGAGTTCTGTGAATTCGATTCAATAGATACTCACTGTGCACTATAACTGCTGTGAGGTAGTCTAGAGTCTGGAAACATAAAGATGAATAAGACATAGTTCCTGCTTTCAAGGAGTTTGCAACCTAGTATGGTGGAAGAACGATGAGCAGGTATGATATGGTTAATGCCAAAAGTGATGTATAAAGAAAGCTATACTGAAACATTGATGAGGGAGCAATTAATTATGATGGGTGGGATTAGAAGAGACTTCGCTGAGGAGGTAGCGCTTGAAGTGATGCATGAGTAATGGATATGTGTTTTTCCCTAGTTTGATTTGTCAGCTCAATTTAGTCCTGATCAGTTTGTCATGACAATTACGATGGCAGTGAATGGCACACCCCGGACTCAACGTCTGCTTTGGGATAGGAGATAGAAATCATATTCCTTTTTCCGTATATTTTGTGTACTTCATCATTACAGATTTTATTGATTATCTAAGAAGTAATTTGGGCTTTAAGAGGGAAGATCGTCTACAAAATCATATTTGGGAATAGGAGAGAAAGGAAACAAGAAAAAATTCCTGATTTCCGCCCAAGATTCAGTACTACCTAATTCTATACTTCCAGTAGCTAAACACTCAAAAACTCTAATTTGAAAGGCTGTTTTAAAAAGCAGACTAATTGAAAGGCAAGGTAGTAACAATAATAGCTACTACTTGCAGAGTGCTCACCATGGATCAGGTACTCTTTGATGGACTTTAAATACATTAACTTATTTAATTCTCACAACAGTACTTTGAGTTAGATATGATTATGATGCCCATTTCACAGTTGAGGAAACTGATGCATGAAAAGGTTCAATAAGTTTTCCCAAGACCATACAGCTAAGTAGAAAGAATATTAGCTTGAAAGTCAGGAGATTAAGTCCTAGTTTCAGATCTGTTCTAAGTAACTAGCTCAGAGACCTTGGACAGGTCACCTACATTTGCAGAGGAAAGCAATTAGGCAAATTATCTGAGTTCTGATTGTGCTAAAACTATTTATAATCCTTGTTTTAAACATTGTTAGATGTTTTCAATATTTTCATATTCTTGCATTTAATATTTTAAAGTAATTTAATTTAACTTAAACTATCTCTTCAACTTTCTTTGCCTTCCTGTTTGGTATAATTAAGAACATCAATTCAAAATAGTTTTATTTTAAGAAAAATTAATAAGAACTTTAGGTGAGAAATGGTGGGGGTAGGACGAAGTAGAGAATGTACTTCTAGCAAAGGATGTGGGAGTCATACCCATGGGCTTCTTTCTTGCATCTCTGCTTCGTGTTTATTCGCCTACATTTCCTCCTGCTTCCGAGTGGCCCCTTGGATGAATTTTTATACCCCAAGACATTAGCATTTAGGTATAGAATCTTAGCTAACAAAGAACAATACAGTCATTATTTATATATCACTTTTTATTAGGTCTTTATCTTCATTGAGTCCTAAATAGACAAGTTAAACAATTATATTTTATCTTCTGTAAGAACGAGCATTTCAAACAGAAATCTGAAAGGGACAGGTGAAAGATAGATACGTGATTAGGAAACACTTAACAAATGCCCAACATGGTGCCTCTCTTTTAGTCATTCGCAGAAGCCTTCACTTCAGTGAACTTGGGAGGAAGAGGACAGGGTCACTGGCGTCTGGCAGCCACTCAGCTGGAGTCCTGCCTTCCTGCAGGTTGGCCATGCTAAGCTGCACAGCCTCTGACTTCCCCATATAGAGTGTGTTGTCAAAAAGAAGCTCAGAAAATTGATAGGCCAGGTTCTTACTCTGTGTGACTTGAGAGAAGACTTTTTTGGGCTCACTTTGTGAGATTTCAAGCCCATGCAGGAGACAGGATTCTCCTCAGAAGAACTTTAAAATAGTGGATTGTTTGAAAACAAAAGGTTGGATTTGGCCCCAAACAAATGCATGATATTTGGAGAGGAAATCTAAAATTCCCAGGGGCATAATTTCTTGCCAGCATGTTCTCCTGAAAAGCCCTCATTCTCCTTTACCTTTTCCTTCTCTCCTTTACCAAGATATAAAGGTTAATCCAGGGGTCGCCCTGTGGCGTAGTGGTTCAATTTGTGTGCTCTGCTTTGGCGGCCTGGAGTTCACGGGTTGGGATCCTACACACTGCTCAACAAGCCATGCTGTGGCAGTGTCCCACATACAAAAAGCAGAGGAAGATTGCCACAGATGTTAGTGCAGTGACAATCTTCCTCAAGCAAAAATGAGGAAGATTGGTAAAAGATGTTTGCTCAGAGCCAGTCTTCCACACTAAAAAAAAAAAAAAAGTTAATCCAAATTCTTAACAGCTTATGCTTGGACGAAAGTCTCCTCCCTGGCCTACTCTTAAAATGTGTTTCTCCTTCAAACCATCTAAAGTGCAGGGATAAAATCATAATCCTTTCTGATTTTAATCTGTTGTTTCTTTCTGAAATGTCTCGCTTCCTTAAGACCAGTCCTTCAATTTAAATCGTTCGTATTTTATATTCTCTCCTGCTTCTCAGACTGTTTTGAATAGTCAGGCCAACTGCCCCTTCTCTTTGTGATTCACTCCTGTCCACCTTCCTCTCCTCTCCATTCCTGGCACACTTTAACCTTCTTTGCTTCACAATCCGGATTACACTCCATTCTTCACTACAGGACTGGGAAAGGCTTCTGTTTTATGTACCTAGTTACAGTTCGTAGCTGCTCGTAAATTTGGAGCGACGAGGAATGTCAACAGTGAGACATCCATAGTCACTCCGTGAACTCACAGGGCCCCTGGGTCCTTTTATGGCTGGGTGTAATTTTCCACTTCAGCTGACAGCGTACCACGTGCACATGTACAATCCCCCTGGGCTGTGGCCATGTCTGTGCTGGAGGTGGAAATAGGATCAACCCAATTGCAGGGCCACTGCAATTCCAGATAGAGCCCTAATACCGATTAAATTTATCATGCTTTGATGAGGGGAGGGGATATAGGCAAATCCTTCAGTTTCTCTTACTCTGACATCCCTCCTCTGCATTCTACCTCCTGAGGATGCTCTGAAACACAGCTGCTGCCAACACATCTGCTTCTCTTCTACTTTTGACCCTAACGCCTTAAGATCTCCCCAAATCACCAGTGGTATTTCTTTCGCCGCCTCCTTTTTTTCTTTGTAATTAATACAAAGTGCAGTACTTTTTCTTAGTAATAATTATAAGGTTTATTCTCATTTAAGATGAGCTTGTTTTTTAACCATTTTTGTATTCAAAGTTGCAATATACTTTGTTTCACATTACTTTCTAAAGGAATGTATGTATTGTCTCCACGACTGTCTCTGGTATTGGGTGTTTCTGATACAATGTCAGTTACATGAAAATTTTATAGATTTAGGGATGTGAGAAACACGTTATAGTACTAAAGCTTTGTAAAATCCTAGGAAGTGTAAAAATACCTGTTTCTGTGGGTACTCATGGCTTCCCACATTTCAGAAATCCCTTCCATATTTAAAGACTTTTTAAGTTTTATAAATTATTTAAAATTGTAATAGTAATACCTTCCTGTTGTACTCGTCAAACAATACAGAGATCCACAAAGGAAGCCAAAGGAGCTGCTCACAACCTGTGCCTGTCCATGCCCTTGAGTTTGTGTTTATTTTTTCATAAGTTTCTCTACATAAAGTTATAATAAAATGCATATTCACAAAGATAGGGAGTTTGTTTTGTTTTTGTTTGGATTTTGGCTTTGTTTTTATAAATACGGAATTGTACTCTACAGGCATGTGTGTGTATGTGCACGTGTGTAATTTATCCAACCGTTTCCCTACTCAGGGACGTTAGGTGGGTTTTTTGTTGTGGTTGTTGTATTTGCTTTTGTAACTACAAGCAATGCTGCAATAAACCTCCATCTACATTTGGTCAATTTAAAAAATCTATTCTTGCCTGGATTCCAGACTTGGGCTATGGACTTAGAAAGTTGGCCTTTAAGAAACCCGCTATGTTATTTCTTCTTTACATAAAATATTAAATAATGTCAAATCTCTGTGACCTTCTTGATAGAAAATTGTAGCAGAAGATAGCATGACTTCAAATCATTTTCAATTTTATTTAGATACGCAACCTTCATCCCAGGACTAATTACTTCAGACTCCCATTCCCCCACACCCCGTCTTTAAGAAAAATGTTAAATCTTCTGAAAATAAAAGGAATAGATTTAGGAGATGATAATAAATTATATATTCAAACTTTGAACATGAAGACGGAATGTTAACTAAATAGGAATAAATGTATTAATGTGAGAAATCTAAAATTGTCTAAAAGCAGATGCCAAAGATTTACTTAGCCTACAAATATATGCCTAATTAAGTTTTGCTTCATTCAGTCTTGCTTATTGCATACTGCGAGAGAGCCTGCTGTGCTTTGAGAACTCTTCAGAGTATACGGGACGCAACAGGAGAGATAATGACTACTTCATTCCTCCATCTAAATTTCACTCGACCAAACCAAGCCAATGTCAACTTCAGTCAGTCTTGCTGTATTTGCAACCAATGGTTAGATGAACAACTTGGCCTTTAATCATCCATACTCAATGGCAGATCAAACTAACTCCTCAGGTACTGAATAGCCCAGCCTAGAAAGGAGAGTACCTTTGACCTAAATAGCAGCCTAATCGTCTAGCCCTAATTATCTGTTTGGACACAGCCTGGCCTCATACTCTAAACTAAAATCTCACATCTCTGCCAGGTGTGAAGTTCTAAGAGTCCAAGGAATGTTATAAAATACTCTTTTTGAGTCTTGTTGAGCTCATCTCACCACTCTCAACAGCCCTCGTTGACTGATATCCCCACCCCTAAGTATATTTCTCATCTTCAAGGAATTTCTACTACAAGGGTTGTAGTAAGAACAGAAAAATAAATTATTTCAGTGCCGTTTTTCTGGACTCTATTAGAATATAGCTTCTGCTTGTCAAGAACTAATGCTAAGCACACACCTGAGTGGTACTGAACTTGTATTCACTGGGTTCCAGTTAGATCCTAGGCACTGTTTTAAGTGATGGTGTACACTCATTTAATTCTCATAGCCACTGATTGAGGTAGTGGCTATAAATATCTATGTTTTACAGATGAGGAAGTTGAGGCTCAGAAATATTAAGTAACTTGCCTTAAATCACATAGTTTAGTCATTGTGACAGAGCTAAGTTTTAAAAGCAGCTCAACCTCTTTCTATTAGAATTACTATATGCAATAGAATGACTGCTAGCTGCTATAACAAGTAGAACCACAAATATATGACAGCTCAAACACAACTGATGTTTATTTCATGCTTACGTAATAGTCCAAGGCAAAGGTTCCTGGTCTATGGGCAGCTACCTCAATAAGATGGTTTTAGACCTAAGCTTCTTCCATCTTGTGGCTTTGCCAGTCCCTAAGGACTCATTCTTACCAGAAGGAGAAAGAAGCATAGAAACAGAAACATAAGCAGCTTAACTGGAACGAGACTGGAAGTGGTACAGTCCAACATTTGGCTTCACTTCCCTGCAGAGGAGGCTGGGAAAGGCAGGCTAGCTGTGTGTCTAGAAAGAAGAGAAAACAAATCTTGATGAACAACCAAGTAATTAGCACAACCTCACTATTAGTCCACTAGGTACTGGCAAAATATCTGTGCAAGGAAACAAAGATGTAGAAAATAGTGCCATGCCCTCCAGGAATTCATAATTTAATTTGGAGACAAGGAAATGAATCTATAGTGAAAAATAACTGGATAAGTTGGCGGGAATAGGAGTCAACTGTGTTATAGGAATTCAGAGAGGGGAAATTTGATTGTGGTGGGACTATACAGGATTTGAGTTGTATCTTAAAGGGAAAGAGCAAGGAAGTTATGGATCCTGAGGGGAGGACAAAAAATCTTAAAGTGAAGAAACAGTTCATATTTGAACTGAGGCCTCAAATTTAAACTTCTCTGACTTCGCAGTTTTGTCTTGGGCAGTATCTATGTCTTGTAGTAGATGCAGTATTCTTCTAGTTGACCTTGGCCATATCATATTGTAATAGTTCATATTCTCATAGCAGAGTAAACAGATCAGGAAGGAGAGCTGGCCAAAATTAGGAATATGGTGGGGATTTTGTATGGATATTTTTGCTTAATGGCTTGTTTCAGATAATCTATTATCTGAAACTATTGTCCTATTATAATAGTATGAGGAATCTATTATACTATTCTTAGTATATCCTTCTGAACCACACTCTAATCTCCTTGATCCAGGGTCATAATTATGTCTTGTGCAGAACCATGTAATTGTGCTGTGGACAGCAGCAGTTTTATCACTTTCTAAAATTGTCTGCTTTTGCCCCAATATATACAGCTCTTCTAAGATAGTATCTAATTACCTCCTTATTTTATCCTAGAAAGTGAGAATGGTGCAAAGACCATCAAATGTACACATCACCTAAAGGCTCTTTCACTGATGACTCAGAATGCCTGAATGTGTTAGCAAGTAAGTGGGGGGTAAATATCCACTTCACCAAGAAATGCCATAAAACATTTATTCAATCTGTGAGGAGGTCCACTGATAAACAGCAGGTGTTGCTGCCCAATATCCCCGACACAGAACAAGGAAGCTAAGGGCGGACATCTCTTTAGTATGCTATTGTATAAGAAGAGAGGAAAAAGATTAGAAGTGATGGGCAGTGAGGGAATTAATGAAATTCTGAGCAATCTGGAGGATCTCTTTGTGCTTCCTGATTAGATGTAGTGGTGAGGGGGGAGCTTTGGGAGCCCTTGTAAGTTAGTGAGGTTCTACGTTTGTGCCTTTGGTTTGATCATGTCCCACTCCAGGGCCTACTAAGAAGGAGAGCGATCTCCTCAACTTCTGTTCATGAGTTGTGTTTACTCTTCTTGGCAAGCATTTAACATCAAATCAGCGATTCCAACAAATGCCCCTTATTCCAGGGGGAGCTGACTCGAGTCAGACATCAGAGATAAGACTGAGGGCTGTATATCTGAATAAAAATATGATTTGAGGGTAGAAAGAAGCTACATTGTGGATCTGAGGTAAGATCAGACAGTTCTCAGTGGTTTTCTCTGAAAGCAATGATCCAAAAATGTGGTTGCATTGGAGCTCTGTTTGTGCCAGAAAAATGACTTCTGTTTAACTGGGACTCTGACATGGAAGGTGGCTTCAGGGCAAGGCAAACAGAAATATAGCAAGTTGGGTCTTTGTGTTTCAGTGAAATGATAACAACCTCTGATAATGGTCACTCATTTGATTAATATTAATTGAGCTTCTGTTACGTGCCAGTCATGGTAATTAACTCAGTATACAGTGTTGTACAACTAAAAGCCTCAGTACTCATGGGACACACAGTTTTGCAGGACTGGCGAACAAAATCAGTAAACAAATAAAACACATAGTCAACAGTTTGTGGTAAGTGCAGTGAAGAGAAAGAATAGGGGGCAGAAAAAGAGTGGAGGGCAGGTCCCTCTGTGGAAGGACTTAGAGAGAGTGGTGAGGAGAGCTGTCTGTGAGGAGGGGACACTAAGTGGGGTCCTAAGAAGAGAAGCCGATCATCTAAAGAGCAAGGGAGAAGAGAAGAGGAGAGTTCAGGCAGAGATGATACGAAAAACATTGAACTACTAGTAAGGGAGACAACCAGCAGCCATAGTGCTGGCACGACATCTGTGATAGTTAGTTTTATCTGTTAGTTTGGTAAGCTACAGTCCCCCATTATTCCAACACTAATCTAAGTATTGCCATGAAGTTATTTTTTAGATGTGATTAAGGTTTATAAGTTGACTTTAGGTAAAGGAGATTATCCTATGGAATCTTGGTGGGCCTGATTCAATCAGTTGAAAGGCCTTAAGAGCAGAACTGAGGCTTCCCAGAGGAAAAATTCTGTTCTGGACTGCAGCTTCAGTTTGTGCCTCAGACTTCTAGTCTACCCTTTCTGCCCTACAGATTTCTGACTTGTGATGCCAGCCCCCACAATTGCGTAAGCCAATTCTTACAGTAAATTCCTTAATATATATCTCCTACTGGCTTTGTTTCTCTGGTTGAACCCTGACCAATACAGGGTGTTATGGACCTCTTACAGGGCCAGGCATTATTCCTGTAGTTGCTGGGTAGTATGGAGGTCCAGGGGCTTCTAGGAAAGCAGCACGATGGACGTATGTGGGAGTGTGTAGGGACATGCGGTAGCACTACTCGCTAATGGCGAGGAGAGGTATTTCACTGTTTTCATAACCAGTGCCAATTGTACAGGAGGATGCTGGCTGAATATTAGCTAAAGTTTCAGAAAGAGAGAAGAGAATGTTTGAAGACCCCAAGGCCAGAAATTATTTGCAATATTCAAGGAACTAAAAGGAGAGCAGAGAAGCTGGATATAGTGGGCCAGAGGGAGAGTGGAATGAAAGGAAGACAGGACCAGGTGGTGCAGGTCTGGTAAGCATGGTGGGTTTTATTTAAAAGCTCATTGAAGCATTTCAAACAGGTGAGAGGCTGCTCTGTGGAGAACAGATTAGCCTGGGGCCATGGTGAAGCCAGACACAGGAGTATATCTTGTGGCCTAGGTAAGAGATAATGGTGGCTTGGATAAACATGACAACAGTGGAGATGCAGAGAAATGGATGGTTTCAAGGTATACTTTGGTGATAATAATGTGAATGCTTGCTCATAAAATGATTGGAGAGGGACTGAAGGATGAAGCTGATGACCTCCCATTTCTATAGTGGGTGAAAAAGAGATGAAAATTTGTGCCAACCACTGGGTGGCTTTTCAAGTCACAGTTGATAATCCACTAAGTAGTGTGAGGATTTGCATTGTTTAAGTTTGGGGCTGTGGTGAAGTTGGCTCTTAGACAGTGACACTAGCGTTTTGGGATTAGGGGACAGAGATTTCACCTCCCCTTTACATTTCCCGCCCTATTGATTGTTGCCCACACCCAATCTTTGTTTCCCTAACCCACTTCCTTCTGCCTTGCATGTAAAGAGCTTGTTTCCCTGTTGTGATTTCCATGTTGTTGTGAAGGAATGTGTTGCTGTGGTGACATTGGATTGCTGCGCTGTCTTCATGGTACAGAGTTTTTGAAACACTAAGGTTGTTCTCATGCAATTGCACAAATATTGGACCAGGCCCAAGAAATGTGTTTTGTTCGTCTTGATAGGGTTTGTCTTCATGTAAAGTGAGTGAAGGACTCTTTGATGTCATCCGGAAGAATGGGTTTAAATTATTATTGCTCAGGTTTTAAATATACCCTCACTGACTCTTAAAAAGGATTAGGCATACATTGTTAATTGACAGGGACCTGCTTAAGAAAACGTCAATGAGGCCAATGGGACAGCTTCT
This sequence comes from Equus caballus, assembly GCF_041296265.1. Classification (NCBI taxonomy): domain Eukaryota; kingdom Metazoa; phylum Chordata; class Mammalia; order Perissodactyla; family Equidae; genus Equus; species Equus caballus. The sequence goes on from NC_091704.1 coordinate 29,274,762, forward strand.
GAAAGGGTCTGTGGCCACTACAGTTTATACTTAAAATATTAAGTGTTATGGGTTAAATTGGTGGAATTCCAACCCTCAGTACCTCAGAATGTGACCTTATTTGGAGATAAGGGCTTTACAGAGGTAATTAAGTTAAAATAAGGTCATTAGGGAGGACTGTCCTCCAATAGGACTGGTGTCTTTATAAGAAAGGAAAATTTGAGCACAGAGACACACATGAATGGAAGACCATGTGAAGAGACATGGAGAGAAGGTGGCCATCTACATGTCAACAAAAGAGGCCTGGAACAGATCCTTTCCCCATAGCTGTCAGAAGGAAACAACCCCAGGTTCACCTTGATCTTGGACTTCTGGCCTCCAGAGCCATGAGACAATAAATTTCTGCTGTTTGAGCCACCTAGTTTGTGGTACTTTATTGATTTATTTTCTCTAAGATCGGCCCTGAGCTAACATCTGTTGCCAATTTTCCTCTTCTTTTTCCCTCCCCAAAGCCCCAGTACATGGTCGTATATCCTAGTTGTAAGTCCTTCCAGTTCTTCCATGTGGGATCCCACCGCAGCACGGCTTGATGAACGGTGCATAGGTCTGTGCCCAGGATCCGAATCTGCAAACCCCGGGCCACTGAAACAGAGTGTGAAAATTTAACCACTATGCCACCGGCTGACCCCTGTGGTGCTTTATTAAGGCAACCCTAGCAGAATGATACATTAAATCTGCCTATATACTGAACATTCTAAAATATGGGCCAAAAGTTGGGTAAATCAAATTCAGCCTTTTTAACCTAGAATATGTAGATCACTGCTCAGTGAGAAAGGAAATGAATTCATATACTGTCATTTTGCTGAATGAAATGAATCTAGATAAAAAACTCGCTGATTCTTATAGACATTTAAATTAATTGTTTAGACATTTAAATTAAACTTATTAAACATAGTGTTCATGTCTATTTGCCCTTTATCCATGAATTGTGTTACTATATACATCATGTCTATCAATCAGATCAGTATAAGCCTTTTTTTAATTGTTTTGAGGAGCTTGCTTTAGCTAATGAGAAATTATTATATAATCATTATATATGACTAAGCATATTTATGGATTTTCGATATCGTCATACGGATGAGTTTCGGTAGCAATACTATATGGTTTTAATGTTAATATTATATTTGGTAAGATGACTTTCTTCTCTTTGTTCTTCTGTCTCATATTATTATTTGATACAGCATAGTGTGTGGCTAAAAGCTCAGTCTTCGTGTATCCGGATTCCTTCATTGATTAGCTATGTGATCTTAGGAAAATTCCTTAACCTCTTGGTGCCTTGGCCTCCTTGTGGGTTGCTATGAAGAAAAACAAATAAGCCTAAAGTGCTTAGAATAATGCCTCATGCATAATAAACACCGAGTAAATGTTACCCGTCATTGTTGCTATGAGCCAAGCATTATTCTAAGGTTTTCGCCACTCTGATGGATGGTACCAATGAAAGATCCATTTACAGATGAGACAGCTGACGCCACAGAAAGGCTTGGTAGCAAGTGAGTGGGAGATCCAGGACTCAAACCTAGGAAGTTCCAAAAGCCACTCTCTTCACCAAAACAGAGTAAGTCCTCTGTGTGGGAAGTCTCTAAAAAAGTCAGCTATTTTTATCATATCCATGCATGTTTACTTTCCTGAATTAATTGCAGAATTATTTTGTAGAGTTCCAACATGTCCTGGTGAATTTGGATAGCTTTAAATTTGTAAATTAACTTAAAGAGTATTGACTTCACAGTATTTATCTCTTCTTTTATATCCCTTAACAAAATTATTTTCTGATTTTCTTTATACAGGTTATGCATCCCTTTCTAAATGTATTTCTAAATATTTTATATTTTTGTTATTTTGAATACCAACTCTTTCCCTTTTTTTCTTACCCTTTTGTATTTCCTAGATAGAGAATTAAAGGGATAAAGAAATTAATGTGTGAGAGCACCTGATACATGCATTATACATTAAAATCCCAATTAATTCTCACAAAATGTCTAAGTACAGCTCATCGCTTACTCTGTGCAAGTAAGAGTTCACAAGTGCACTGGCTGCACGTGGCATATGCCATTTACCTGGACTCTCTCTAAACTCATAGGCAGTCATTCCCGCTGGGATTTTGGTGCTGCCTGGCAATTCTACATATTTCCTTGATCTATTCCCTCTCTCCTCTCTCCTAAAACAACTACTTCACGTCTTTGCTTTCATCAAACCTCCAACACCTCTTCCTCATCCTTCTCCCATCTCACTTTTTTTGAGACAATTCAAGCAGCAATCAGAAAAGACTGAACATCCATTGATACTCTTTTGAAAACATAAGCACTTCCTTCCCCCTCACACAGGTGGTATCACACTGTCTACTATAGTATAATACTGTTCTGCATCTTGCTTTATTCACTTAACAATGGATCTTGGAGCTCACTCTTAGTAGTATATAGACATCTTTCACATTCCCTTTTATACCTGCATAGCATGCAGCCACTAATAATGGACGTTTAGGTTGTTTCCAGTCTTTGGCTTTTTCAAGTACTGCTACAATGAAAAAGTCTTGTGCATCTATCGTTTGCTGTTTTTGCCAGGTTATATTTGAGGTAGGTTTCTAGAAGTGGGATTGTGGGGTCAAAGGGGTGAGAATATAAATATAAATATAAATATAAATATATATACACACACACACACGCACATGTAACATATGTATGATAAAATATATACATATGTAATATATGTATAATGTATACATACATTTAAATTATACACACACAAACACACACACAAACCTGTTTCTCCATAGCCTTGCAACAGAGTTTTTGCTTTCAAACTTTTAGATTTTGCTAATCTGATAAATGGCATCTCAATATTGCTTTATTTTGTATTTCTCTTCTCATGAGTGAGATTGAGCATATTTTTGTATGTTTGCATTTCGTCTGCCAAACGCATTTCTTTTTCTTTGAACTCTTTTTTATTGTTTTGCTCATTTTGCTTTTAACTTGTTAGTTCTATTTCTTCCCATGTTTACCATTATCTTTGAACACATCCCCTTTTGCTTCCATAATTCCACCTGTCGAGTTTACCCACTATCTTCATTTAGCTAAGATCAATAGTTATTTCCTAGGCCTTGCCTTATTTGACCCATCAGTAACACTGGGCACAGCTGACCACTCCCTCCTCTAGAAAGGCCTTCTTCTCTTGACTCTGGCTTATCATACACTCCTGTTTATCCTGCCATCTCGTGGCTCTTTACCACTCACTTTCCTTTCTCCTGTTTTACACATCTCCCCGACTCTAAATGTTGGTGTGTCCTAAGACTCAGTCTAGTAACACTCCCTCCCAGAAAGGGTTCAGCCAGTCTCATGGTCTGAAATAGGCTGATGACTCTCCCATGTAGACCCTCTACCCTGAACTCCACCTCCAGGTTCCTGGCTGCTCACTATCTCCATCCAGATGGCCAGTAGGCATCTCAAAATTAACAAGTCTAAAATCCATCTTCCCCCTACCCCTGGGTCTCCAAGTTCTTTTACATCCTTCTAATAGTGTGGGCAAAGCATTTTGGATTTGTGTTTGATTCCTCTCTTTCTCTCATATTCTATATCTAATCTCACAGCAAAACTTATTAAGTATTTCTTCAAATTATATCCAAAATCTGACCTCTTTTCTTTTTGGTGAGGAAGACTGGTCCTGAGCTAACATCTGTGGCAATCTTCTCTGTTTTGTATGTGGGACACTGCCACAGCATGGCTTGAGTGGTATGCAGGTCCATGCCTAGGATACGAACCCACGAACCCTGGGCTGCCAAAGTAGAGTGCATGAACCTAACTACTATGCCACTGGGCTGGCCCCAGAAAATCTGACCTCTTTTGATTATCATCTCTTTCCTGGGTTATCACAAAATAACTGGTCTCCTGGATTCTACCCTTGCTGCCTTTATAGTTTATTTCAACATAGAAGCTAGAGTGATTCTTTTAAAGTGTAAGTCCAGTTCCATCACTCCTCTGCTCGAGGCATTGTAGCAGCTTCCTGTTTTATTTCAAATAGAAGCTAAAATGCTCACAGTGTCTGCAGAACTTATAGGACATCCTCTCTGCCACCTGCCCCACCCAGGCCCATCTCACCCCACTGCTTTCATTCTGGTTCATTTCACACCAGACATGCCGCTTCTGTGCTGTTATCCAACAGATGGAGTATGCTTTCTCTCAAGGGCGTTTGGCTTGCTGTTTTTCTGGAACTTTCTTATCCTTCACCTTCTTCACATAGCTTCTCAACTAGTCTTTTATCTGTAATGCCTTCCCAAACTACCTTATTTCAAATAGCATGTACTCATCTGCCCATACCTCCTCTGGCCTGGTAGTCCCTAGCTCCAATGTCTATTTTTCTCCATAGAACTTACAGCTATCTGGTGTTCTACATACTTTACCCGTTTGTTCGCTTATTGTCCCTATGTGCCCACTAGAATACAAATTCTATGATAGCAAGAGTTCTCATCTTGACCAAAGCTGGATTCCCAGTGCCTTCGAACAGTGATTGGCTCCAAGTAGCTGCTCAAATATTTGTTGAATAAACCACTATGTGCACAAAGTGTTGGCATCCTCATTTTCAGCTAAGGACATTGGGACTCAGGGAGCTTAAGTAACTTTCCCAGCATCTTGTAGCTAGTAAATGAAGTCAGAGTCTGTGCTCAGGTGCATGCGACTCCAAAGGGCTCCTTCTTTGTTTGGCATTGTGCTGCCTCCCATGAGGAGGGTTTGTACTGACATTTGAATTTTGAGGAAATGGTTGGAGTACAGGATAAATCTTCAGAGCATCTGGGTTCTGGTCCTCTCTCAGTCACTAAATAATGGTGAGATCACGGGGAAGCAACTTAAGTTTTTTGGTTCTCAATGATCACTGTAGTAATCTGAAGGTAAGAAAAGTGTCTCTAATCACTGAGGTTTATTCTGGCGAGCACAGCCTACAGCCTTTGCGGCTCACAGTGTGCTTAAGCGGATGATACACAGCATACCCAATTCCACTGTAGTTCTTAAGGTAAGAAATACAGAGAGAGATTGGGTTAATTTTGTTTTCTTTGGGTTTAAGCCGTTTTGCTAGGTCTGATGTTAACATACTACAAAGGTTTCATTGTTTTTCTCTGCAAGAGGTACAACTCAGAGGTAACTTAAAAAAAAAAACTTGCTTCATATCCTTGCCAATGTTTGACGGAGTCTTTCTACCCCTCCCCCAAGTAAAACAAGACATAACTTCATACCACTGGCCTCAACAAAATTGCCGTATGTTTTAGAAAATCTGCAAATAATGTATCATGCCTTGTCAAAAACGAGCTCTTTAAAATTTTGTTTCAAATCTAGGCATGCAAGCACAGTACAATAATTATAACTTGAAGAGCTTCTCTAAGAACATTGTGAAAGATTAAACAAAACCCTGTAAGGTGGACACGTGTAGCAACGGAGGAGTCGGGCTCTTAACAGTTATTATAGCCTCCCTCTGTCCCCGGGTCTCCACTCTGCTAGTTAAAAACAAAGAGATGCTCACAGAGAAATCTCAGAACTGACAGGCTGCTTCCTGCCACAGTTGGGGAGTGGCATTTGGAATTGGAATATATTATGTGAGTTATAACGGAAATAAATCTCATTTGTAGTCTCTCCAGTCCTTTAATTAGAAAAGAAAAAGAAAAAGCACAACAAACTGTCCTAGGCCCCAGAACTATAGTTGGCAGGAAGTAATTATCATTCTCGGAGCCAGAGCAAATGCCCAGGGGCCATGTACAAAGCCAACTGCAAAATTTGACATGCATAGCATTATATGGCATCAAAAGATCCTGCTGTAATTATCACGTTTTACCCTCAGAAAAATGGCTTCCTGTTTACCCTTTCCTGTTGTCAAGGGGCCAAATGGGAAGCCCATTCCTCACCTCAGTTTCTTTTGTATGATTTATCAAGGGTGGGACTTCAGTTCTTGAAAAATTTCTGGATGAACCAGCAGAAAAAATCCTCTCACTTGTTCACTGCAATGACCCAGCGGGTTAGGGGGATTCATACCACTTACAATTAGGCTAAGCTCCTGTTTGCACACTGAGATTGTCAGTGCTATCAATAAGACAAAAGCTAAGAGTACCACTGATATAGTTTCATGAATAATTGGTCAGTTTCTTTTAACTGTTTTCTAGGAACTGGATGCAAACTTCAGCGTGTACCAGGATCACTGGGGACTTTTTCTCCCCAGCTTTATTGAGAGATAATTGACATATAACATTGTATAATTATAAGGTGTACAACATGATGACTTGATATACATGTATATTATGAAATGATTACCACAATAAAGTTAGTTAACACATCCTTCACCTCATAGCTACCTTTTTTGTATGTGTAGTGAGAACATTTGAGATTTACTCTCTTAGTAACTTTCAAGTATATAATACAGTATTGTTGACCATAGTCACCAGGCTATACTAAGATGCACAGAACTTATTCATCTTATAACTAGAAGTTTGTGCCTTTATGTCAACGTCTCCCAATTTTAAAATTCAGACTCCTAAGTGCGACCCCCAGGAGAGTTTGATTTACAGACATAGGCTGTGTAATGATGTTTTGGTCAACGACGGGCTACTTATACGACGATGGTCCCATAAGATTAGTACCATATAGCCTAAGTGTGTAGTAGGCTATCCCATCTAGGTTTGTGTGAGTATACGTCTATGTTTTCACAATGATGAAATCATCTAATGATGTGCTTCTCAGAACATATCATTGTTGTTAAGCGATGCATGACTGTATTTAGTCTGATGTAGGGTCCAGGAATCTGCATTTAGACAAACAACCTAGGCACTGGAGATCAAACTGGATATGCGCTTCTCCCACACCTTAGGTTAGAGGGTGGTGAGAGTGAGAATCAGTACAAACAAATCAAGAAGTCCCTCTTAGGCCTTCCTGAAGTTCAGGCCAAGGCCTCTCTCAAGAATGGTTCTCTTGACCTCTCTTTTTCTCTTGGCAGGTACTTCCATCCTTGGGCCTTTGGAATTTTTCTGTGTCCCTTTTCCCACACCTAGTACTCAATGTAGAATGGGACCGACTCCCCAGAGCCCCCTTTATCAACCATCAAGGCAAGCATTATAAGAATTTTATTGAAAATCCTTATGGGTAACAAATTGGACATCAATGTAGGGAAATTAAAATCATCCTGAATTTTGTCAAAGATTTTATAGCTGTGGCTCTAAGCCTGCTTCCCACCTGAAGGAATGGAAGAAACTCCGGGTTTTAAACTTTGATTCTTATTCCTGAAACTAGAAATCCCTAAGCTTCCCTTCCTTCCTGTCCCTACTTCTTGCTCCAACTCGAGTAAAGGCCCCAAGATCTCCAATGATTCGTGGATGTCTGCCAATTGAGTCAGTCATTCTCTTTGTTTCGGTGTTTCAGTAGCAAAACAAATACCAGCCACCTTTCATCAACTTAGATGGATTTCCTTAGTCAGAGGAGAGTTTATATAATGGAAAAATGAGAACTATTAGGAAGAGGTAACTTCTTTCAGAAATTGACCATCTCCGGTATTTGGCACCTCTCTTTATGGTTCTGAGCAGAAGAGCCTCCAGGACAGGCCCTTATCTCCCCCACAAATTCTAACAGGTCCAGATTTTTAAAATTTGACTTTTTATTTTAAAATTCAAGCACATCCAGGAGACTTAAACTGCCAGTTACTTATTGTGCCATATTGTGAACTCCTTCTTTCCTTCCTTCCACCCACAATTTTCTTTTTTTTACATACGCATTGTTTCAGGCCCCAGAGAAACAAAGTTGAATAGGACAGAAAGGGTTCCTAACTTAATGGACAATTTTTAAAAATACATGATTAAGTAAATAAAATATTTAAAAATTTTTAAATAAATACAGTACAAAATAGTTAACTATGCTTGAAAAAAGCAAAATAGGAAAATTGGATGGAGAGTGACTGACATAAATCTTAGATAAGCAGAAAGCAGAGTTTTAATTGGGGAATAGCTATGTCAGAGCAAGTGGCACTGCTAGAGAAGAGAGACCTGGGAACAGTTGTAAAATGCAGGTCCCCAGTGAGGTAAAGAACAGAGCAAGTAGGGCTCATGGGAGTGGGAGGTAAGAGTGGGCAGGGTGGAGAAAAGGTATGGAATGGAGCTCACATTTGACTTTGCTTGTTTGTGATGTTGCTTGGATTCCTGGTGATAATCTTGTTCCCTCTGTGCCTTTGATAATCTTCTCATTCCTTATGTAAATAAGCATGAAGCCTAGAATGATCAGCTCTTCAGTCTGGATTCCCCAGACTGCCAGCTCCATGTCCCCAGCTAAGGGAGACCACTGAGCTCTGCCTGGGGCGCCCCTCCCTCAACTGTGAGGCCTGGTGACTCACTCCAAGGGCAAACTGGGTCAATTGTAGGGCTTACCCTATTTGTTTCCCCTCCATCAGGAATCGCTGTTCTTCACTAACACATGTTCAATATATGAGCATTGTTATTTCATACATTGTGCCTATTTTTAAAAATTATTTCAGATAAGGGAGTAAATCTAGTCCATCTTGGCCATAGTTGACAATGAGTCCTCTATACTTCCTATAAGGAGCGACAGACGTGCTTCACACCCTGGCCACACACAACTGGTTCCCTCTGAGATTTGTTCCTGAGCCTAAGGTAGCCATCTGGGCTGGTCAGAGAACAATTACTAATGTTTCCAATTCTTTCTTCTCTTGGGGACAATAAGTACAAAGCATCTAAAAAGACAATGGTAGCAGAAGGATCAGCAGACACAGGCATTGAAATAACCCAAAAGCCAAGGGGCGTAAAGAAAGTGGCAATCAGAAACTATGTGCAGTAGAAGCCATGGGTAAGAAAGAAGCGTGGGATAGAGAAAAAGGGACAAGAGGGTTGGCAGTGATCAGCTTGATTCGAAACTAGAAACAGAGAGGGAGATAAAACTTGAGAGAGGAGTCATGGGGAAGGCGGACTAGAGATTCTCTTGTGTTCTGAATGATTTTCCCGCTTTCTATAAAACTTGACTATACTACTTCCAAGCATTTCCAATGCTTCCTTGCCTTCTTCTGGCTCTCTTCAGTAACCCTCATCAATTGAGGTAACCTGTCTCCAACTCTGTTTCCAAAAGAGCTTAAGACTCACCTATTGGATTGTAGATAATGGCGGTTGGTTGAACCATGAGGCAGGGTATCAGGTATGTATATGTACTGGTCATCTGTTGTAAAACCATACAATGGGACCCATGTAATGGGAGATATAAATATGTACCTATTTCATTAAATTCTATATGTCGTCCCTCGATTATTACAAACCACAGAGACAATCCTACCAAAAAACAGAAAGGAAGAACCCTGTTTCAGGACCAATGAAAAGATATGATACTTAAAGTGCATTCATTCTTGAGATGACTGCTCAAGTGTCCTTTCCTCAGAGATGCTCCCCCTGCTCCCTCACTCTGTCAGATACCCTGTTATGCACTCTTATAGTACTCTTCCTTCATGCACTTGTCTCTGTTATAATCATATCTTGTTATGACTATGTAATTTATGTTTCTCCTCAGCTCCGTTATAAACAATAAAGGGTGGAGACTCTATAAACATTAATTAAATTAATGGATGGATGCTTTAACACCATGAGAAAACAAAATCCATGTGACGGAAACTGTTAGTTTTCACCAAAAGCCATTTCAGTTTTATCCTGGAGACACCTGACTATATTTCTCAGGCTCCCTCATACACAAATGTGGCCATGTGAATGAGTACAAGGGAGGTGAGTCATTTCTAGGAATGGCCTTTTAAAGTCTCCCATATGCACGCTCTTCCAGGTATCACCTCCATTTGAGTGATTTGGAGGATGACCCCAGTAGCCCCTCCACCACTCTTCTTCCGTCTCCCCCTCCCCTAGGGAAGGCTTAGGAGCCACATGTTGAGGATGATAGAGCTACAATATGAAAGGAGCCTGAGTATCCAAATCACCACATGGAACAGAGTTACTACGTGGTAAGAAACATCTGCTTTGGACTATTAAATAAGTAGAAACAAACTTTTATAGTGTTTGAGCCAATATATATCTGTGGATCTATTCATTATTGTAGCCTAGCCTACTCTATGGCAATCCATATGCATGAAGGTCTTGGGGAGATATGAGGATGGAGAATGCATCAACCATGGAGAGCAGGGATGCTCTGGCATTAGAAAATGTTCGCAATTAGAAATTAGAGATGCTAAGGTTCAAGCAATGCCTGGAAAGTCAGCTGCCGATTCTTCAATGTCCAAGAATGTTAAATATCATTTGACAGACTACTGGTGAACGAATCTGGTGATTTCTTGAGATCCCTTACAGATCTATTGTTCTATCTGTATTTACGACTGTTGCTTAGAGGAAAAAATTCATCTTTGTTTACATAGAGATACCTTGTCATGACCTCTGAGAAATATGGCATTGGGCTTTCTGGAATAATTGACCATTTTATTATCCTACTGGACGAAGTTCTATACTCCATGCCAACAGAGCCCTTGTGAGGCTGGCTTCATAAAAATAAAAGACAAGAGGTAAAAACACCCATGCATAGCCCCAAATAGGTTTTCAAAGCTAGCTTTGATAAAAATTCTTTTGACTAAAGGACATAGGAACCCGCTCATCAAATAAGAAAGATGTACAATCTACCTGTACCAAAAGGAAACCATCTTGACTTGACCTAACTATGGAGTAAAATAACATACTCTGCTTTGGGAAACAGAAGGCAGATTTGGCCGTTATTTATTCTTAGCATGCAAATGGCTAAATGCCTATGAATGTTGTCTTTTAAAAGAATACATAACAGCAAAGAAGAGCCTAATTCAAAACTCTCGGGACACCTGTCCTTTACAGTTAGTACTTTGCTTAATTTAGTTCGCCTATTTTTCAGACCATGAAACCTTTTGCTAGCAAAAAATGTCCTTTTTTTTCTTTAAATATGTGCTTTACAGCAATCAGGCAGTCAACAAATATCTCTAGCACCACATCCTATCGACCCCTTTGGCAAATAGGACGTGATTCCTGCCCTCACATAGTTTCTGTTCCTGTTGCAGAAATCCTGAATCTAACAAGGAATAAGCAATGTTTAAGTTGCAAATTAGAGGTAAGTATAAAATTGACATGGATTTTGACTTTGGATAGACTATTTTATTGGCTAGGAGTTAAGTTTAGTTGCATGTGACAGAAAATCTAAATAAAATAGGTTCAAGAAGATAGGGCTTTTTTTTTTTTTAACTCTCCCACACGGTGCATTGTGGAGAAAGGTAATCCAAGGCTGGCCCAGTAGCCCAAGAATGTCAGGGGCAAGGTTGCTGTGATGCTCTTGACTTGCCCTTCATAGTTGCAATGTGTCTACTGCAGTTCCAGCCATTTCTTCTACAGTGATAGGCTGATAGGCCACTGGGTGTATGAGTCAGTCTCCTAAGGCCAGTATTATCATCTTATGTTTTCTATGTTGGGAAATAGGGTAAGAGAAGTTAAATAATTTTCCTGAGAAAATACAGAGTGCAGCAGCAGCCTTGGGAATCACACTAATACAGTTTGCCTTCAGAAACCAAGCCATTAACCTTTGCACTATATCGTTCTCCTGTGTGCTAGTCTTGGCAAAGATGATGTGAACCTAAGGTGGTAGTGAGGGCAGAAGACTGGATTGAGGTAGACATAAAATTTTCCACTGAAATTTTCTCTTTTAAGAGGAATGTTGCCTAGAGGAGAAGTTTATAGTGTTTGTCATTAAACAAAAAAAATCTCAAGGGTTTAGAAAAAGACCAACCCGGGAAGTAGTGGAAATAGGATGTTCATTTACTTCAAAGCAAACAGGGAAAAGGCGAAGAGGAAGAGGGGGAAAAAACCGTCCAAGGCAGTGAAAGTGTAGACAACACTCCTTTGCCGTGTGATTTAAATTTCCTCTGCGTGTTTCTTCTCCCCACCCCACCCATTTCCTAATTATCTGGCACCAAAAGTTTTGCCTTTGTTTTTGTTTAGCCTTTGCTCTTTCCTTTTCTTTCAATTAATCCTTGATCTCAAGAAAGTTCCTATTCTCCATTCCTTATTTCCTTCTTTTCCTCATCATCCTTCAACCTAGAGATCTCCCCAGCCTCGGGGAATCTATCTTTTATTTTTATTTATTTATTTATTTATTATTATTTATTTTATTAAGATATAATTGACACAACATTATGTTAGTTTCAGGTGTGCAAGATAATGATTTGGTATTTGTATATTTGCTAAATGATCACCACAATAAGTCTGGTTAACATCTATCATCATTCATAGTTATAATTTTCTTTTTCTTGTGATGAGAACTTTTAAGATCTACTCTTTGAGCAACTGTCAAATGTACAAGACAGTGTTGTTAACACTAGTCACCATGCTGTATGTTATATCCCCAGGAATCTAACTTTGAGCTACTGCAGAATGTGGAGGTTTTAATTTTGGACCTTACAGCTTAATAAGTGGTAATGGTTTATCTGTCCTCTAATTATCACCATATTTCTCCCCTCTGCATCCTCTTATTTATACTCTCTTCCTGACATTAGTACCATCTGACCACTGGAGTGTAGGCATTTTTATTTGGGTGAGAGTGGCCAAGCTCATCTGGGCCATAGAGGTCAGCATTTTATGTTCTTAGTGTGCACAGGAATGCAGGAATAATCCTGTATAAATTTTTTATAGGCTTCAAAAATATTGAATCCAGAGGCTGGCCCAGTGGCGCAGTGGTTAAGTGCGCACATCCCGCTTCGTTGGCCTGGGGTTCGCTGGTTTGGATCCCGGGTGCGGACATGACGCTGGCTTGTCAAAGCATGCTGTGGTAGGCGTCTCATATAAAGTAGAGGAAGATGGGCATGGATGTTAGCTCAGGGCCAGCCAAAAGAGGAGGATTGACAGCAGATGTTAGCTCAGGGCTAATCTTCCTCAAAAAAAAAAAATATTGAATCCAGACAAGATGTATCTGGTTATCAGATAATTTCTGTTACGACTTGTGCTAAAGAGGCCAAAATTCAATTTCTTGATTAACAAATCCCCAGCACGGCACTCAAAATGCTTAATGATCTTGAACCTGCCTCCCTTTCTGGGTTCCTGTTTCAACATGCTGCTCTTTTCCCTGCCTCTCCAGTTACTATGAGTCACTCAGACCAAAATCTAGTGTTCGTTTCTTGAAGGAATCTAATCTGTCCACTCTGTGGCCTTGCACATGCTGGTGCCTCCATCCTGAAATGCCCTTCTTCACCTTATTTTCCTTCTACCCTTCCAGGGATCCATCTCCCAGGAACCATTGTTTGTCATGACCAATCTGGGTTAGGTGCTGCTTATTTGAAGCCCCTTGGTATCCTATAAATTATTGCTATGATGTCATATGGACGTTGATTACATATTGGTTTCCCAAGTGGACTGTGAACGTTAGGAGGAAGAGCACATTTGATCTTTGTATCCCTAAACAAGCACAATGCCTGACGCACGAACGGGCCACAAAGATGTTAATATGAAATAAGACAGGATGTGTCAGTTAGCCACGTGCAGGGGGAACCTAAGGTGTTAATTTCAAATATTATTCAAGGATAAAGTTTATAAAGTCAAAACATAAATCTAGTCCAAGGGAAACTCCTCAAGGCCTATTGGAGAAAAAGAATATGCTTATTTAGGAATGACCCATTTCAATTATTTTCAAACTCGATTCTGACAAACTCTTAACCTCATGAGGGTGTCACTTTGAGTCTAAAAATCATTACACTTTGAAGACAGACCTATCGCCTCCTCGAATTCGTTTACTGATATAAAAGAATATAAAGAAAATTCAGTAACATAATAGGAAGAAGGGCTGGCCAGGTGGCGCAGCGGTTAAATGCACACGTTCCGCTTCAGCAGCCTGGGTTCGCTGGTTCAGATCCCGGGTTGGGACATGGCACTGCGTGGCAGGCCATGCTGTGGTAGGCGTTCCACATATAAAGTATAAAGTAGAGGAAGATGGGGACAGATGTTAGCTCAGGGTCAGCCTTCCTCAGCAAAAAGAGGAGGATTGGCAGCAGTTAGCTCAGGGCTAATCTTCCTCAAAAAAAAAAAAATAATAATAATATGAAAAACCCTGAGGCCTAAGTTTGCCGTCTATACATGGCTCTTTGGTGCAAATGGCGAAGGAACTCCACACTGTCTTTCTGACAGTAATTCAGTAGGGGGCTTTAAGGAAAGATAAGGTGAAACATTCACAGTGAGATTGTTTTCAAAATTCAAATTTGACATATTTGTGAGACTTAACACCACAAAGAAGAGAAATTCTGTCAAATACAAAAGACAAAGGTATGAACCTTCAGTTGTAAAATAAGTAAGTCATGGAGATATAACATACAGCATGATGACTATAGTTAATAACACTGTGTTGCATATTTGAAAGTTGCTAAGAATGTAGATCTTAAAAGTTCTCATCACAAGAAAAAAACTTCTGTAACAATGTCTGGTGACAGATGTTACCTAGTCGTATCGTGGTGATCATTTCACAGTATATACAATATCAAATCACTATGTTGTACACTCAAACCTAAAATAATGTTGTGTGTCAATTATACCTCAGTGAAAAAAAGACAATTTTGCTTTTCCATTCCTTTTTTCCTACTTTCTAGACTTCTCTTCTGCTTATCGCCTCATTTAACTTGTCAAGAAGAGAGAGGGCGCTTAGTCAAAGAATTCCAAGATCCAAAATAATTCACAGTTTCTACAGCTAGAGTACTTTCTGATCTCAGCAGCAAGCAAATATTTAGAGCTGGGCCGTTAAGGGAGATAAATGATTCCTTAATACGTTTTAATGGCTTTCTGGTTGGCAACCTCGCATTGAAGCTTTCCAAACTGGAGCATTGGCAGACCTGGAGGATAGTAGCTCTCAGTTGGGGCAAATCAAAGTCGGTGCTGAATTCCTTTGAATGATAGTCTTTGATGTATTTGGAGAAGTTACTGCAGCAACAGAGTATGTCACCTGAAGTTCAAAAGAACATCTGAAGATGTCAGAGGAAATGAGTAATCCTTACCTGGAGAAGAAAAGCAGGTAGCCAACGCCTCTTTCCAGAAAGTGACAGTGGTAACTACATCGCTCATGGTCGCTGTCTTTTATTAAGAAAACATTTACAGTTACAGCATTTGCTGTGAATGAGCATGCGTAAGATAACCCATGAGAATCACAACATTTTAGGCATTCCTATGATCTCTTTAAAGCAAACGTTAAGCTCAAATCTGGACATTCTTAATTTAAAAAAAAATAGCAACTAATCTTTTTTTCTTTTTCTGATCCCTAGTGATCTACCTTTTAAAAACTAGTTTGCCTGTCAATATATACATACAATTTTAATGTGTCAGTATTTTAAAAGTTAGAAATAATTATGCAAACTATCTTTTGTTGGAAAGATAAGGTGAATTAGGATAATTTTCATAAAATTGTAAGCAGTGATTTTCACTAAGATAACTAAAAATGTAATATTTAAAATGCTATCATGACTGTGTTAAAAACAGAGTTACTTAAGGTGATATATATATCTATGTATACGTATATACATGCAAATATACACACACATACGCATTTATATACTTACAAATTTAAAACAGAAATTTGTCTTAAAAGTAGGTTGCCTTTATTTGTGTGAATATATTTTGGTAAATTCATAAAAAAGCCAATGTTGCTTTTTTTTTTTCACTTCTCAATTTGAATGCAATTCTACTTCAGTTTTTTAAGTTTGGAAATCTATCACTTACTGGTAGACGTCAAATGGAAAGCAGAAATTTAGCTTCTTGGAAAAAGTTGGAATGGACAGTGCAGGCTATTTCTGGAGGCCGCTAAGCCATTGTTTCATTAGCACCTAAAGCAGGATGTCAGTAACGCTGGTCGTTAATCACATATTTTGTCATCCTAAACTTTTGTCCCAGGGAGAAAAATTTTAAGCCTGTATATAATTTTTAAGAAATTGAAAGTCCCATCATGTCCTAGTTTCCTGGACCATGGTGATTTCTTATGTCTAGAGCTATTTGTAGTACTCTGTGTTATGTCAGCATTGACTTCATGACAAAATAAGGACACCTGTTGAAAAATATCCTTCCAGATCTAGTAAATATAAAGAGGATAAAAATATTCCCCAGGGTTTAAGTTCACATATGACCTCAAAGAAAACAACTTTAGCTTTGAGGTCATATATGACTAATGCTTATGGTGTTTTTTCCTGTAGCAAAGCCATTTTTCTCCACCTCTATTGCCAACCTCCCACCTCTGAGACTGGGTTCGTGTCCCTTCTATGTGCGTTCATAGAACTCTGTGCAGGTGTGATGTGGTCTTCTCAGTCATTGTTGTAATTGTCTGATAACGTGCTCTGGCACAGACCTGGTACTTACGATAACTCAATGGTTGATTTAGTGAAGACTGTACTCCATCAGTTCTAATATGCACAATTTTACACCACTGATGGGTCTTGAGAACAATGTTGTCCAGTCATCCCTGTTGACCTGGGGACCATGATCATAATTAAAACAGAAAAGATATATATGAAGAGCAGTGGAGTATAATTTGATTTTAATGAAGCATTTATTCATCATCTGAGTTGAAGAACAGCTCTCTATGTTCTTGTAAAGCAATTACCAATTGCTCTTCTGACCTTGTTCCTTCAGCGCATGGCCCGTAAACAGCAGCACCCTTGTTACCTGAGCGCTTGCTGGAAATGCGGAATCTCAGGCCCAATCCCAGACCTCCTGAGTGAGAATTTTCATTTTAATGAGATCCCAGTTGCACACGTCCATTAAAGTTTCAAAAGCATTGCTTCATGGGACCTAAGAAAGGAAGACACCCAGAAGTAGATGAAGCTGTGTGACATTTTTCTTGCCGTGATGTGTAGAAGAGAATTCTCTCTCACATGCCTAGAGCTGTAGCTGAAGGCAGGGAAATGGCTGCAGCTCCCAGACTATAAGAAAAGAAATTCAAGGACAAAATAGTCTGGTATGAATGATTGCTTTGTGGAACGTGCCTTCTCTTAAGGCGTTCTCCTACTGTTTAGTTGGAAGCTTTGATTTCTTTTTCAGTGATATTTGCGTTAATGTTTCAATTTCCAACTCCTGACATCATGCATTCGATGACACGTGGTATTTCTTCCTTCTGAAAGATCAGCTTTCTGAGGGCAGAGGCAGGGTCTTGACCCAGCACCTTGCTCTGTCTCTAGAACCAGTTCAGTATCTGGCGAATAGTGAGCACACAAAATCCATCTATTTATAGGAGGAAGAGGAATTTAGACTTCTCAAACCTTTCTCTACCTTTGAAAAATGAGGTTAATTTTCTTGAGGTTTATTGTTCTGAATCACTAAATCCTGTAAACCAGAAGAGTATAAAAATTTGTGGGTCTCAAATATAAACAGGGAGCAGGAGAAAAGTTAAATAAAATATGATTTGTACAGGTTCAGCATATGACTTATACAGAGCATGCGACAGAGAGTCCAGAACCTGAGTTTCAGCTCCAGGCCCACAGCTTTATGCGAACCTCTCTGCCTGTCTACACTTCTGCTTCCTCATCCTTCTGAGAAATGGACCATGGGAGGTCTGCTGGATGAGCTCTGTGTCTTCTTCCAGGTCAAGCCCCGGTCTTTTGTCTGCCTTTCTAAAGCTCCTAATGGCCATCCTCACTCTACTTTATGTGCTTCCTTGCTTGGGTATAAATTTGAACTCCCAGTGAGATAAAAAAGATAATAGTTGAAAAAGTAACAGTCTGTGCTGGTCCACATTGTGTTCATTAACACCTACAAGCTTTCAGGGCATCTAGTTGAAAATTAAATACATAATTGAGCTGAATAAAATTAAAGAGCTAGATAGAAAATTTGAGCCATCTTTTTTGCTCTATTTCTAGTAGTTTTAATCTTAACACATTATTTAAAGATTTTCTGACTCTGACACTGAAGCCTTTCTGTATCTTTAAAGAGGATAGTCTCTCTTTCTTTCTCTCTCTCTCTCTTTTAACATTTTACAGACTGTGGGAAACAGTGATAACTTCATTTCTAGAATTTTCCAAAGATAAACTCGTCCATTTATGCTCATAAAGATGAAGCATAGCTGGGAAGAGGACATCTGGAAAAATAACAGAATTGAGCTCGGGTTTCAATCAGATGAACAAGTCAACGTTCCATACAAGATTAGTCACGCAGGGGTTGGTCAGAACTTGAATTCTCCACAACTACTCCACTCACTACTTAAAAGTATTTTCTGATCATTTTTTTTTTTAACGATGAGAATTTTTATCTGTTTTGTGGATTATGTACTTTTCAGTAAATTGGTTGGGTAAGAACTGATGTGAAAGGGACTGAAAAATATACAACTAAAATGAAAACAGACAGCAGGCAGGGTCTCTTTTAACTTTCAAATTTGGCTTCGATTCTGCGCTCCCATTTCTGCCTTTGATTAGAGCCCAAAGGTGCCGCTTTGTTGTCTTCCAGATGCAATTGCCACATATGTGTTTGGGGCACTCGAGTGAAGCCTCAAGTAAAGGGTGTTCCAGGATTGGATTAAAAACCCCATCTTAGCTGATTTTTATCCTCACCTTCTTAGAAATTGGTTATGAAAGCTCTGGTTTGTAGTTATCTACTATTCATGATTTAGATTATGTAGGATATGATCTATTTCCAGACAAATGTAAATTAACATACATTTTCAAAAGAATAAGATTTTTGGAATATGCAAATGTCTTTAAAAAAACACTTAAGGGATACAGAGTAATCAGAGTATTTTGTCTTTGCCTCTTTTTTCTCCTATTATTCTTCTGGATAGTTTTTTTTTCTCACCTCACTCTCTTACTTTTTGAATTTTGTTGGCTTCTCATTTCAGTATTTTTCCTTAACTGGGCTTATATTTCTCATTTCTTTGTCAACAAATTGATGTAAATTCTTGTTACCTAGGACTAAAGGCATGGCATCATTGCTAGATTAGCTGTCTTTCTTTGTAAAAGTCTCTCCTTAAAACATACTTCTTCCTTAGATACAAACTCTGCTAAAATTTTCAAGGGAGACATAGGAAGAGGGATTAGAAAGGCTGGAGTAGTAGAGCCAGGAGGAATCGAAAAGATTAAATAGTCCGGAAGCTGCAAACTTGTAACCCTCAAGCCCATACGTTATTTTGTTTAATAGCTTTATTGAAATATAATTTACATATCTTAAAACTCACTTGACTTCTGTTACGTTTTTAATGGATTGAGTTTCAACACTCATAAAATCTAAAATTTTGGTTTATCTTGAAAACCTAAAGCATTTAGGAACACAGGATCTGAACTTGCATATGGACAAAATTGGCTGGAGCTAAGAGGCATCATTTTTTTTTAGATGGGATGTGAATTCTCCAGTTGACAACAGTCTCCTCTGGATCTTGTCTTATTCTCAGCCTGCTACTTTCTTTAAGTAGCTATCCAGATCCTGCTAGCGTCATTTCTATGATACTTGGTCTAGTCCAATCCCCTTAATAAATAAATATACTTGGGCCCAGAGAGATGGGAGGAGCTGCCCAAATAAATTAAAAACAATTTGTCTACCTGGAACCTATCATATGTTACTTTAGAAATATTTAATAAAATAGGCTTTAATCATAATTCTTGGTGAGAAAAACAGAGTTCATATAACAATGCTTATATGTCACTAAATTCCTTTCATGAACCACTAGTGGATTTCAGTCTGTGGTCTGAAAAACATTGTCCAAAATAATGCCTTATGTGTTTGAGTTCATCATAACAGATGCCCCAAAATTCTAGTAAACTTAAGTTTTAAGGATTAGTTTAGGGTCAAAGGTAGGTAATATGCAAATGATAATAATAGTAAGAGCAGTAACAGCTAACATTTATTGAGTACCCTGTGAAAAACGGCATTAAGAGATGCATGGAATGGGGAAGGCTCGAAAGGAGTGATGATAAGATGGGGTACAAAGTCACCTTATGGTAAATGAGTGATTTAGTTGTCAGGACATTAATAGAAGGCCAGATCTTCATTAGTTTTGAATTAGCATGGAAATTAAAGACTCTAGAACTGTGCTGTCCTATATCTTAGCCATTAGCAATAGGTAGCTATTTAAATTTCTATTTAAATTAATCAAAGTGAAATAAAATTAAAAATTCATTTTCTTTGTCACACTGCTCACATTTCAAATACTCACAAGTCACGTGTGCTAGTGGTTACTATTTGCTCGATACAGATACAGAGCTTTACCATTTTCACAGAAAGTTCTTTTGGACAGCACTACTGTAGAATGATAACATATCTTTTGAGGCATTTGAATCATGTTGGAACAGAAATTAAAATTGCCATGTGCAAACTATATACAAGTTAATCCATGCATAGTTTATAGTCTTTTATAAAATCCCGTAAGGGTAGTTGTCATTCATTTCCTTTAGAGAAGTTTAAAAGTAAACTAATGTGAATTAAATGAGCTGGGTATGGAGTTATCTTAAATTGGTTTTCTTTAAGCTGATATTTCAAGCTTCCCTCCAATTTAAGTGCAGTTGTTTGAAGTGATCAGCTAGCATTAATGTCAAGAGATTCTCATTTCAAGAATGGATAGGAAGTAATTAGGGCAAAGGCAAGTGTTGATAACGTTTATGGAATTCTCCTAGAAGCTTAAGTAGCGGATAAGCTGCAAGACAACGCAAGCCTCTATGTTCATCAAAAATATTGAATCTCTTGCAACAGTTTCTGAAGGCAAAAGAAAATGTGGCAAGTAGTCACACACCAGTCTTAGAGTGATTTTCAAACCACATTGGCCTGTTAGAGAAAATACTAGCTTGGTGCTAAAGTCAGACGTTGAAGAAATGGTTTTATAGCTAATAGATTTTATCTACCTAAGGCAAATGACACAGGATAATTGATCCATTTCACTATCTTTTTCCTAATATATTATTCTGATTCAGAGAATGAGCTAGAAGCAATTTAATTCTGCAGTTTCTCTGGTTCAGACTTTAGAAGCAAAGCCCTTTGCCTCTCCTTCTGTATCCAAACCGAGTCAGAACCCACACTCCCAGACCAATGCTTTTCTGACTACGGCTCACAGTAAGAAATACATTTTATGTTTGGGACCGTGTAAAAACCCACCTGAAGCAAAAGTGTCCTGAACAATATTTATCCTTACTACTGAGTACCTCTAATATTTCCCATTTATTCTATTCCATGTCATTGTTTTGAGATGCTAAACCCACTAAACTGCTTTCATGATCACTAACGGATTGCAAACTGCAGTTTGAAAAATATTGCCCTGAGCAATACTGGAATCATCTTTATCCATTCCTGGATATGAAACCTCCCTGAAAATTAGCTAAAATATGCGTAAACATGATGGCGCATGCACATTTGTTGATCTTTCTGAAACATAGATGGAAATACTTTGCTGCTGCTGCACTTTTGACCTGAGCTTTCCTGATGATTCGTTGGGACTTATGTTTCCACTTGCCAGAAGTTCAAAAGCTCTTCTCAAAACGGGCTTGTTAATGTTTCCACTTGCCAGAAGCAAGTTCAAAGGCCTTTCTCAAACCAGCTCATTATGACTTCGAAGATAAATGGGTTCACCTTTTGCAGAGAGCTATTACCAAGAACTGTTTTTCCCTCTCCTTATAATCTCTCCCTCTACAATTGTGGTAAAATTATAAAAACAAAAGTTGATTCTTTAAAGGCAGGCAGAACACACCAGCTGAAAGGTTCTATAGAATATGATGCAAGGAAAATATACTATCTGAATGATTCTAAGAATAAAACCCTTTGTACAACAATTTGTGTTTAGGTAGTCTGTAGTTAAAAATGTATTGCTTTAATGACAACATCTGTGTTAAAATTATTTCCAAATCTCAGTTACTGTTTGACTTATTTTCAATAATTATCATAACAAAATTTTCAATGAAGAAAAAACTTTTTACAGGTCTTCTGCTATGATACTATTACTTTATTTGTTTATAGTACCTTGTAGTCTGTAACATCTTTTTGTTTTTACTGTTGATTACTATTTTATTATGTTGATTACTGTTACCAATTATAATAATAATGATATTCTCACAACAACCTCAAGGCTTCAAAGGGAAGGCATTTTTGTTTCTATTTTACAAATGAGTTAGCCTAGTAGAGCAGAAGAAAGACAGAAATTGACCACAGGAGATAACGTTCCTATCGAAACTCTGCTAATTACCAGGTGGGTGATCCTGGGCAAGTTGCTTGATTTCCTGGTTAAAAATGCAGGATGTTCTATGATTTAAAAGAGATAGTTTAAATTAAATTGTTGAGCTCAGCAATGGAAATATAGTACGTCCTGGGATGTTTGTTGTCTGGATCTGAATAAGGGGCGAGTGGGTTTTTAAGGCTCCACAGCCGCCATCTTTTGCTTTTTCCAGATTGCCTCTGTCTTCTTTGATGGAATTTGTAATATGCTTAATTTAATAAAGAAGAAAATCCAAAGAGTTAAGGTTACATATAAGTTAATGAGAAATCATTAAAAACTCTACATTAGGGAGAAGGAGACACTGAAAAGGATTATTTCATTGACCTCCACTGATGTGGGTGATGTGGTTTTCTATTTTACTGAATTTACATTAGTTTCAAACTATTATCTTGGTTTATATTCTACTGAGAATAGATGGCCAAAAGAGCCAGGGATAGGGGCCCACCCAGTGGCACAGTGGTTAAATTTGTACATTCCACTTCAGCGGCCTGGGATTTACTGGTTTGGATCCCAGATGCGGACCTACCCACCACTTGGCAAGCCATGCTGTGGCAGGCGTCCCACACATAAAGTAGAAGAAGATGGGCACAGATGTTAGCTCAAGGCTGGTCTTCTTCAGCAAAAAGAAAGAGGAGCATTGGCAGCTGATGTTAGCTCAGGGCTAATCTTCCTCAAAAAAAAAAAAAAGAACCAGGTATAAAGATCAGGAATTATTTTATTGGAAAGGGAAATAATATGCCTATTGCTCCCAAAAATATATCATTGATTTATGACAAATAGTAAGAAAGTACATCTCATTAAAATAAAAACTCAAATGTAAGATTGCCTGGGCTTTTCACTGCGTATCTACCTCATAGCAGGCACATTGCTAGGAACTTTTATATAGCGATGATGGTGATTATGGAAGTTGATAGTGGATGTAACTAGCAGTTACTGAATGCATGCTCATAAACGTGCATGGATATTAAATAAGTTAAATCTTCCAACGACCATATGAAGGGCTGCTACCATTATCTCATTTTACTGATGAGGAAGTTGAGGCACAGAAAGGTTAAGAAATTTGTCCAAGTTACACAGTAATAAGTAAAGAAGCTGGAATCAGGCCCTAAAAATCTGACTTCAGAGACCAACCTTTCTGCCATTATATGTTGTCTACCTAATTTTTATGATAGTCATCTGAGATAAAGGTTAAAAGGCTGAAAGACTATTTTTACCTTTCTACAGATAAGGAAACTGAGGCTTAGAGAGAAGGTGCGCCTGGAATGTTGTTACAAAATTCATTAAGTAGGTTAGCTGGAATTTCAGCTGAGGTCTTCTGACTTTAATTCCTCCGCACTTTCATATATATGTGTGTATGTATATCTATATGTACATATATTTACACACACATGCATATATACCCACACACACATATACATGAACATATATACATATACATATGTGGTGTGTACATATATATATGGTATATACATATACATATAGTGTATATATATGTATATTCAGTGGTAAAACATAGAAGATACCTGAGGAAACCTAAATAATTAGACAGATGGAATGTTTCCTTCTATAATTGACAAACTTGGTAATTCTATAGCATATCTCTTTTATTAGATATTAGAGTATAGTTTTATTCATTGCATTTCTGAGATAGGACATTTTAGAGTCAGAAAAATTAGCATTTCTCACCTCTTTATTTTAATATCTTACAACCAAAATTCTGAGACACCTTTTATCACACCTAAGCTATAGACATCAAGCACATTTTTTAAATATTTTTGAATAATAAAATAAAGGACAATTACTTTTTTGATAGTTTTATCACAATTCAGTTCTTATTGAAGCTACTCTGATATAATTGATCCTCTTTGTACAATTCAGAATAATAAAGGCAAACATTTGCTTTTTATCTTTTACACACTGTGTACGCCTGACATCCATGATACTGAATATATGGCTCTTCATTTAGAGCTGTTTGTCTTATGGGAGCAGCCGAATCTAACGTCTAGATATGAACACACTCCAGAAAAATAATAAGGAACATTTTATTTCTAGAAGTTTATCTGTGAAATGAAATGACTTATATAAAAGGACCAAGAAGACAAAAGTATAGATAACCCCTCCTTCACCCCTAGATATTTGCTGAAGGAAAAGATGATTTCTAGTCAAGGAAATTTAGCTCCTTTCAGTGCCTCACCGATCTTTTGTCTTAGATATCTCTCATCTTTTCCTCAAAGTTGTAACCCTTGACATGCAATGGCGGCCATGCTTGCAGAAATGACTAGTGTGCGGAAAGAACCCCATGAAAGGTCACAATCATCACCTGAGGGCTGAATGTTAACATTTTTGCTGAGAAGAGACGTTCTTTCTACTCATTGGTGAGGATAAAGGGAAAAATGATGTGCAGAGATTTATGATTTGTTTTTCTGCTTAGGACTGTTCACAAAATGAAAGCTGGCCCGTCTGCCTGTTGACAGCCTCCTGGTAGGATCAGTCCTTCAGGGAGAGGCCAGAGGAGTGTTTGATCTCTTGGCAATCTTGCTATCTGCCTGGAAAACCACTTTTCCCTTTGCTTCACTTCCAAATTTTCTTTGTTAAAACTCCAACTGTGTAAAGGGACCATGGGGGCTATTTTATAGCTCTCCCTAAGACTTAAAGCAGATCCAATATTCTTTGGAGTGGAGCTTGATCTGGAGTAGGTACACAGGGAAAGTTTGCTAACTAAGTAGCTGGCAAATCCAGGGTGTTCCCCAGTGTGAGTTAGGCCAACCCTCTAGGTGGAAATACCGGGATAGGTTGGCTATTCCATTCAAATAAAAAGCTAAACTCAAAGGGAAGTCAAGCCATTTGTAAAACTAAATTAAGTAATCTAATAATGGGCAAGGAAACTAACTTCCTTTCTCCCTCTCTCCTTTCTTTTTTCCCCTTCTTCTATTCAATATCTAGAAGCAGGGCAGAATATGACTAATGAGAGAAATTGGTCAACACAGAGTTGAGAAGACAGTATTGATAGAATGTTGGGTATTCATTTTGTAACAGAGATTTACAGTTATCTTGTTTTAATGTCACAAGGGTGATTATAGCTGTGCCCTCTGACTTGCAAGAACTGGGTTTTCTATCCCCAGGAATACACCAAATAAAATACTAGTGAATCAGAAACATACGCCAACACAGCAGTCATATTTTGACTAATTAAATGTGAAACTGTTGAATAAACATTAAAAGTTCAGTGACATGACACCAAGCTTCCCTAGACTTAAATGAAATGACATTCTAATATATATAATATGTCATTATTTATCAAGGAAAAGCAAAGAAAGAAAAGAAAAACTAAAATCCAGTACAATCTCCAAAATTTATTCTCTAATCTAAAATTGTAGCCTGTAGAAGAATGAGATAGATCTGTTTGCAGAAAAAGCCTATCTAATATAAATAATAATTAATAATTGGAAAATGTTAGGTGCAGGGCAGTTTGCATAGTACCAATTCAGGTCTTCAGTAAAAGCAATATACATGCTTAAAAGTCTATAAACTGTGTCTAGAATGATTCTTCATCAGACGTGTCTCATGCACCAGTTCAGATTCTCTTGGCTTCGCCCATCTCTTGTTCTAGGCACTGTTGAGTGAACGTCCTAAGATGCAGTTTAAAAGGCTTCTTAGAGAGTGATCCTGAGAGATGCAGCAATTATCAGCACTTGGCAGCCCCCAAGTAGAGAATGCCCTAGTGTTAGAGATCCTTCCTGCCAGGCTTCACTCTGGTTGTTCTCATTCCTGTCTCATGGATTGCACTCCTTAATAAAGTAGAAGGCATGAGTCTCTGTCTAAGACACACATGTGCACAGAAACACACACACACACACACACAACTTTAAGAGTGGCCACCTAGGAAAGTAAGATTAGGAGTGAGGGATTTTTCATCTTTAATTTTCTGTACTGTTTTCACTTTGCTTTTGATGGACAGACATTACCTTTCTTTTTCTTAGAAGTTCAAAACAACATACATTTACTATTTCATAGTTCCCATGGGTCAGGAGTCTGGACACAGCTTAGCTAGGTCCTCTGCAGTCAAGGTGTCTCCTGGGCTATGTTCCTTTCCAAAGGTTGGGGTCTTCTTCCAAGCTCATGTGTCTGTTGACAGATTTCAGTTCCTTGCGAGTATAGGGCAGAAGTCCCTGTTCTCTTGCTGGCTGTCTTCTGGGCTCCATTCAGCAACTAGAGGCTGCCTGCAGCTCGTCCATTCGTGGTCCTTCCCACCACACGGCAGCTTACTTCTTCTAGGCCAGCAGCAGGAAAACAAAACAGAGCTCTCAGGAATAGGAGCTTAGCTCACTTTTATGATCATTGCAGAGTTGATTACTTTCCCATTTTATCCAATAAAGAAAGTTGCGAGGTGAACTATTTTCTATTTGTAATCAGATTCCTGGGTTTAAGAAGAACTTTTATTTTTGAGAGAGAGATTAGCCCTGAGCTAACATTTGACGACAATCCTCCTTTTTTTTTTTTGCTGAGGAAGACTTGCTCTGAGCTAACATCCATGACCATCTTTCTCTACTTTATATGTGGGACATGTCCCACAGCATGGCTTGACAAGCAGTGCATATGTCCACACTCGGTAATTGAACTGGCAAACCGGGCTGCCAAAGAAGAACGTGTGAACTTAACTGCTGTGCCACCAATTGGCCCCAGAACTTTCATTTTAATATTACTCTATTTTATGTCATTCAATGGTTTTTAAATGTCACCACCCAACTACGTCTACTTCTTATTGCCCTTAGCCAAAACAGACTAAAAAAAGAAAATCACAGAAGCCCATATCTATCCCATGACCAGCCATTATTTTTAGTGATTTGGGGAATATTTGAAAATGAGCCATTGTTTTTGAAGCTTGAAGCTATATCAGGAAAGAGAGGCAGAAACAGGTAAAAATGTCTTTCTTTTGGTCTATGTACTTTTTGTTGAAACAAAATATTTTTATCAGATCTGTGTTGGCTATTATTGGATCCGTGGTTGGTAGTGGCTCAAAATTATGAAGTAAAGGAAAATTCTATGAATACTCTCTACATCTTCCAGAATTAAATGCCTCCAAATGTGGAGAAAGCTTATGAAACACGGCCAACTACTACCTTTTAAAACTTGTCTTGATTTTCATCAAATATCTCTAGATTTCATGAACTTAAATGATTCTTTGACTCTGTCATCAACTCTTGGAAGGCAATCATTTTCAAAACTTGTTAGTAAGAGATTCCAGGTAAGGAGTTGCCTACCATGTGGCTGGCTCTTTGTTCTCAATCAACTGAAGGTCACTGTCCAATAGAATCTTCTGCACTGATGGAAATGTTCTCTACCTGCCCTGTCCATGATAGGAGCCACTAGTCTGACAGATATAGGCCTATGCAAATTGTCTATTTCTTCCTGTGTGAGTTTTGGCAGATTGTGTCTTTTAAGAAATTTGTCCATTTCATGTGTGTTATCAGATTTACAGACGTAGAATTGTTCATAATATACCTTTTAATCCTCTTAATGTCCATGGGCTCTGTAGTGATGACCCCTCTTCTTTTTCTGATATTAGTAACTTGTGTCCTGTCTCTTTTTTTTCTTAGTTAGCCTGGCTAGAAGCTTTTTGATTTTACTGGTCTTTTCAAAGAACCACGTTCTGGGTTTAGATTTTCTCTATTGATTTCCTGTTTTAAATTTCATTGATTTCTGCTCTAATTTTTATTATTTCTTTTCTTCTGCTTACTTTGGGATTGATTTACTCTTCTTTTTCTAGTTTCCTGAGATGGACACTTAGATTATTACTTTTAGATTTTTCTTCTTTTCTAATATATGCATTCTATATATTGCTACAAATTTCTCTCTATAACCTGTTTTTGCTGCATCTCACAAATTTTCATAAGAGGTATGTTCATTTTCATTTAGTACAAAATGTTTTAAAATTTCTCTTGAGATTTCTTCTTTGACCGATGTGTTATTTAAAAATGTGTTTCCTAATCTCCAAATATTTTAGGATTTTCCAGCTATCTTTCTGTTATTGACCTAAATTAATTCTGCTGTGGTCTGAGAGCAGACATTGCATGATTTCTGGTCTTTTAAGTTTATTAAAGTATATACTACAGTAAAGAATACGATCTGTCTTGGTGAGTGTTCCATGTGAGCTTGAGGAAAACGTGTATTCTGTTGTTTTATGAAGTGATCAATAGATGCCAATTATATCTAGTATATTGATGGTGTTGAATTCAATCATGTCTTTACTGAATTTCTGTCTGCTGGATCTGTCACTCACTGATAGAGAGGTGTTGAAGTCTCCAACTATAATAGTGGACTCGTCTATTTCTCCCTGTATTTCTATCAGTTTTTGCCTCATGTATTTTGATGCTTTTTTAGACATATTCACATCAAGCATTGTTATATATTCTTGGAGAACTGACCTCTTTATCATTAGCTAATGCCCCTCTTTATCCCTGATAACTTTCCTTTCTCTGAAATCTGCTCAGACTGAAATTAATATAGCAATTCCTGCTTTCTTTTGATTATTGTTGGCATGGTATATCTATCTCCATCTGTTTACTTTTAATCTATCTGTTACTTTACATTTAAAGTGGGTTTCTTGTAGACAACATACAGATGAGTCTTCTTTTTTGATGCATTCTGACAATCTGTGTCTTTTTTTAAGTTCTTAATTTTTTTTTATTGAGGTCACATTGCCTTATAATATTGTGTGAATTTCAGGTTCATGTTATTATATTTCAGTTTCTGTATAGACTGCATTGTGTTTACCACAAAAAGTCTGGTTTTTATCCGTCACCGCAGATGTGTGCCCCTTTACCCCTTTCACGCTCTGCCCACGCCCTTCCCCTCTGGTAACCACCAATCTGTGCTCTGTATCTATGCTTTTGTTTGGGTTTATCTTCCACATATGAGTGAAATCATACAATATTTGTCTTTCCCTGTGTGAGTTATTTTGCTTAGCATAATACCCTCAAGGAAAATCTCTGTCTTTTAATCAGTGTATTTAGATGTTTAAAGTGATTATTGGTATCATTGGATGAATATTTATCATATTTGTTACTGTTTTTTTTTGTTATCCTCTTTCTTTTTTCTCTTTTTGTCTTCTGCTCTTCTTCTGGATTTTGTGGTTTTAGCTGAGCATTTTATATGATTACATTTTCTCTTCTTAGTGTATCAGTTATATTTCTTTTTTTACTTTTTTTAGTGCCTTAGAGTTTGCAGCATATATTTACAACCAATCCAAGTCCACTTAAAATAACACTATACCACTTCATGGGTGGTGTAAGTACCTTATAATAACAAAATAATCCTAAATCCTGCTTCCTGTGCCTGGCATCACTGCTGTCAGTCATTTCACTTACACATAAGCACATATGTATACATAAGCATACCTAATTGAATATGTTGTTGCTATTATTATTTTGAACAAATGGTAATCTGTTATATCAATTAGGAATAAGAAAAATAAAAGTTTTTATTTTTACCTTCGCTTATTCTTTCTCTGATGCTCTTTCTTTCTTTATGTAGTTCTGAGTTTCTGACCTATATGATTTTTCTTTTCTTTGAAGAACTCCTTTTAATATTTCCTGCAGGCAGGTGTCCTAGCAACAAATTACCTTAAGTTTTGTTTGTCTGAGAAAGTCTTTATTTCTCCTTCATTTTGAATGATAATTTCACAGGGTACAGAATTCTACATTGGTAGTTTTTTTGTCTCAATACCTCAAATATTTCATTCGACTCCCTTCTGGCTTACATCATTTCTGAGGCAAAGTCAGATATAATTTTAATCTTTGCTCCTCCATAGGTACAGTGAGTGTGTTCTACTGGAGTTTTTAACCTTCAGAGTTGGCCACAGGGAGGCTTTAGCTATTTGTCAATTATAGCTTGGTTTCTCTGCCCCGGCACTGGTTTGCAATGGAGGTTTCTGCTCATGGGCTTCTGCTCTAGTAAGTTGTGATTCTCTGTATTCACCTGACTTTCCAATTTTGGGGGCAGCAATTTTTCTTGTGACCTGACTTCTATGACAAATCTAGAAAAAATGGTTGACTTTCCAGTTCATTCAGCTTTTTACTTGTTAGAGTAGAGTGACAGCTTCCAAGCTCCTTACATTCTGGACCAGAGAACTATGGTTTCCTTTTATTGTTTTTATTCTTAAGTTTTCCAAACAAACTATATGTTCTATTTATCAGGAATTAAATAGATCTTATTCATGGCTGTATCCCAAGGATCTTGAAATTGTGTGACTCATAATAAATGCTCAATAAATAGCTGTTGAATAAATGAATGAATGACCAGTGGCAAATCTATATCTTCTACTATCTTTTTAAACCTACTCTACCCCACTGCACAATGAGTACTCAGCATTTGTTTGTTCCATCTTTTATTTTGAGATATGCTTCTTTCTAGCTTCTAATCCCACTTAAATCCTTAAAAGCTTTTATGGTTATTTTCTCACTGTATCTATCTTCCCTCAGCCTTGTCTTCCCCTTATATGTGTTTTCTAATGGGTTTTATTCACTTCTTTCCATATTCTACTTTCTTTGGGTATTTCTTAGAGTATAGTCCATATTTCATGTCATTATCAAGTTTCCACATTTAAAATTATGTTTTGCACTGTTCATCTCAAATACCTCTAGAAAGAAGTCTTTTAGTAGGCTGGAATAGTCCACATGCAAGTATATCGGGAGTACCTCTTGGGTCAAAGTGAGTCACCGAGTATCTGGTAAGATTTTCCTTGAGTTGAGCCGTCAGTCACACATGGAACAACACTCCCTGATATCAGCGCATTAGACGAACAGGAAGGAACCCACCACCCTGCACGCCGACAAAGGAAAATAAAGCAGTGAGCTGTTTTGAAAGCCTAAGAGTCAGTGACTTACACTGATTTTCCATCCACAGAATCCTCTCTCCCGACTCTTGATAGCTAAACAAGTGAAAAGGCTTCATACATCCCAGAAATGATAATCTTCATCTATGACCTGGTAAATTGCTAAATAGCAATTTGGCATTTGAAATTTTAAAATCTTAAATATGCTAACTGTTCAGTAATATTCATAAGTTTTAGTTCCATTTTATAATCAACTTTTCTCTTTAAAGTAGTTCCAAAAGTTTAAAGTTGTCAGATTTAGCAAATGAATATACAGGATTACTCAATTAAATTTTAATTTCAGAGAAACAATAAATGCTTTTTTAGTATATGTGTGTCCTATGCAATATTTGGGACAAATTTATACTAAAAAATTAATTTTTGTTCTCCTGAAATTCAAATTTAACTGGGTGTCCTGTATTTTACCTTGCAACCCTACTCAAGTTATGCATGTGGTAGGTAGATGTTTGGGGAATGGATGCTCTTTGTTTTATCTAGATCAAAAGCTTGATTCTATTTGTGTTAAGAATATATTTGATAAAAAGATGAACTACATTCATGGAGGCCAAAGAAATGAGTCAGAATTGCCACAGGAAGGATTTTGATTAGGCTTAAGGAAGGCTAATTTGGCTTAACAGACACTTGGTTTTGGATATTTTGGAATAGAAACATTTTCTCAAGCTTTTTGAAGATGCCAGATCCTCTGAGACATTGTTAACTATAAACTCTAAGACATCTTAGGTATAAAGACTAACGTCTTTTAAATAGTGGAGAAAATTAGATTAAATCTTTAGGAAAACTTAGATTGCTAGTACAGATAATTTACTAGTTATGTCTTAGACGAATAAATGATTGAAAGAAACTGAAAGCTCTGTTCAGCAGAAATTTTTGTTTATAGGTGTAGACCTATAGAGAACGCTGAGAGAAGTGTTCTAGAGAGAAGAGCTTAATATTTAAAAAATAATTTGGGGTTTCACCTGTCAGTTTTCCATTTAAAAGTAGGCTGCAAGCTCCCAGATGGCAGCTTATCCTCTGCATCTTTGAATTGCCCACAGTACCTTTCAAAGCAGGTGCTCAGCAAATATTTTCCAACTGAGGGATTAAAATCCCAAGTTTGTGTGGAAGGAAGCATTTGCCCTTGGTCACAATGTTCCAGCGTGCTGTAACAGCAGATCTCCCAGCAAGGAAATATGGACAGTTTGCTCCCTAGTCATAGCACTGACGAACAGTCAAATCATCTTTGAACTTCTTTTGTTCATGTGTCCCAAGTTTTATTTTCTTCTGGCTGATGTCATCTAAACAATCTTGTTTTTCTGGTTCTTGTCTGAACACTTTGATATCCTCCTGCCTCCCTCTAGCTGCTTCCAGCAACCATCATGTTCCCTTTGCCTCTCTGGTTTATCACTCCCATTTCCTGCATGTGTTCCCAGAGCAGTGTTTGCTCCCTTAGCGGGATTTCCTTGTGGTGGTTCTGCCCAGAATATGTGATGCAATATGGACAATGGAGAGAATCTGTTCAATTGGACACGTATCTTTTTTTTTTCCTGTACCTTCAACTAAACATGTTGATTGTCAAGTAGTGTTTCTCAAGCACTCCCGTCCTTGGCACACTTTATCAGTAACTGCACTGGTCAAAGGAAGACAGTCTTTCCTGAATCTTAGGTTGCTTATGAAAGACTACTTTGACAGTTAATTTTTTAAGAGATGTTTCCTTTGTTTCTTTTTCCCACCACTTCTCTCTTCAAAACACAAATCTTTACCCCTCCCCCCAAATCTTTTTATAAAATTTTATTTACATTTTTCAACAGTTAGTGCAGATGCACATTATAAAATTCAAAAGGCATAGATGATTTGGAGAGAAAATAAGTACCCAGCCCACCACTTCAGCCACTGTACAACTCATCTGGCAAGCAAATGCTGTTAGAATGGGAATCCTTCCACGGATGAGCTACACTTTTACAAGCATATACATGGGTTTTTTTTTTTTTTTTAATGAAAAGGTAGTATACTTTAAATACTGTTCTGCCATTTGCTTTTTAAATAATTAATATTTATTAGGAATATAATCTCATTTTAGTACCTATCAAGATTGGTTTTTGAAACAATGCATAATATTCCATTTTATAGTTACATAATGATTTATCTTTACCAGACACCTACTGATAGACATTTAGAATATTTTTCCTGACTTTTGCTATTGTATACAATGCTACAGTGAATATCCTTAAACATGTGGTATTTCACATATACCCAATATCCATAGGATAAATTGCCAGATGTTAAATTGTTGGGTCAAAGTCAAAATGTTGGCTAAACTGCTTTAGTCATTATCATGAAACAATATTCTCAAATAAGTTTCTTGATCATAAATTCCTGGAGTAGAGAGTCTCTATAGTTTTTCTTCCTACCACACACACCTTATTTTGGCTATTAATTACATTCCAAACACGTATAGAATTAAATCAAATTTTAACTGTTCTGAGAAAGCTTGCCATTCAAAGGAAATCTAAGGTGAATCTATATGGAAATGTAAACAGTGACAGGTAATGAGTTTTCTTTTAATTTTTGATTTACTGAAATGTAAGAATTGAGAATTTTATGTAAAGGATTTGTCTTCATATGGATTCTTGAAGAGATCACTTGGAAGACATTATACAGCATCTGAAATGTAGAGTATCAGGGATCTACAGCTCACAGATCGATTGTACAGATCGAGTTTGACACTGCCTTAGGTAACCCAGTCACATAAATCCTCTTAAGTAACCTTGAAAGTCTATTCTCCTCGTCTCCTGAGCCCATTACAAGAAGAAATTCTCATTCTCTACTTTTCTCTTTGCCTAAGATGGGTGAATGGCTTGCCTGATCCACAGAGGCCTCCATAAGTGATGCAGTGAATCCTTTCTCCCTTGTTTTCAGAGGACAGCCCAGACCCTAAAGGTACAGCTCAGACTCTCTTGCGGCTCAGATAAATCAGCCATGCACTGACTTCCAGCAACAAAGCAGGACTGAAAACATTTTACATGAATGATTCTCTACAACTGAAACTGCGTTAACCTGGACAAAATCATTTCTCCCTTTCCATGCTCAGGGAATGGAAATAGGCCAAGTCTTTGTATTACCCGTGTTTAAGCCTACCCTCCAGACTTGGATTTATAGCATTCAGTTGAGGTAGGTGCTCTGGGAACTCAGAGCTTCCTCTTGTTTCCTAAAGGTTTGTATCACATGGTTAAACAACGTCAGGCCCAAGTATGGCTGGCTTCACATCAAAGTTCTATTCGTTGCTATCACAAGTCTTTTGTGCTGATATTTGCATATCATCTGGAGATAGAAGCATGATGAAACTTATACTAAGACTTCCTCTTCATGGGAAATTCAAAGTTGCTTAAGTTTGCTGGCTTCCAGAAGGTCAAAGCCTGAGAAGCATCCTGTTGGTTCTCACCCATTGTGAAAGAGAATTTTGAGCCACGCTCAGACGTGAGGTCCTACTATACGAAGTTTTAGAGAATTGGGAACAGATGGGTATGCAGTCTTCAAAAAGTATTGTGATGGAAAGTGGCAATAGATATACCTGGGAAGATAAAAGCTTAACTTCTCAAAAACACCCAGTAATATTCCTTTACACTTTCCCTTAGAAATCCTCATTATCTCAATTTGCAAAAATTACTGTGTTTAGAATTGGCACCTTCATATTGATGCACAGTTTTGGCTAAGGAAAGATACTTAACTGACACTACCTGGTAACTGAGTCATCACCTTCACCCACCATGTAGTCTTCCCCGAGTTACCCACAGCATTGGTTGTAGAGTAAGCCTTTTACTTTTGTGGTAATTTTAGGCAGTTTATTTAAAATATGCTTTGTATCAACTATAGAACTCACTTCTTAGGAAGGTTTGAAAGATTCAATGAGATAGCATATTGCTAAAGATCTTAGATTCAGAGTACTGTCCAATAAAAATATAACGCAAGTCACAAATGTGAGCCACATATGTAATTTAAAAGTTTCTTGTAGTCCGCTTTAAAATGTATGAAGAAGCAGTTGAAAATAATTTTCATAATATTTTCTTTAACCCAATGTACCTAAAACATTATCAATTTAACGTTTAATTGATATGGGAATTATTAATGAAATATTTTACATTCTTTTTTTCACAATAAGTCTTTGAAATCTGGTGGGCATTTTTCATTTACGGTACATCTCAATTTAGACTGGCTACGTTCCAAGTGCTCAATAGCCACATGCGGTTAATGGCTAAGATATTGAACAGTGCAGTCTTAGAACAGTGACAGACATTTCATAAATATTAGCTATTTTAGCTCTTATTAATATCCTTTTTCTCTTCTACTGTGGTACTTTTTGACTCTACTCAGCATTTATATACTTTTCTTTTGTATTTTATCCACTTTTTGCCTTTTCCTTCTAGAGAGAATGTTCATTGAAAAGCACTTTTGTTTTCTGTAGACATTCGTTCAGTATATATCCGCTGAGAATCCCTGATGTTCCAGGCACTGCATGGTCTTTTCCCACATTCTTATTTCTCATAATGCATGACAGAGTGTCTTCCCCATGGTAGGCACTCAATATATATGTGGTGCATAATTTGCCTAGTTTTGTATACTCACACACATTTCTGAGTAGTTTTTTCAATAAAATTTATGATTTTAATAGATTTTTCTTATTAATTAATAAGTAATGGTCTTGAACAGTGATAGTATTTGCTTTGATTGAGTGTGAGGATTTAGTCATAGATGTTTCTTTGTTGTTATGCAAGCACAGAGTAATTGCTCCACTGATAGATTCTTCCAAAATCTGCGTTACCACTGGGAGACACAAACTTGGCACTAGTTCATCAACTTTATGTTGGATATAAACAAAACTGGACATTTTTATGCAGTGTTTTATGTGATTAATCAAGATAACTTAATATGAAAGTTCTATACAAACTGTAAAACCTATAAAAATGTTAGTTGTTGCTAATATTGTTGCTAATAGTCTATAGCAGTTTTTGCAATCTGTTCCATACAATATTGACGTATGACAAGCTCTTTGAAGAAGATACAATGGATCTGTGGTCAAACAAGTATAGGAAATGATACATACTATACCCCAGGATTGGACAGTAATAATGTACATTAGAATATTTAAAACCCTTATAAGTTTAGTAATAAAGAAACTGATTTGACCAATGAAAATAACTTTTCAAGATGAATCTGTAACTTCTACGAAGCTGGTATACCACAGGACACAAACTGTGGCAAATTCTGGACTAAAATAACAGTTGTATAAGGGTCGAGAGGTCTGGATTTTAAGCTTGGCTTCCTGCTACCCACTACTGAATCTTATTCAAGTCTTCTAATCTTGCCAATTCTTAGTTTCTTCCTTTGAAAATATATAAATCAGTAATCTTCATCTCTGATTGTACATCATCATTACCTGTGGAATATTTAAAATAGACAGATGGGTGAGCCCCATCCCCAAAGACTCTGACTCAATAGGTTTGGGATGTAGCCTGGATGTCTGTCTTGTGTGTGTGTGTGCGTGCATGCATATGTACACACTGGGTTCTAAAGCAAAATGTACTGCTTATAATGAGCTAGTTTGAAGATGTTAGGAAGGAAAATGGTCCCTAAATTTTGGGCAGACATGGGAGGGTAAGTACAACCATAAAACTGGGGAAACTAAACTTGGTGTAAGTAAGAGATGTTTGCAGAGTGAATATCCAGAAGGTGCTGTGAAATCAGCTAGAATTCTGTGATGAAGGACTTAAAGTATGTCAAATTGACCCCTCTATCAATTACTCTGTAGTTGGGATGTAGCATAAATCTTAGTTTCAGGCTGTCTCTGCCTCAATGGGAATAATTCTCTATGAACTGATTAGTCTCTGCCAAAAGTCTCCTTTATTCATGTGCTCTTAGAAATAAAGGAGAAGAATCAACTCCATCATAGCTAATAAGAAATGTTAAGTTCCCATGTCAGTTATATAATAGTTAATTTAGTATAATTGCTAACATAGAGAATCTTAAATTCCATGTAAAATAAATCATTATCACAGAGTTTTAGTTTGGGCATAAAGAAATCATTGGAACTGGGAAATGTAATGCATTTTAACTTTATTTTTATTCTATTAATTTATCAAAACAGGTTTATTTGCTTTTTCCTTGCTCCTGCAGACCCACTACATTCTAACCAAACCAATGAGTAAGTAAACCCTTCCTGCACCATGGGATTTTCTGTGTCATTCTGACAAGGGTCCGGTTGAAACAATGAGTGCTGAACTACGTCCATAAAGCTGATGGTTTTTACAAAGATACTATCATGAAGAGTTTTCCAAATAATTATACCACAGCCTCACCAATCCAGCTGAACCTTCCACAGAAATCCCCTGGGACTGAACTTGGCTCTCTCCACCTGCATTTACTGCATATGACACATAGAGGAAGGAAAACATTTGAGCAAAACTCTGAGGACAGATTTGAGGGTGTTTAGCAAGAGATTTTGAACAAGATTACAGAATTCACACCTGAGAAGCAACATGATAAATGTATTTTCAACATCAAAACCAAACAGCAGCTTGGGTTATTTTCCTGGTTATTTAGATTGTTTCTGACTCCCACTTTGGATAATTCAGTCCACGTCTTCATTGGTAGGATTGTAAAGTTTAACTTATTGAATACTAGTTTTAACTGTTTCTTTCCATTCATATGTACAAAGTCTGAAGGATAAAGAAAATATACAAGATTTTTAACCCAAATATATGGATATTTTCATAATTTTACAAAGGTACAGAAGAACCAAAATACTTTATAAATGTTTTTTCTAATATCTTATTCATGGATTTTCACAATGTTTAATAGCTATAAATCTCAAAGTTGTTGATATTTTTCAATAAAGTATAATCACTATCTATAATTTCTTTATGTGATATCATTTTTGTATATGTATATATACATTTTGTATATGTACATACATTTTGCATATGTAAAATAAAGAAGATTTTGTGTGGATCATCTTCTGATTATATAAAGGCAGACAAAAAAGAAAATAAGTACTATTTATTCTTATGAATAAGATTTTTCTCATCATAATATAAATGCTCAAGGAATATCATAATTCTTTCAGTTTACTATGGGGAGCTTTAACATGCCTTTTGTTCGTAAAATGTAACTTGTCCAGGAGACAAGACCGGTGGCTAAAAGTTAAGAGTAAAAACAAACTATGGAAACAGAGTACAGAAGATGTAGATATCAGAGTTTATCAGATGTGGACATTAAAATCACTGTGATTAATAAGTCAAGAATACTAAAGATAAACTGAAGAATTTCTGCAAAGAACTAGAATATAAATAAGGAATCAAAAGAAAATTATAGAGCTATAAAAACAATGACTGATATTAAGGACTCATTAGGTGGTTGCAATGGGTTGAATAGTGGCCCCCTAAAAGATATGTCCATGTCCTAACCACCAGAAACTGAGAATGTGACCCTACTTGGGAAAAAGGTCTTTGCGAATGTAAATAAGGATCTCTAGATGAAATCATCTTGAATTATCTGAGTGGGCCCTAAATCCAATGACACATGTCCTTATAAAGGACACACAGAGGAGAGATGCATAGAGAGGAGGAGGAGAAGGCCATGTGAAGATGGAGGCACAGGTTTGAGTTATGCAGCCACAAGCCAAAGAACACCTGGAACTGCTAGAAGATGGAAGAGGCAAAAGGACTTTGTCCTAGAGTCTTCTGATGGAGCACAGCCTTGTCAACTCCTCAATTTCAGATTCTTGGCTTCCAGAACACTGGGAGAATAAATTTTTGTTGTTTTAAGCCACCAAGTTTGTGGTAATTTGTTATGTCATCCTCGGGAAATTAATCAATTGTTTAACATTGATTAGACACAGTTAAAGAGAAGATTTTTGAGCTAGAATAGAGGTCAGTAGAAAATATTTAAATTGAAACATGAATAGCAAAAAGATATACAGAAAAAAGCGTTAGAGACATATGGGACATTGTGAAATATCACATACATGTATTTGTAGCCTCATACAAAAAGAGAAGAAACAGGGCAGAAACAATATTTGAAGAGAGAATGGCTGCAGGTTTTTAAAAAATCATGAAAGACATTTAGCTCTGGATTTAAGTTCTATAAAACCAAGTAGGGAAAATATAAAATAAATAAAACACCTACACACATTTTTCCAAAACTAATGAAAACAAAAGATAAAGAGAACTCTTAAAAGGAACCAGAGATAAATGATGCATCATTTTCATGGGAATTATCAAGTATGTATATATACATATTTCCTTTCCATCCTCTATCAATGAATTATATATACTTGATAATCCAATATATTTGATAATCCAAAAGAAGGCAAGAAAAAAGGGACAAAAGAATACAAAATACAAATTCAAAATAAATAATAGGATGGTAGATTCCAATCTAAATATCTCATTAATTACATTTAATATAAATTGACTAAATGCTCATTAAAAATTCTCAGAGTAGATGTCAAAAAAAATCACATGTTGCTTAAAGGAGAAACACTTTAAATATACAGGTATGGGAAAGGTAAAAGAAAAAGGAACAGGAAAAGATATACAATGGAAACAGTAGTCCAAAGAGAAATGATATAGTTATATTAATATTAGACAAAATAAAAGTACTGATAGATGTAAAGGACAGTCTATGAAGATAAAAGATCAACCCTCCAGAAAGATGTAGTAAACTGTATATATACCTCATAAAATAGCCTCAAATATAAAAAGCAAAAATGAAAGAACTAAGTGGAAAAGTAGGCAAGCCCACAAATACAGTAAGAGATTTTAAAATACTTCTCTAGTAACTGACAGAGCAAGCAGTGGGAAAATCAGTGAGCACACAGATTTGAACAATATAGCAGACTTGACTCGGTGGATTTATATACACATTCTATTCAAGAGCACATGGGATATTTACCAAAACTGAATACATACTCGGTCAGAGATCAAGTCTCAATAAATTATAAAAGACTGAAGTCATAAAAAGTAGGTTCTAAGGTATAATAAAGCTAGAAATAAATAAGGAAACGACAAGTATAATGTTTCCCAAATTTTTGGAAATTAAGCAATACACTTCTAGATAACTTTTGGCCAAAAAACAAAAACCCAAGAGGAAATTAGAAAATACGTTTTTTTTTAAAAGATTGGCACCTGAGCTAACAACTGTTGCCAATCTTCTTTTTTTTTTTCTGCTTTTTCTTCCCCAAATCCCCCCAGTACGTAGTTGCATATTTTAGTTGTGGGTCCTTCTAGTTGTGGCATGTAGGATGCTGCCTCAACATGCCCCTACGAGCGGTGCCATGTCCTCGCCCAGGATCCAAACCAGCGAAATCCTGGGCCGACGAAGCGGAGCGTGAGAACTTAACCACTTGGCCACGGAGCCGGCCCCTAGAAAATATTTTGAGCTAAGTAACAGTAAAGAAGTGACATAAAAATTGTGAGCTATTGCTAAATGCTCTTAGAGGGAAATGTGTACCTTAAATGCAAACACTAAAAAGAAAAAAGAGTTAAAACATCCAAATGATCAAAATACACAACTCAAGAGGATAGAAAAAGAGTGCCAAATCAAACCCAGAGAAAGTAGAAGGGAAAAAAATAAACATAAGAACATAAATGAATAAAAAACAAATTAAAAATACAATAGAGGAAATCAATAGAAAATGGTTGACTCTTTGAGAAGATAAATAAAATTTGAAACTCTGGCAAGACTGATGAGTAAATAAGAAGGAAAGCCGAAAGTAGTACCGGGAACATTATACAGATGGTAAAATGTTAATAAAGGATGTTATGAATGACGAACAAAATTTGAAAATTTAGGTGAAATGGACATGTTCTTTAATTAACAAATTACAAAACTGAAAAAAAGATCATTGAAATAGTCTTATATATTAAATATGTTAAATCTGTACTTTAAAAGCTTCTCTGAAAGAAAACTCCAGACTCAGATGTCTTCACCAGTGAATTCTTTTTGATATTTAAGGAAGAAGGAATATCTATCTTACACAACTATTTCTGAGGATGTAAGAAAACAACTTGTTCTATGATGTAAAAAGAGATGCAAAATTCCTAACAAAATATTAGCGACTCAAATGCAATAATATAGGCAACAGGTAATACGTCATGACCAAGTTGGATTCTTCTCAATATAAAAATAATTGTTTTAAAATTTAAAACCATTAGTATAATTTACCACATCAGCAACAACAGCAAAAGGACAATAATCACATGATTATCTGAATAGAGGCAAAAAAAAAAAGCATTTGATAAAATCCAACAGCCATTCATGATAAAAACAAAAGAAAAAAACTCTTAGCACACTTGGAATAGAAGAGAACTTCCTGAACCTGGTAAAAAATGTCTCTACAAACCTTGCAGCAAACACCAATCTTTATGTTGAGTTATTAAATGCTTTTGCTCTATGATGGGGGACAAAACAAGGTTCTCATTCTTATCACTTCTAATCAGCGTCGTATTAGAGGTCCTAGCTAGTGGAACAAAGCTAGAAAAAGAAATAAAAGCTAGACACATAAAGAAGGAAAAAATGAAAACTCCCATTAGTCACTCTCAAATGATAGTTTATATAGGAGATCTATTGAACAATTAGAATAAGTGAATCAAGCAATTTGTTGGATAAAAGATTAATAGAAAAGTAGCAATTAAATTTCTATATTTTAGCAACAAAAAAGTAGAAAGTTCAAAAAGTTATTGTAACTTCAAAAATATCTAATACCTAGGAATAAATCTAATGAAAATTGTGAAGCTCTCACACGATAAAACCATAAAACCTTATTAAGAGAAGTTAAAGAACTAAATAAATGAAAGGGTTACTATGTTTATGGATTAAAATAATTTATAATGTTAGCATGTCAAATTTTCCCAAATCTATAGAATAAATGCAATCACAAATGAAAATCCAGCAGAGCTTTTGAGGGGTAAAATTTGGCAAGTTGATTCTAAAACTTACAAAGAAAAGCAAAGGGCCGAAAATAGCCAAGACTATATTGAAGGAAAATAACAAAGTTATACAGCTTACACTACCAGATGTCAAGACTTATAAAGCTATAGTAGTTGTAACAATATGGAATTGGCATGAGATACACAAATAAACCAATGAGATAAAAGACAGAGTCCAGGAACAGACCAACATCTAAATGGAGAGGATTTGTGACAAAGGTGAAATTGCAGAGCAGTGAGGAAACAAATGATGCCGGGCCAATTGAATTTCTATGTGGAAAAATATAATTCTTGACCCCTATCTCTCACCATATGTAAAAATTAATTCTAGGTTAGTTGTAGATCTAGATGTGAAAGGTGAAACAGGAAAGTCTCTGTACAACAAAATCTAGAATATTCTTATGGCCTTATGCTGGACAAAAGTCTTAAATAGAGAATCATGAGCAATAAATAGAAAAGAAAAGATCAGGAAATTGGGATAAGAGTTTATATTTGTTGAAATACACAATTAAGAAACTGAAAGCAGAAGTTATTGAGGGAGGCAGATATTTACAATCTATAATACCAACAGAGCTCATATCAACAAGAACAACACAATGTGTTGAATAAAAAAGGTTTCAACATCATTAGTCATCTGGGAATGCATATTAAAGCCATGTTGAGATACATCCATCTAAACACCAGAAGTTGCCATTGGTTGAGAACCACTGGTTTTCATGACGTGGAATCTTGGTTTTAAATTTTACCAGCTGCTTGACTTTGAACAAAGATTTTTTTCAT
Organism: Equus caballus; assembly: GCF_041296265.1. Taxonomy (NCBI): domain Eukaryota; kingdom Metazoa; phylum Chordata; class Mammalia; order Perissodactyla; family Equidae; genus Equus; species Equus caballus. The sequence continues at coordinate 29,317,601 of NC_091704.1, forward strand.
CTGTAAATAAATGATAACAATGTATTCTCAAAGTGTTTTATGTCTACTTTCTCTTTTATAGGCTAGCCTCAGAAGTCAAGTTCTATTTTTCAGATGTTTTAAACGGAAAAAAAATTCACCCTACATTTCAGGCAATTGACAATGAAGTGATTTAACATTTGGAAAACACATTTTAAACCTTGTGGCCGGGTTGTGACTCTAACCCAACCAAAACGTGTTATGTAGTTCTCATTCACGGACCAATGTGAAAATATATTCAAGAAATTGTTGTTTTAGTTTTTAACCAGCAAATCTTAACTTTGGTATGTTAACATGAAATAATGCTTGGATCAAAGTTCTTCCTATTTTGCGTTTGCTCCTTTTTAGGATATTTTGGTTAATAGCTAACATTTATTTAATGTATATTCACAAATGCATACACACAAATGCCCAGTGAAATACTTAACATATATAGATATTCTTGTGTTTGCATAGAAATTGCATTACCGACTTTGAGAGCCCTAACTCTATTGTTATTAAAGCATTCGCTAACTTTAAAACAATTTTTACTTTAAAATTTCAAGGTCTCACAAATTTCATTCTTTTTTCCTCTTTATCCTTTTGTAAATCTTTACAACTCTTGATTTTGACTTTGACTTCTTGCATCATGAATGCCTAGGGGCAAATTGTATTTTCCACTATTTCCTTAGGAGTGAAGAGGTCTGGGGGTAGGTACATCGGGTTGTAGGGAGAAACAGCACTGATTACTCTGGAAATCCTGGAAACTGCCAAGAATTGTAATACCCTGAGAATTATCCCTTTTCTGTGAAAGCTGTCCAGTGTTATCCACAATACACTTCCCATTTGGAGACAGTGTCGTTATAGAGAGAAAATAGGCTTTGAAATTAGTGACGTTGGTTTTAAATGCAGACTTTCTTTTCAGAATTTGTGTGACATTAAGAAAGTACTTAATCTCTCTGAACGTCAATTTACTACTCAATTAAATCAAGCAATTATATATTATTTACCCTTTTTTGAGTTAGAATAATGAGTAGAAAATACACAGAACTGTATCTGATACATGTAAATATGGAATAAGTATAAATTTTCCCCTTTACTCTTTCCTGTCCACTTGGGTAACCCTTGTGGTCCTAGAAGGTGTTTTGCATTCTGGCTCCACTGTTCCTTCTTAGTAGTCACTCCTCAGACTCTTTTCATTAGCTCACTGTGGGAATTGCCTTTCTTTTAGCTTTTGAAAGCTATTAACTTAGATGAAGGAAGTCAACTGTTTGTTTCTTTCAAACAGCATACACCAATTTCCCCTTCCATTAAGAAGTAGCTGTATATTCCTTTAATGTGAAAGGAATTCAATTTCCCTACTTTTTCACTTCAGTTTCCCTACTTTTTCTAATGGTTAACATGTTCTTCCTGAGGATTTGTGTGACTTTTCCCCCGTTGATATTTGAGCAGTATTTTCACCAGGTAAGGATGAGTTCTGCTATTGTCTGTTTTTCCTTCTATATGGAAGCACAGTGGGAAAGAAGGCAAGGTCCCGAAGTTGACTTTCTACGACATCATGTGGCCCCCAGGAAAACCCAGCCACTTTATTTATTTACTTTTTTGAGGAAGATTAGCCCTGAGCTAACATCTAATGCCAATCCTCCTCTTTTTGCTGAGGAAGACTGGTCCTGAGCTAACATCTGTGCCCGTCTTCCTCTACTTTATATGTGGGACACCTGCCAAGGCATGGCTTGCTAAGCAATGCCATGTCCGCACCCAGGATCTGAACCAGTGAACCCCAGGCTGCCAAAGTGGTACGTGCGAACTTAACCACTGCGCCACTGGGCCAGCCCCTCGGCTACTTTAAATAAGCCGTCATGTTGCTGCTTAGTAGATTGACTTCTTTAGGCTCATGATTCCAAGAAACAATTCTCACAAATCCTCATTCCCACAAGTTGGTGGGCAGAGAAGAGTGCATTGGTTGTGTAATGAGACATCAAACCAAAAATATTCCAGGTGATTCAATAAAGAGTATATGACAAATGAGTCTTAAGATAACGCTGCATTTTAAAGCAGATCATAGTGTTTTTAAGAGAAGAATATAGACGAGAACATTCTTTGCCTAATTACAATTTGCCTGTAGCTTGATGTTATCGCTGTGGGTGTTTGCAACAATGGATCCACACCTCCTTTGCTGCCAGCCCCTGGCATATTCACTTCTTATGCCAAAATTCTTCTTGAGGACATACAGGTAAAGCAGCGCCTTGAGGAGCACATGCACTAATTTAAGAAATCAATGGAAATATGTATTAAGTCAAAACATATTTTGTTCAAATACTCACGGTGAGTTATTTTCAAATAAGCAAAATGGGAAAGATAATTGCTACACTTCATTATGTAGGAAAAGCAAGGAAAGATGAGCTAAAAATATGAGTTTTAGGAATTATGATTCATTTCTCAGAGAGATCTGACTCAACCGTTTAATTGTAAAAGAAAAAAAATATTTGCACTTAGGTAGATTTACCCAAATCTGACAGGAATCTTTAAAAGCTGTTTCGAAGTAAACCTTAAATTGAGTAAATTTCAGAAACAATATTTCATTAAATATATTGAAGGAAGTACGGAATGAGGCTATTTTCTTTTGGTACAAAACAGTGCTTTGTTGACTGAAGAATTGTGGTATTCTCTGAAATATTGCAAAGTTATATTGCTTTATCAGCAAATACATCTTCATCATTGTATAGCCGTCCTTGTTCGAACTGCAGATGGGAAATGCCCCAGAGTGATGCTGAAGAACAAAGTCTGCTACTCAAGGTTTGCATGAGGTAATGGAATAAAAATATAGCCAGGGAAAGGTAGACCAGAGCGCTTTGTAACATTGTTTAGTTATTATTAATAACAATAATAACTGCCATTTCTTCAACTTTATGTGTAACATTTCTTGCTCTCCCAATGCCTCTCTAAGGTAGGTGTTAGGAATCACAGTTTACAGATGAGGAAACCGAGAGGCCAAGTCGGGGAAGTGACTTCCTAGTAAGTGGCAGAGTAAGATTTGAACCTAGATCTCTCTGACTTAATGGGTGTTCTCTTTCCACTCAATCATGCTTCCTCCATATTATAGATGTTATTATATACAGTAATATACCCTCCGTATTATCTATATTATGTGCAAATTCTTCTGATAAATGTCTTTCTCTGCTATGTCAGCAGAGATCTGGACTGAGCCAACAGAGCTTCTTTCGTGAGATGATCAGCGATGGCCATGTTTGAAGGAAGACTGGTCCTCTAATCTCAGGGGACAGGTTGGAAGGAGGCAGTTGGCAATCAGAAGGTGGAGCACTACCTGGTCTGGTGGACCACTCCTCCTTTAGCTTCAGTTTAGAAAGGAATGAGGAAATAGGAGGATTACAGTTGGAAAGACAGCCAGCCTTTTGAGTCAGCACAAACACTGAATAACAAGGTGCTTATGTATCTAACTTCCCACGAGGTTCTACTGTGCGCACTTATACATCTGTTGTGCGTGAGCAGTTGCCTTGCTCAAAGTTGTGTTTTTCACTTGTAATAGTATTCCATTGAGTCACCATAATGCTTTATCTATCCTACCATAATACAATTTTGAATTAATGAGACAAATCTTCCAGAAGTTTGCCATCCAAACATTACAAGGGAAATTGGATTATTGTTAGTTTGCTTTTTGTTTTAATTTGAGTACCAATGGCATACTGACTCTTAAATTCAACAAAGTACACTCTGTGTTAGTGATGACTAATTACTCATAAGAATAATCAGATTTCAGACCTTATTCGATTGCACAGGGAGTTTGACAATAATCAGATAGAAAATGTTGGCTAGTATAAAGATAAGGACAAACGAATCTGATTTGTTGTTTTTAAAAACTCCTTCCCTTAAACATGATTGTATCACCAACAAAATGCTCCAGCAAGTTGTTTGAAAGAGATAAAGGACAGAGGAAGAATATTAATTCAGGGTCACTTTGAGTCCAAAAATCAAGGTGCAGAAGCCTTTTGACTTCTCAGGGGCCGGAATGACATTTCAATGAACTCGGGAACAGGGGCAGCTGTTCTGTTGTTTACCTTGTCTTGATCATAGGAATTTCCCAATTTCTTGGGTCCTATTGTTCATTATACTCTTCTCTTCTTATTTTGGTTGTGTTCTCCTTCCTTGGGAGAAGTCTTAATTTGAAGCAAACAATTTTTTTCGGTGGAGTGGGGTGGGGGAATCCATGATGACTGGGTCTTGTTCCCTCTTCAAGTATTATTTGTCAGTTTGTTATCGTCACTTAGAGCTGCATTATTGGAATAACTCCAGTGTAAGAAGTAGAAGTGGAATGAGTGGTGCTCAACTGCTATTTCCAGTACTTGAAATAAGTGTTTTTATTTTAACTAAGTTTGCATTTTAAATGTAAAGTGTAATGAAAAAAAAGATGAAATAGGAAGACTTTTAAACTCACATCAGGTCTTTGAGAAATCATTTCGTTAAACTGCATTTCATGACCTGACAATAACAGGTCAAATAACATGACTCCAAATATAGCGTCCATCAAAATTTTGAACCTGACAAGAAGATTCCTGGGTATAACTGATGACTCACTTGGAGACAGAGAATCAATCAAGAACTGAATGTAGTGGCTCCTTAGAATCTGCTGTTATAACATTTGATCTGTTTGCATCTTTAGCAATATAACCCCACTAGGGCATCAGTCTTGCTGTGGAGCCTTTAAAAGTATAAATATTAGTTGTTACATCTCCACCACCCACTCCCAACCCAATCCTGAAGCTACATCAGTAGATCTAGGGTGGGACTTGGGAATTCTCTGTTTCAAAGAAATCCATAGGTAATTCTGGTTGTCGGCCAGTTTGAATTTTGGTTCCATCACTTATTAGTTGTGTGATTCTGGGCACATCTTTTAACCACTATGTACTCTAATTTCTTCATCTGGACTACATGGGCTAATGCAAATTAAGCAATAAGTTACATTAGAAGATGTAAATATAATTTAAAGATAGCTTTAAACAATCATTTGGTTCATGATTTTAAAGTGTTGTCAACTTTACTCCTAGTATTCATAGTGTCAGTTGCATTCAGGTTCACAGGATGGGTGTGGTTAATTATCCTTAGAGCTAGGAAAATAACTAAGTGTTCCCTATCCACAATGCAGTGGAGGGCAAAACTTCCCCAGGGATTTCCATCTTATTCCAGCTTTCGGTATTTGATGATGCACGCAACGGCACAGTTTAATAGAGCCCAGTGGTTAAGCACAAAGACTAATATGATGGAGCCTGAGGTTGTGTTCAGATTGCACCACTCCCTATGTATTGATCTCATACAAGTTAGTTAACCACTCTAGGTGCTGAAAAAATATTCGATATGTACCATTGTATCCTCAGAAATCATTGGGGTAGCTAAGTCTACTGGCTTTGCTGTAAGTCAGAATGTTATAATATTGGTGATGTTTATTAAGACCCAATAGTTAAGACTCACTATTAGCTGCCATGACAGATATGCTTCTCCTTAATATTATCCGTCATTTAATACAGTTTTCAAGCTCCTTACAAAAGATGAAAGTGCTTGTTTTTCTCTCTTTGACCCCTCCCTGCATCCCATCTCTATCCTTTCTTTACTCTTCTCTGCCCTGCTCTGCTGACCAGTATGGACTGGATCCCCCTGACTCCTCTTCCCTCTGCTGCCCTTTGGGTTTGGCCAGTGGGAGAAGTCAGCAGGCAACCAGAGCAGTTTCTACAGCCAGAGCTCCTTTCATGTAGCTCCAGCCACATCCCTACTTCCCTCTCACACAGGATTTGGTAACTGTTTCCCCCTCTTATTGCTTTAGATCTAGGGTTGGTAATGGCTTCCTGTTGGTGCTAATTACTGGGTTGTTCATCATGGATTACTAGTTCCCTAACCCTGCTCATATTTCTGTATATGTTTCCTTCACTAATAGGTTTGGATAAACCTTTCGGAATGTGCCATTGGTTTCCTCCTGAGACTGATAAACAACAAACATTGTCCTTTATTCAAAGCACTAACTTTGCATCCTCCTGGACACTGAAGAGAAGAAGATGCTGAGCACATTTCCTCTTCCTTCCTAACATTGTCTAAGCTAGTGAGTGGTAGAAACTACAACAGCTTGGAGCACTGTGCCTTATCAGTGCCTGGAAATGGCTTCCTTTAAAAAGAAAGAACACACAGAATTTGGAGATGCAATGAAGGGTGTGTGAGTGGAATAAGTGGGGGAGAGGATGGTGAATGGATGGTGTAGCTCTCTATCCACAAAGAAGAGAAGTCATCTCCTATCATCTTCCATGACACCTCTGTTTCTTGCAACTTGGCCATCACTAAAACACAAAAGAAATTGCAAAGATATGCTTGTTGCCATCATGCAGACATGTTAATTGGTTCTTCATTCAGGAGAGTATTTTGTCTGTTTACCTCCTAAATAACCCTTGTGTCATCTTCTACATACGCCTATGCTTATAATGTTTATGTCAATGAATTGCTGTAGCATCTTTAAAGAATTATTTTCATAGACTAGTAAAGATTATTTTTCCTGGAAAGGAATTTATAAGTGAGCTGAATTTTCATGTAAATTCTAAAACACATCAGGCCAGTAATTATGATTAGACTATTTTATATGCATTAAAACACATTGGAGTGATGTAATCTTTTTGTATGTTCAATTCCCTTCCAACTATAAATTAGATCTTGTGCTGTGTTAGTTGATCCATATGCAAGTGTATGCTTCAACTCCAGGTTTGGATCTGGAGGCGTATTCCATTCCAAACACAGGATGAACATCTGCCCGTGAAATTTGCAAGTATGAGCATTTCAGCTACAATGAGTAGCAGAGACAAACCATATACACTGTTGACGGAGAAACGTTTTTGCAGAATAATAGTATAGGCAAAGAGGCCATTAGATGTTTAAGGGAAAGTAGTGGAAGTTAAGAAGATTGACTTGGAATAATTTATGGACAGACTTGACTGCTGTTCTCCATAGTTTGAGATCGCAGTGACAGAAGTAGCCAACTGTAACAGAAATTAGCAAATTGTGTGTAACAATTACCACTTATTTCCTTTAGCATACATATACAGGTGCCTCAAAAAGAGAAAGGAGCAACAACAAGAAATTTGTTACTGTATTCTTTAGGCAAAGAGAGTCATTAAATGTTTTGGAGCAAGGGAGCAACATGATCTATGCTGTACTTTATAAGAAATTATTTGGAATAGTATGTAAGATTTATTGAATTGAGAACATTCTGGATGGAAAGATCAATTAGGGAATTGTTGCAGTGATTCAGGCATGAGGTAATGAGTGCCCGATTGAAACAGTACAGAGGAAAAGGGGAGGACTGAGTGAAAGGGGAATTAACTGAAAAGGAAGCTACATGTGGGGACGTAGGTCTAGGGAGAGAAAGGAGGCAAAGTATTTCTGGGAGATTTTACTTTGTGTGGTTGGAACAACGTACAATGGAGAAAAGGGAAACTATGAAGAGGAGGTGCGGAGATTGAGGAGATAGTGAAGATGCTTTAAACCAGCTGAATTTGAGATGCTGGCAATAAATGTCATCTATGAAACAGTTGGAAGCTTTCATGTGGAATTTGAAAAAGGATTTGGAGGTATAGACATCAACATGAGAATCATATACCTCAAGGTGATATTTTAAGCCATAAGTGCTGTTGAAATCACCAGAGAAGAGTATATGATGGAGGAAAGGAAATAAGGTAAAAGTGGAAGAAAAAACTTTGGCAAATGCTTATCGTTTGAGGACTTGAGAAAAAGCAGGTGCAAAGAGCTTACATTCCATTTTAAGCTTCAGAAGTGCTTCCTCCTGCATTTCCTAATTTGGTCAACAAGATAACCCTGAGAGGGTAAATAGTATTAACCCAGAGGGGAAAAAAATGCCCAAATACCTTAAGTGACTTGTCTAGGGTGATCCTGTGAGTAGTAGGCAGAAGCCAAACAAAAATCCAGGTCTTTCATTTCTTCAGCTCAGCACCTACAATACTACCTTCATCTTTGAAGGGGGCTTTTCAAATGGTGCTTCCTGGAGCCCTCCTGGGAGTCTGCAGTTCTCTCTCGAAGCCCTCCCTGAATGGAGGAGGCCTCGGGAGGGCAAGGAGGGGAGGGAGGCAGAGCTCAGGGCTGTTTCAGCCAGATTAACTCTCCTTACTTGCCAAACTTTAACCTAATATTTCATTTGTACATGAGGCTCAGCCAAAATCAGTGCAAAAACCAAAGGCTCAAATATTCCTTGATGTCATCAAGCTATTTCTAAGAGCAACTCACCGTCTCAGTAAGATCGACGTTATTCTATGACAACTTCTTTTATTCTACGTAAGGAAAGGTATTCACTAACCAAAAAAAAAAAAAAAAAAAAGAGGGGGTATTTTCTATATCATTTGTGCCTCTTGTGCTGTTCTAAAACAGTATATGGGACGTGGCTTCAAGTCTGAGTGGCAGGATATCGCATTATTCTAGGAGGGTATAGCATGGCCTCCTAATAGTTGGAAAGAGTTTCTTCGTCTCTTTCAGCACCTATCTTACCATGCAGCTGCTTCCATATTGGAGCAGAGAGAAATTTTGGATGTAGACATTGTGCATCCCCAAAGAATTTTCAACAGGATAACAAAACACAAGCACAGAATCATGTAGGTCACTTCCCTGGAATGCAGAAAATGTACTCTGACTTTTGCCAAGTTTGCCACTTTTCCTTTATTCTGTGTCTTACGCATTTTTAGAATTTAGCTTATTCATACTCCTGTGATAAAAAGAACTCATTGAACTTCTGCATTAATTCAGAAATCATCATGGAGAGCAAGTTTGAAGTCCATGGAGACCTAGATTGAAATATATTCCAATATGCTTAGAAATTAATAAATCCCTCCCGTTTTGTCATGTGAAATATGTAGAAGAAGAGCTCACTCATTGGAATGAAATAGTCAATTAATTATGTAAAAGACCCCAAGAAAGGTCCGCTGCATGATTCCAGGTGTCCAACTGTTTTCTAAGGACTGCAAAGCCTTGGATGAAAAGGAAGGACAGCAACGTTTACCAAGAGCCAAGTACTGCGCTCAGGACTTGAAATATAGAATTTAAGTTGATTCTCTCATAAACCTTAGAAAGTAAGGATTATAACCAGAATTTTACACATGGAGATACTGATGCTTAGAAAAATGAAGGTAGAAGCCCAAGTATAATTAGAGGACTTGGTATTTGATCTCTGATCAACTTTACTGCAAAGCCTGCTATACCAGGTTGTCTCTAGATGGAATCTGAGATTGGTGAACACATGGGGAAAAGCATGTCTTCTTGATTGTGCTCTGTGCCACTCAGGGTTCAATGAGAGGAGCAGAAGAACTGGGAGGTGCATATCACAAGGGGGTTATTATAGGGATTTGATATAGAGCAGTCGAAGGAGCTGATTTCACAGTCTATGTGAAGCTGCGTCTGGTGATGAAGCCTGAAGGCCAGAAGGCAGGCAGCAAAGGGCAGGTGGACAAGAAGTTGGAGAAGTAAGGTCAAGCTGGAATCTGCAAGGCTGAGCTCAAACTCAGAGGGGTGGACTAGAACCTGTATTAGACTCTGTTCGCCACCAAACCTCCAGCTTTGATGAGGAGACGTGCTGTGGCAGGAGCTGTTTGCCCTTGATCACAAAGCTAAACACGTACCTGACCCCGAAGCAGGAAATTTGACAGGAGCCACAGGAGCTGTGAGCCCAGCTGTTGTGTTTCCTAACCGGAAAGGTCAGCAAGAAGCTACCCCAGGGTACCATTCACCGACCTCTTGAGGATAAAGAATTGTGGCTGCTACTTTACCTGACCTTCCAAATCTCACGCAAAATGTTTCCTGTGGCCCACACTGCTAAGGAATTCTGCAGCGAATGGGCTTCTGGGAAATGAAGATAAACTAGGCTATGTATTATGTGCCATTTCCTACCCTTTCTCGAACACCATCCCCTGGTTTCTTACAAACACATTTTAGAATGCAAGCAAGAGTAGAATTATTGTGTATGAAGTAAATCATTTGCAATTATTTGACAGGTCAACTATTTCATTATTCCTTATTACTAAAATACATTTCAATAGACCTAGCCTTCTCACCTATATGAATGTGCATACTGTCATTGAACACTTTGAACACACATGTTCTATTATTCATATCATCCTCCCTAAGAAATGCATCTTTCCCCTATCAACACTAATATTATGCATTTTTTTACAATATAATGTAAAACAATTATAGAAAAAAACCAGAATTGAATGAAATATCTCAGAAATTGCGGTGGGACAGATTTTATTCAGTTGATTTTCTTGGGATCAGTTGACTATCATAAAGCACTAGCCAAATTAATGCTTTATGTTCTGCTATATCTTCATTCTTTTGTCACTTGTTTTTGGTACGTGTACCCATGTCTTCAACTTCTTTTTAGAAGGTGCACAGAATTAGGTTAGTCCTTAGTTCATAAAGCAATGTCATCATTTGTCCAGATATGACTTTCTTTCATTTTACTTATTTCATGTGTTTGTTATTTAGTAACATAATTAACATCCATGAATCCACCACTCACACCGGAAATAAAAACATTACCCATAACATGCTTCTAACTTTGTACACCTCTGTGTCATCCTCTCTCTTCTCATTACAGGTAACTATTGCCCTGAATTTTTCTTTTTTTTTTTGAGGAATATTAACCCTGAGCTTACATCTGCTGCCAATCCTCCTCTTTTTTTACTGAGGAAGACTGGCTCTGAGCTAACATCTGTGCCCATCTTCCTCTACTTTATATGTGGGACACCTGCCACAGCATGGCTTGCCAAGCAGTGTCTAGTTCCGCACCCAGGATCCGAACCGGCAAACCCTGGGCTGTCAGACCGGAACATGCAAACTTAACTGCTGTGCCACCAAATTTTGCATTTGACATTGTATGTACATAGGTACTTACACAGACATATGTATACACTCACTTATGTACGTTTGTATATGTGTGTAGTTTTGTCACATCCCCTCACACATTGCACACACATGCATACGTAAAAATATATATTATGTTTTACTTATTTTGAACTTTCTAAAAATGGTATCACAATGTCTTCTAGAACTTACTTTTCTTATACAATGTGTTATTGAAGTTTAACTATGTTGTACATAAGGCTACAAATTGATTCCTTGTCACTGCTGCATTAAATTCCATTGTGTGACCATACTACGCTTTCTTTATTCGTGTTCTGCTAGTGGGTGTACAGGTTCTTTTGCATTTTGCTTTTACAAAGTGTTGCTCTAAACATTCTCTACAGCTTCTTTGGGGAATACACTTAGGACTCAACATGTTGAGTAACAGAATATGCCAAGTTTCAACTTTGTAAGATATGTCAAATTGTTTTTCAAAGTGGATGGATGTACTGATATTCACTCCCACCAGTAAAACATATCAGATCCCCTTATTCCACATCCGGTCCAACATTTGAAAGAGTCACACTTCTTAATTTTTGTCATTTGAATACATGTGAAATAGTGTGTCCTTGTGGAATTTGATTTGAGTACTAATGAGGTTGAACACATCTTTATGTATGCATGTTGCCTTACATAGCTGTTACTTTTTCATGTCTTTTGCCTGTTTTTGTATCGGATAGTTAGTATTTTTTTTATTGAAATGTATGAGCGACGTATTCATGATACTCATCCCTTGACATACGTATTGCTAATAACATCTTCCAGTTTATACTTCCATTTTAACTCTAATTTTATTTTTTCATAGAGTTTTTAACTTTAATGAAATCATACTTAATCTTTCTTTCTATAGTTATTATTTTTGTCTTGTTAAAAAAGAATCATTTCCTACTCCACAGCCAGAAAGTTTCTTCTGAGTTTTAGAATTTAAAGTTTTGCATTTGACATCTAAATTCATAATCCATAAAGAAATATTTTTGTGTATTATGTTATAAAAATAAAAATAACACAAGAGACAGCAGGTGCTGATGAGGATGTGGTGAAAAGGGAGCCCTTATACATTGTTGGTGGGAATGTAAATTGCTCTAACCACTATGGAAAGCAGTATGGTGTTTCCTCAAAGAATTAAAAATAGATCTGTCATACTATGTAGCAATTCCGCCTCTGGGATATACCCAATGGAAATGAAAACAGGATTTCAACAAGGTGTATGCATTTCCATGTTTATTGCAGCATTATTCACAGAAGCCGAGATGCAGAAACAATCCAAATGCCCATCAACTGATGAATGGATAAAGAAGATGTGCTACATATACATAATGGAATATTATTCAGCCATGAGAAAGGAGGATATCTTCCCAATTGTGACAACATGGATGGATGTTGAGCATGTTATGCTAAGTGAGATAAATCAGGCAAAGACAAGTACTGTATGATATCACTTATTATCTAATCTAAAAAAGTTAAGCCTGTAAAAAGAGAGTAAAATGGTGGCTACCAGGGGATGGGGGCAATAAGAGTGATGGTGTTTAAAGGTATAAACTTGTAACAAGTAGTAAATAAGCCATAGAGATCTAATGCACAGTATAACAATAATAGACAATAATATTGTACTATAATTATGTAATGTGAAAAATATCACTACCTCGGCAATCATATTACAATATATAAATGTAACAAAGTAAAAAAAAAAAGATAATTTCCAGCTTCATTTATTAGTTTCTTCTTTCCCTACGAATCTGTTATGCTATCTTTTTCATATCAAAATTACGTATATGTGTGGTTCTGTCGGCATCTGTTCCATTCCATTATTCAGTTGTCCACAGCTGCACCAGCCACAAAGTCATAATCACTATAGCTTCATACTAAGTCCTTTATAACTGGGTTAACAATGTTGCCCTCCTCCTGTTTTTTCTCCTTTAAGAGTGTCTTAGCTAATTTGAGCTTTCTGCTTTTCGATATAAACGAATCAGTTTTTCAAGTTCCACAAAAAAAAAATGTGATTTTTTTTACTAGCTTGCATTAATTTTATATGTCAATTTGGAGAGCATTAAAATCTCTATGCACTTAAGTCTTTTCATCCGTGGACAAGAGCTATTCTTTCATTTGCTTAGGTCTTCTCAATATCATTCAGGAAAAAAATAAATGTATAATTTTTTACATATAGGTATTTCACATCTTTTGTTAGATTTTAGGTATTTTTGTTTTCTTTATGAATCATGTTTGTTTTTAATTACATTTTCTAGTTGATTACTGGTGCACAGAAATGCAATTGACTTAAGGTTTTAAAAATTGATTCTCTGCCTTGCCTCCTTACTAAACTCATTGTTTATAATAATATTCTATTAATTTATCTATGGATTTATACTCAGAACATAACACTTATTTTTTTGGTCTTATTAGACTAGTTAGAACTTCTTATAAAATGCTGAATGTAAATGGCAATAGTGAGCATTCTCATTTGTGTTCCTGAATTTAAAGGAAATGCTTCTAATATTTTCTTATTTAGAATAACATTTATTCAAATTTTTCAGTAGATATACATTACCAGGTTAACAAAATCCTCTTAGCTTACTAATTCCTTTTTGAATTAAGAATAGGTATGAACTTTGTAAAATCCTTTTTTTCTCCATCTATTTTGATGACAATATTTTTCCTTTAATCTGTTAATAGCTTAAATTCTATTTATAGATTTTCTAAAACCTATCTTTTTATTCCTAGAGGAATCTCAACCTGGATATCACATATGATCTTTTTATGTATTGTTGCATTCTATTTGTAATTATTTTGTTTAGGATTTTTAGACCTCTATTCATGAAAAACTGGGTGCTATAATTTTCCTTTCTCATTCTGTCCTTACTTGATTTTGTATCAAGGTGATACTGACCTGGTAGAATCAGTCAGGGACTCCTCCCTCATTTTCTATTCTCCAGAAAAATTACTCAAATTTGGGATGATTTGTTTCTTAAAAGTTTGGTGGACTTTTGTAAAAACTTTTGGGGCCTTATTTTTCCTATGTATGAATATGTTTTACAACTTGTTCAACTTTTTAATAGCTGTGGGAATATTCATCTTTTTATTTCTTCTTGAGGTTCTCTCAGCAAGTTATCACTTTTTCCAATTTTTTTGTTTTGGTTAAATTTTATGTTTATTGTCATGAAATTGTTGATGAGGTTCTCAAGAATTTTAATTTTGCCCTCTTCTTTTGTCATATTCCCTTTATTATCCAGAGTGTTATTTATTTATGCTTTTTTCTCTATATATCTCTTTTTCTCTCTCCTTTTTGATTAATCTCATATGAAGTTTATTTTGAATTAAAATTAGCTCTATTAGGGGCTGGCCCCGTGGCTGAGTGGTTAAGTTGTGGCGCTCCGCTGCAGGCGGCCAAGTGTTTCGTTGGTTCGAATCCTAGGTGCGGACATGGCACTGCTCATCATACCACGCTGAGGCAGCGTCCCATATGCCACAAATAGAAGGACCACAACAAAGAATATACAACTATGTACTGGGGGCCTTTGGGGAGAAAAAGGAAAAAATAAGAAAATCTTTAAAAAAAATTAGCTCTATTGGTGCTTCCTATTGTACCTTTATTTTCCATTTCATTGATACTTGCTCTATATTAAACACTTCTTCCTGCTACCTCTGAGTTTATTCTGCATTCTTCTTTTTAATGGAAAAATCTCATGACTTTTCAATCTTTTTTCTTTTGCAATATAATCATTTAAAACTAAACAGACCTCAAAACACCACTTTTATTGTTTCCCACATGTTTTAACAAGTAGACTTTTGGTTGCCCTTCAGTTCTAGGCTTTTTTGTGTTTTTGTTTTTTCATATCCCCTAACATTTCTTCTTTGACCCATGAATTAAGTAGAAATATGTTCTCTAAGTTCTCAATACATGGAGGTAATTTTTATTTGCCCTTTTTTTGCTGGGGAAAATTAGCCCTGAGCTATCATCTGTGCCAATCTTCCACCACTTTATGTGTGGGTCATCATCACAGCATGGCTGACGAGTGGTGTAGGTCTGAGCCCGGGATCCAAACCTGTGAACTTGGTCTGCCAAAGTGGGTGTGCGGAACTTTAACCACTCTACCATGGGGCTGCCTCTTTATTTGCCTTTTTGTTATCGTTTCTTAATTGCACTTCATCAGAGAAGCTATTCTGTGTGGCATCTACTCTTTGAAATGTGTTGAGACTTGCTTTATAGCCTCGTACACAGTCAGTTTAAGAATATTCTATATGTCCTTGAGCAGGAGAAGTATTTTCTAACTATTGGATGCTGATTTCTATAGAGAACTATTAGATGAAATTTGTTAGATGTGTTCTATTCTTCTTTATTTTTATTGATTTTTTTGCCTGCTTGCTATCAATAACAAGTGAGAGAGCTGTTTTGCAATTTCACCATATCGACTGATTTGTCAAAGTTTTATGTGATTTTAACAGTTTTTATTACCTACACTGTAAAGTGATTTTGCTATATCCATCCTTGTTTAAATTTGTTGTACCTTCCTCGTGATAAGTGAATGAAGTCTTTTATCATTCTACAGTCTCCTTCTGCATCCCAATGATTCTTCTTGCTCTTGAAAGATATTTGATCTATGAATAATATAGCTATTCCAGAGTACTTTGGGTTATTATTTGCCTGATGTATCTTATTTGTCTTTACACTTTTTCCCATTAGTTTCATTATTCTTTGGGAATATTTCCTATAAACAACATCTAACTGGATTAAAAATAATCTTATCTGGTAATCTTTTAATTGGTGAGTTTTTGTTTATAAATATGCTATGTTTATATATGTTGTATTTATATATATGTCTATATCATTGGTCATTTTATGTATATTTACTGTGATTATTGGAAAATCTGGATTTTTTAAATGCCGTCTTACATTTTAATTTGTCTTGTTTTTTCTAAGTTTCCATCTCCTTTGCAACATTCATTCAAATTAAATATTTAAATGTTGATAATCTCCATTTTTTAATTTCAGCATTTATATTTTCATTTGTAGAAATTCTACGAGAGTATGTTTTTGTGTATGATTATTTTAAAACTTCCCTATTTGCTCATTTTTGTAATTGTGTCTTTTATTTCTTCTACCATATCACATATAGCTGTTCTATGTTCTGTGTCTGATAATTCCAATACCTGCAATCCTTGCAGGCTGGACATAGCTGTCATTTCTTCTTTCTGCTGACTCTCACTCATAGTGGCTTGCCTTCTAATGTTTCTGATAATCTTTGTCAACTTATTGATATTATTCTGAGGTAGTCCTTAAGATACTTGAGAGAGTCTGCTGTCTATTTTTGCAGGTAGTTAGTGGGTACATCTCTCGTAAATTTTGGTTTAGTGCAGGAGTGCTAGGTTTTAATTCTCCAATTCCTAACTGTTCCAAGGTTCATTGTCCCCACAGCAGTGTTGCTATAGTGATCCACCACAGGGCAACCCCACACCTTTCCAGATGCCTACTGGTCCTGCTGCTCTAGCTCCCAGCTGTTCCAGCTGTCCACTGCTCTGGCTTCAGCATCCTGCTCCTGAATCTTTACCTTTGACCCTCTCATCTTTGGCTCCTAGATGCTCCACCTCAGGCTCACTGCCTCCAAAGTCTTTGTTCCTAGCACCCAGGAGCAGTCTTCAGCTACTCTGGGTCCCACTCAGATTAATTTTTTTGTTCTGGACAGAGGAGGGTTTCCCAGACACCTCTCTTACACATTATGAGGCAGCAATTTTCTCAGAGTCTGTCCTATCCATGATCTAGTTGTTGTAGCAGGAGGATCCCTTGGAGAGCCTAGTCACTCATGATACTAAAAACAGAATTCCTGCTTACTCTTTAAATTATCTGGGGGAATTGTCCATTTTGTGAGCCCCCGCTTCTCACTTTAGAAGCCATAAACACAATGTCCCCCTTTTCTTGAGACTGGAGAGTAAGCAAGTAATCCAGTTTCCCGTAAGCAAACAAACCCAAGTCAGTCTTTGAATAGAAAGTTAGAGGCACCAGAAAGCAGACAGCACATGGTATGTATTCCAGCATAAATTGTGGTAGATACCTCCGGGTTTCAGAGTGTGAGGGATACACTGAATGTATCCAGTGACGGAGGGCAATGGTACTGGGGGAACAAGCTGGGAGTCTGCATTGGGACAGAGCTGTAATATGTTTTGGGCATGGTTTCTGAAGGTGCAGCTCATAACTGGTTCTCCCGCCCTCTAAGAAATTCTTAAGCAACATAATATTCTTTCATAAATGTTATTTTTAGAGCTGGTTCTGTTTTTTATAAGTTAGGCCCTTTAAGACACAGTAATGCAACTCCTGTTAAGGTCCTCAGCTCTACCAATGATATAATGAAATAATGAATAAGTTCTCACTGGGCACTTCCTCCATCTTGAAGCCATCTGGAATTTTTTCTTAAGATGAAGGAGGAGGGCAGGGCAGAGACTGTCAGGCCACAGAAAACAGGAAGTGCCATTTGAAGGGGGAAGACATCTTGACTTGAACTCCTCTTTTGCTGCTTTATTTCCAGAGTACACTGTGATAATTATGATATTTAAATTTTTTCTATCCAAATTATTTTAATGGAGTTAAAGAGTAATCATATAGACTAGTAGACAAGTTGCCTAGTTGATGCCAAGAAGTTGAAAATTAATTTCAATGATCTGGTATAAATTTCCATTTTAACTCTTAATGGCAAAACATTAATTCTCTTAAACAATAAACATTTGGGATCAGTCAAATATCAAGTTTTTAAATAACTGATCAAGAATCAGAAAACAATTTCAAATAGTTATTTTCAAAATCAGTATGTCTGTTCTTTTCCTTTTATATTATACGTTCTTTTCCTTATAAACTTGAAAGAGCCCTGGAAAACATTTGATGAACCCCTGCCCCATTGTATTTCACAGATGTATAATCTGGACTCAGAAAGATTAAATGACTGGCACTGATATCAACATCTTGAGCCTCCAAGTGTTTTCACCAGTTCCACCTAATTTATTCCCTTATTACTGAAGAAAGCAACATGTTTACATTTATTTTGCTTCTATTTCTAAAATTAACTCTCCCATTTAAAAATAAATAATATGAACTTGTAATTTAAAAAGTCCTCCTGATATTGTTCAAGGAAACATGAGAACAAGGAAAGAATTGTACATATGCCAAATGGCTTTCTTCCAATTTGTTTATCTTGCCTAATAATTTTCTTGGCTTTGGAAAAATATTTTGAATGATTTTAATTTATGCTGTTCCTTAGAATATTACCTATTGCTTCTGGAATCTCTCATTGTTCAGAAGCCATTTAAGATGAGACTTGTGGGGCCATGTGCACAGTTAGAAAAGTGATTTGCATTTGTTTATAATACTTGTGGTCCATACAATCCCACAAAACTGCTTGAGAAAAAGCCAAACAATATTTGTGTTTTAAAATTTCAAAAAACACAGGGGCTATTGAGTTCAATAAACATTTTATTTGATGTTCCAAAGCCTTGAAAGTTTTACTGCAGTGCTTTTTAAAAGTGTGTAAAATGACAAGACTTGTGAACTTTTAAATTACCTCTACCTTTTTTGGGGAGAGTGATTATAGGCGTAATATAGCAAAATATTATAATTCTCCTTAATTTGAACATTTCATATTTTATCTGAAAAAAAGAATTAGGTAAAATAATGCACATGAAGCTATAATGAGATGTTTAATTTTCTTAAGAAAATTAAGTTTTAAGGCTATTTTGCACATTAATTGCTTGAGAGTGACACTTTTAATTTTGATTGCATTCTAAATATATTTTAAAATTTCAACAAAACCACTTTAATGAATTCTAATTTTATTAGAATTATTGTGTACTTGGAAGTAATGACATGTCTTTTTATTTTTTTTAACACAGGCCACTTTCTCTTAGAGTTACATGTTACACAAATGGCTGTACATGATGAACTCTCTGAAAATTTAATTTTGAACAAAATTACTTGAATCAAGTTTTGTGCTCTCTTTTATAGTTTTCCCTTTTTTTTACACTCTTCTTTTTGTATTTGGAAGAAAGTCTCAATTGGCTGGTAAACTGTCTTTAACATCTATTTTTAAGTAAGATTACCATACCAAGAGTAAGCAGGAATTATTCAAACCTGCAGACACAATATTCATAACTATACTTCCAAATTTCCAACTACTTGCAGATTTTCTGTTTTCTAGCCCTTGGAATTTTCATTAATGTAGAATTATTTTCTTATGTTAAAGTATCAATTTTGCTGGATTTCTTTCAAAGAAATAATATTGTTATTAGGTTTTGAGGGCTTTCATTATTTTCCAGTACATCTATAAGGAACAGGGCTTCATATGAGGTCAGTGGAGTTTATGTTAAAAAATAAACTAAAAATAAAATATCTTTGTATATATTATAAAAACATTTTACTGTGGAAAGTTTTGAAAGAAGCAGGAAAGTTTATAGAATAATATAAAATCTCTAATTTTCCCAATCAAAAATAAAAATAACCATTGTTTGTGCTTCTTTTCCTTCTAATATTTATTACATATAAAAGGATATATATGTAGACATATATATGTACACACATATAAAAGGATATATGTGCACTATATATCCTTTAATACTATTAGAGTCATATATACATATAGGTACACATACATACATTTCCTTTTATACTATTAAGATTGTATATTTCTGAATTTCTTTGCTTAACATATTTTTGGCATTCATATTATTAAATATTTTATTTAAGCCTGATTAGAATGATTGCAATGAATTCCAGAGTATTGCTATTCCACAGTTTATTTGGTCATTTTCCTATTGTCGGACATTGATGTCTTCAATTTTTGACTCCTTAAAGTAACACTGTGGTAGATAGCTTTGCCTACTTTTCTTAATACTTTCAGGATAAGGAATCGCTGAAGCAAAGCATGTGAATCATTTAAAGACTCTTGACATATTGCTAAATTGTTTTTGAGAAAGATTTACCTTGTAACATAGAATGTTGTTCCCAGGATGGCTAACATGACACAGTAGGAGGTGAGACGTTGGACCAAAGCATCAAGAAATCGCTCTCCTTACTGTTGATGAATCATTCTTTTTGGCCTTGATATACGCCATGAATGGGCTGGTTCATCCCCAAGTGGCGACAATAGCCTTCCCTATCTATCCTACAGAAATAATGAAAGCATTCATTCAGGGGAAAAAAAAAGATTCCATTTCAACTGTGGTAAGTGCTATATGAATACCTGGCATTATAAATGTCTTCATATTATTCTTGTTGGTATTTCTTTTGCTCTTTTCTTAGCAGAGTACAGACTGATAAAATTTTAAGTTACTTTCTCTCTCTATTTAGTAGTTGGAGTGGCAGTAACACGATGCTAAAGATCAACTAAAAGTGTGAAATTGTCCAGATTCAAAGTTCTCGCTCCTGAAATCTTCCTTTGCTAGGTTCACAGAGATGGTTAATTGCTAATAAGTAAATACGTCGGCAATAACTAATGATAAACATGTGCGACATAGCAACAAAAGGAATAAAGATTTTTCCTGTGGTCTGTTTTTAATAGAATCTTATAATCTGGTTCTGTATGTTTTTGATAAGTTCTGCCCAAGATGAAAATGTGTATTTAGTACTATTGACGTTGGACTTTTGAAACACAGCTGCAAACATAGTATTGTTTATAATTTCAATGAAACCTAAAATACATTTCCTTTCTGCTAAGGAAGATGGTGAGTGACAGGGTGGGCTGAGATTTCACTCTTTAGTTTCCCAGATTTCTCTGGGTTCTCTCAAGATTGTCAGATTAGCCATGTGTGTATGTGAGTGTGTGTGAGGAAGGGAAACAGGAATTCCTTTCGGAACAATGACAATCAATCCTAGTCTAACACTAGTTTCGGGCAGATGTTCTTAGCAGAAATCTGCAGAAGTAGATTATAAATGCTGTCTAGTTGCCATAAAACAGGCTTGCATCTTTTTTGCCTTAATTTCAAAATGCTGATCCTGTTTAAGAAGAGAAGGAAAAATACCCAATCTCCCCACCTCTCCTAACTTCCCTTCCTCCCATCCCATTCTTCAGTGAAGAGGGAACAAACTTTCTTATTCTTATTATGCCTGAACTTGTTCATTTAGGTGAACTGTCTTCTTTAAATCTACTAAAATATCTTCACAACCATGGTAAATCTTGACAATTTAATCAAAACTATGAAAGGCAAAGGATGTCACCACATCCTTTCAGAAGCTTTATGCACTATGACTATGTATTTAGTTCTGATTAGCAGGCAGGTCAACTCCTTAGAATAAAGGCTCATTAAGGCCAGCCTTCCCACTATCAATTTTGTTTTTATATTATATTTGGATCTTAATATTAACAATATGCTGTGCGGGGATGTTTCAGTTTTTCGTAAATCTTTCTCTTTGAAAGAAATATTTTTAAATTGAAGTTACTTTGCTGTAAGGATGGATAGCCTTATGTATAGTACACAGTTTGGTTTTTATGACTTTATGGAAAAATCATTAAAATTCATTTTCTGAAGCATGTATTTTTGATTTGTGGAAGGATTTAATCTGAATATTCACGGCTCCAGCAATCACATATCTTCTTTTCTGCACAAAATAGGAGCAAGCCTTTTGAAATTATGGTGCATTTTATTAGAACAAATTTGCATTTTATTTTTCTTATTGGTGAATCATCTCATTGCTTGAAAATTTAAACTGTCACTCTATATCCTAATATAAAAAGCTGTAAGAAAATGTTCTACTTCCCTTATTAGCCATGTGAAAATGATGCTATTCTTAGTAGAATAACAGTGAAGTTTTACAGAATATCTCAGCACAGGATTCCAATACATCACTAACTTTTTTCATAGCTTTTTTATTTTGCTATGAAATTTTGCTCTTCTTGCTAAATTGTGAGCAAATTCATACTTATATAGGTAAATATGCTTCAGCTGTATTTCTGTTCATCTTGAGGAAGTGAGTTAAGTTTTAGGATTCCTGAAGAAGGAAAAGCAGCAGAGTTGTCTTTATGGTAATATGGGCAAATGATTATTTACAAAAAAACCACCACCACCACCAAGAAACTTAACAGCATTTCAGCCTTTACATTATGTAGCATTTTGAGGCATTGGACATCATCAAAGGTAGCCAAAAGCTGTTTTCAGATGCTCTTAAGAGAGACATAAAAGTATATGAATAGTTTCAGAAATGGGAAGGGGTTTCTCTTTGTCAGATTTCCATGTGTTGCTTTTACCCATGAGCCAGCAGCAGTGGCTGTTGATTTCCTGTTGGAGGGATAATGAAAGGTAATGACAGCGGTGTATCGCCTGTGGCTTGCAAACCCTGACAGTCAACACAGCCACATGCTTCAAAGCAAAGCAGGCTTTCTCTTCTGTGCATTTGGATTATTGTGCACCATTTAGTGTGAATATAAATCGAATACCTTCCCCAAATCAGCTAGAAATAAAGTCAGACTTTCAGCAAGGGGATACTGAAATTTATCTGTCAGCATCCCAGGCCTTGACTCTAATGAGGCTACACAGTATGGCTCTCTGGTTTTCTGAATATTGTCAATGTTAAAAATATTAAAGAAAAAATTCCTTTATTATGTTATTATATAATACATATATTAAGTATCTTTTTACAATAAACACCGACAGAAAATTCTCATTCTAGTATCAACATAAAACTAACCCAAACACAGATGCAAAGCCTAGGGTGCCTTGCAAAAGTAGAAAGGTGATAGGTGTTAGATCTTCACTTGAATATGAACGAATGAAAGAACCAATCAATCAAATGTAATCAATGAATTGCTACACCAATCACCTCCTTTTTATTTCTTTGGACAGTTAGTTTATTAAAAAAGAGAAAATACCATTAGAATAGCCTAAATAGTAAAAGTAAGGCTGGGGGACGTATGACACATGTATTTAAAGGCGATAATTACATATATTCAAACTATACTTGGAAATTCCCTTAAATCAACCATAGAAGAGTTATAAGCACTGAAATTACATTAAAGGAAGAGGAGCGCTCACACTACAAAGCAATAGGAACCGAGACCCACTGTAGGAGACGTCACCTCTCTCATGTGTTGGGTGGAATGGTCAACTGAATTCCCCACAATGTTTAAATTATTTCTTTATTTTGAAAACAATTTTCTCTTATCGTGTAAATTGAGTTTGTGTAAGTCAAATGGCAGTTCACTGAATTGCTTTCATTTTTTTCGTCCTTTTTTTTTCCCCAGTACTATTGAAAAATAATTGACATACATCCCTATCTAAGTTTAAGACGTACAGCATGATGGTTTCATTTACATATATTGTGAAATGATTGCCACAATGGGTTCAACTAATGTGTGTCTTCTCATATAGAAACAATAAAAAGAAAACAGGAAAAAAAAAGGAAAAATACTTTTTTCCTTGCTCGTGATGAGAACTCAGGATTTACTCTCTTAACAACTGTCCTATATATCATACAGCAGTGTTAGCTCTAGTCGTCGTGATGTACACTACATCCTTAGTACTGTGTATCTTATAACTGGAAGTTTCTACCTTTTGACCACCTTCCTCCAATTCTCCCTCCCCACTGAATTACTTTTTAATTACAGGTATATGTTTCCCATCAGTGTATCTTTTATCATTGTTTCTTGACTCCTCCAGCTCTTAATCCAGAGCCATGCATTTTGGAATGTAGCTTACTTCTAATTACTTCATTTGGTTAATTTTCTCTTTTCACTTGGATTATAAATTCCTTGTAAGAAAAGTCTGTGTCATACGTTTCTGTATTATCTTATGTTGGGCAATCAGTAAGGTAGCTTTTGTCCAAAAATACTGTTTTACAGATAGAGTAACCCTCAAATATTTGGTGGCATTCAAAAGATCTACTATAAAAGAAGAAAGTATATTTTATTTACCTCTTAGATATTGCTTGCTTTGTTTGGTCTTTCAGTATTCTATTATTCCCTTTTCTCTCTCTTTCCTGTCATTCCACACTTTTCAAATCCCATAGTCCCAGTCTTAGACATTTATTCACTCAACAGATGCTTACTAAGTGGCTTCTGAGTGTCAGAAACTGTGCAAAGCATTAGATCAAGGGGCATAACTAATTATTCTGTACTGTTTTCAATGCACATAATTGTTAAACAATGGTCAGAAAAGTGTCCTTTTACTTCTTATTTTAGACCTGTAGTGTTCATGGAAAATCAGTTGAAGCCTTTGTCAGATTCAGTCTATACGTCCCTAAACCCCAATGGGAAAATCAGAGGTCATCTTTGCACCTTTGCTCCCTGCGTGGGTGGGTGGGGAGGAGAGAGTGGAAGTTGTTATGAGACATCCACATCCACAAGGATGGAGAGCTGCCAAATGCTTCACTGGGTTCCCGCAGAGGCCAAGGTGGGCAGGAAACAGGTTGCAGGAGTGACGCAGGGGAAGCCTGGCGCAGCTGCTCAACTCCCTCACTTGAGCCAGAGCTGCAGAATTAATGGCCAGCACCATCAAGATAGAATTTAAAGCCCTTGAGGGGCCCTTACAAAGTCGAAGCGATTCTACTTTCCAGATGGAAGTCGCCCTTAGTGAACAGAATCCTCACCCACCCTGATAGGCTAAGAGTAATAGAGTGTTAGTCCAGGAGAAATTGAGGTCAAGCCAAGAAAACTTTTGATTTTTTCTGGTGACTAGCCTAGATTTCTTCTGTGAAGTATAACTTCAGACATGCAAATAAGGCCCAAATCTACCTCCTAACAGTTTGCAAGTGAGGAAATTTTACTCTCAGGCTTCCCCTAAAACTTGCATTTCCTGTTCCCATTGCTTAGAGTGCTCATTTGAAATGCAAGTAATAACGTGTCTGACTTACCAGATTTGCTTTCTTTGGGACTGGGAGAACCTAGAATTGAGAGGAAGTGGAGAGAAAGGAGCAGGGAGAGGAAGGAGAGGTACATGACTAAAGAGTGGATGGGAAGGCGAGAGGGAGAAGGTGATGAAGACGTATTCTGACTTTGTAAGCTTAGCAAGAAAATAGGCGTCAAGAGCAACTTAATGTGAAGCTATCAGAGATAAACGTGGCATTTTAACTTCCCTGGGCACCTGTAAAATGTGAAATTGGTAACTTCATGATTGAAAACAGTGTGATTTCAAGATTCTTTTAAAGTTAAAAATCTTGAAAGCGTCACTAACCTAAATGGCAGAGATTTACGTGGAAATTGAACTCTCATGGAAAGCCAGAGACACCGCCAAGGGAAGAACATTTTCCAGGGACAATGTGGTGACCAATATGCTCAATCAAACAGTCACTGTGATTAGCATGGTTCAACCCAAATGACACACACCTCACCAAATCTTGGCCAACAATTATCGCTACAAGTTCCATGCTTTAATTTTTGCATTTAAAAAAATTAACACTAGTTGACATTGATGTGTACAGAGAGTTTATTTTACTTGAGAATCTCAAATCATGGTATGTCTTTTATTACTGTTATCATTTTTATTTTGGTGGCTTCGATAAGTAAAATGAAGGATAAGAGAAATGAAGTGAACGCCAAGCTTACATTTACCTTTGTTCATTTCTTCATTCACTCATTCGTCAAGTATCTCAGATCGCTGTGCGAGATCTTGAGCATTCAGTGAGGCGAAGTCTAGGCAGAGTTGCTCACAAAGTTCACAGTTTGTAGGAGACACTGCACTTAGTCAAATAATTACTAACTCGAGAAGCATCTATAGAGAATCTTGGCCTCAATTTGGGGATTATGTTAATTCTTATATTTCTGTGTCTGGGCTTTATCAGAAGATGGAGAGTTTTGCTTAGGAACCACTCTCAACTTTTTATTTTTATTTTATTTCTCAGAAAAGTGCTTATTTGTAAATATGCAGAAGACTCTATCTTGATACTTAAAATAGTTCCATTTATTTATATATTTTAAATAAAAGCCTGCAGCCCACCTAAATTAATAACTCTGATACAATAAAACAGCTTGAATAAAACCAGCAAAATCTGTTCTTACTGAGGCCTGACTACTTTTTTCCTCATTGGACACTCTAAGTTTGCATTTCTGTGAATATGTCAGAATGTTCTGAATGTCCTAATTACCACATAGCCACCAATAAATTGATTTGTTTGTACCATAGGACAATCGTCTCCAATTTCACTTTTGAAATCTTGAGCTACTTACAAAACTTTCGAGTTTTGACTAGAAACTTCGCTACTAAAGGAAGTGGACTCCAAGTCGGAGAGTTCTTGATATGAGAAATTATGTTCCTTTAAAAAAAAAATCTGTGGTTGCTTTTCCCTTTCTATGACATTCTGATGCCATTTATTCTTCCATTTCCTTTTGTTCTTTCTTAGTACTATGTGTGACTAATGCAATTCAGATGGGCTTGTAGCCATGGAAACTATAGAAGGCAGGAATATAAGTCTGTTCACTTGGAGGCATCTTTCTCATCACCCATACTTGTCACTTTCTTGATCACTGATATAATAAAATAAACTTTATTAAAAATTTAAAGTGAAAATGGATTTTTAAATTTCTATCAACTTTCAGCTTCATTTTTAAACGGAAAATAGTGGTGCTTTATGAATTATTAATGTCCTCTGCCGCCTTGAGGTTACTAAAGGGAAGGTGTTGTATTCAGAGATAAATTCAGGTTGTGATTTGTGTAACATGTTGAAGAACTCCACAGAACATATCCAATAGATATGTATTTACTGAACCGCTTACTCCTGAGATACACAGCTGTCTTGGGAATATTTCATTGAATAAACACTGTATGCAAACGAAAGCAGTTTGAAAAACTATTCCTGTATAGGGGGTCATTATCTCTAATGTCATTTGACAACAAGAAATTTGCTACCAACCGTCACTTTGAGAAATTTTATTTTATCTTCCATAGAAACAAAAGTTGTACATATCAGATGGGAACTATTCTCTTCTTATTCTATTTTAATTAGTTTCTCCCCCCATCTTGGCCAATTACCTCCTTCCTAGATGAATGTTTTGTTCATCTGCCATGAAAATTGATTTGGTTTTCCTATCTTCTTCTTTAGCCTACAATTCCTTTCATTTGCTTTGATTTCTAGTTCATAGAATCACAGAATATTGGAAGTGGAAGGGTCTCATCACTGATCCAGTTCAACACATACATTTTACAGTGGAGGCGAAAGAGCTTCAGCCTCAGATGTAATGGCCTCCTTCACATCTCCTCTTTGGTCTAAGGCAAGTCCAACACAATATGTCCCAGAACGAACTCTTATTAGATTCCCCCAAACCTGCTCCTCCCACAGTGTTTCCAATCAAACAAATGTCATGAGCATGTACTCCACCGCTCAGGCCAAAAATCCTGAGGCCATTCATGACTCATATTTTTCCCTCTCAGCCTGATATCCAATTCATCAACCAGTCTAAGTTCATGTTTCAGTTCAAAACATGAATGCCGTCTTTTAAGATGCCATCCCTGACTCCCATCCCCCACCTATTCTATCTCTTCAATAGGACTTGCTTTTCTCTGTGAAGCTCTTCACCATCTGAAACTGCACGTATATCGACTGGCTGAACGACTGTCACTACGCTGTAATGTAAACTGTGAGGGCAAGGACTCTGCAGACTGCCTCCATTGCTGAATTCCTAACTGCAGAATAGTGCAGATGTGCAGAGAATGCTCGAGAAATCATAACTGGAAGATTAAACAATTGCGTTAGTTGAGTCATTGAGCAGCTAGGTTATATGACTATTTAGCACCTTAGCTGGAAAGAGAACCTGAAAATTCTTTTCTTTCTAGTGCTTTCTCACTATAATAAGCTGCCTCTCATTGTCCTCTTATTTTGCTCTTACTCCTGCAATGTTTTGCACACAATATAACTTTTTGCTTTCATATGTAAAGAGTATTCATGCATTTACAGAGCTAATAGTTTTATGAAGCTTTACAGATTGCTTGTTCTTTCTGAATGCCACCCTGTCTTTACAACACCTAGTGATATCATGTTTTCCTGTTCATTCTAAGCCTAATTGACATCCCTCTCCCTGAGATCTTAAACTTTTATGGAACAAATAGTTCTGCTGTTATAAACCAGTGTCCTTCAATCTGTATTTTTGGATGGAACAGTTGGGATATGGCAAACCAAGGCTGTGTACTCTCTGAGGCTTGGAGTCCTCTTCCAAGTGCATTCAAATTATTGGTAGAATTCAGTTCCTTGTGTTGTAGGACTGAGGTCCCTGTTTTCTTGCTTTCTGTTGCCTGGGGACTGCTCTCACTCCTAGGGGCCACTTGTCTTTATAGGCAATTCACAACAGCTATTGTGGAATTCCAGGCCTCCAGATAGAAGCACATCACTTTCACATCTTCCTCTGCAACCAGCCAGGGAAAACTCTGACCTTTTAAGAGTTCAACTGATTAGGTCAGACTCACCTTAGATATTTTCCCTTTTGCCATATAACCTAACAATGATAGGAGTGATGCCTCTTTATATTCATAGGTCCTGTCCACACTCAAGAGAATTATACATAGCACGCACACCAGGGGTGAGACTTTTGGGGGCCATCTTAGGGTTCTACCTAAGACTTTATAATTTCCAATGACAGTCAGAATTGCTGAGGGTATACAGAGAAATAAATAAGTCCTTAGAATCAAAATCCAGGTACTGATGACCATCAAGACCTTTTCAGACTGGAATGTTTCCCTCTCCCTCAGTATCTCCATTCAATGTGTCCCTTGAGATGCTACTTGACGTTAACGAAAACATTCTATGCACTGATTAGTTTGGAAAAATTGTAAACTGGTGTTTGTTTTTAATTGCATGACCTTTCAAAGCCTTTAACAATCCTGCGGAATCTTTAATAAGAAGCATTTCCCAAGCTTACCTCACCCAGAAACATATTTCACACTGGAGTGTTGGCATGGCTGTGCCGGTTGTTTACTGCTAGGATTCTTCCTGATTCATCAAGTTTTCTTCTTGAGTGGTGGGTGCCTGTCAGGCACCTAAGTATTTTTAATATTACTCCTGCTCCAGAGCTATAGTTCTCAACTCTGTATTCATATTAGAATCAGCTAGAGAGTTTCTAGAAATGACTAATGCTAGGTTCCAACTCCAGATATAGGTATATAGCTCTATCATATATGCATAAACTGACGCAGATCCTTTAGGAATATTTTTTAATGCTTCAAGTATTTAAGAATAATAGCCATGGGGCTGGCCCCATGGCCGAGTGGTTAAGTTCCCACGCTCCGCTGCACGCAACCCAGTGTTTCGTTGGTTCGAATCCTGGGCGCAGACATGGCACTGCTCATCAAGCCATGCTGAGGCAGCAGCCCACATGCCACAACTAGAAGGACCCACAACGAAGAATATACAACTATGTACTGGGGGGCTTTGGGGAGAAAAAAGAAAAAAAATAAAATCTTTAAAAAAAAAAAAGAAGAATAGCCATACCTACACTTGTTGAGGATATTCTATATATTGGGCATTATGCTACGTGATTGAATCAATGGCATTTTCCTCAATCTTCACCAAAATCCTATGAGGTCAAGATCATTAGATCTATTTTACAAAAGAGAAAATTGAAGATATGAGGAGTTAGGTAACTTGTCCAAGATCTCACAGGGTGGAGACAGAATTTGAAACTAATTTGGCCTGTCTCCAAAACCCATGCATTCATTTAATCATTCTGCTACACTGCTTGGTAAATTGGGCTTTTGTCAAAAGGACATAATATAAAATCTACAACAATTTCAAAGAGCTCCTCTCTCTCTGGACCTGTGGTTACATGATGGCACAGAAAGAAAAATACCTTGCCAGAATTTTGGCACTGTGGCTCATCGAAGCAGGAAATCCCAGGCTTGTTGAGTTGAGAGCTTGGAGCTAACACAGGATAAAGAGCCAGGAAAGAGCCAGGAACAGAGCTTGCCCAGGACACATTTCCCTCTGGTTAAGGCGTGCTTCCTTTTACCACCATGATGAGCTAGTATGCAGCCACTTTCTAGGCAAATTATATTAGTGCCTGCCAGGGAGAACCAGGTATTCCATCATCTGCAAAACTGGCATCTTTTAATTTCTGCCCATCCTGACTGACCTCAGCATGGTCCATGCTGATGGAGAGTTGGAGTTTAACTGTTGGGCGCCAAGATCCAGTAACATAAAAGGCATCGAGCACAATTTCATTCATGTTTATTGCGCTTTTTTCACATGCCTTTTAAGAGACTTAGTAACTGCACACATCACCAGTTTCAAGTCTCAAGGCTGAGAGAGTGATATTTATGCTTTGAAAACACCTTTCTTTCAGACATCCTTCAGTATGTTGCACATACTTTGTCTCACCAACGCATACTCTCTCTAGAAGAAGGAGAGTCCTGAGGCCTTCTAATAGATGATAATAAAACCACAAAAAGTGTTTGAGGATCATGGACCATCACAGTGGGCTGAGAAAAAGGAGCCCTGGACTCCGTTCGCCTTGTTTGCAATGATTTGCTGTGTTCCTTTGAGCAAATGTGTAGTCTATAGCTACGATTGCCTTCTGCCTTGCAGAAATGTGATAAACAACATGGACTGAAGATAATTGGCTAACCTGAAAAAAAAAAAGGTGCTCCTGATCCAGTTCAATCCATAGACATTTTGTTGAACATCAGGGCACTGAGCAGTTAGTAAAATTAATCAGGAACCAATCTCCATTCTCACAAAACTCAGAATCTACGTAAAAGCAAGGTAAATAGTGGAGTATCTGTGAGAATTTTTAAATCTCTATTATAAAAAATGAAGAGACGAAGTGCTTTGGAGAGGTAGAAGAGTTAATATCAGAGTTTTAATCCTAACCCCACTTTTACTTGAGTGAGTAAATGACTTAGTCTCAGGTGAGCTTCAAGTTTTCTCAATCAATTGGCCATAATAATATCACCCTTCAGGAACGTAGAAAAGATAAGCTAAAAATTAAACGAAGGAACATAAGAAGTGCTCTGGAGAGTGGGAAGCTCTTTATAAATGCTGGTTGTTGCTATTACTACTGATGTCCTCAGCCCTGGAGGGGCGGGATCCAGGGAGGCTTCGGAGAAGAAGGGGTATTGGGAAGGTGGATGTCTTAACATCCCACTGATTGTTGTTTGCTGTTTCTCTGATATTCAAATGTAACTGGGTGTCTGTGTTTTATCTGGAATGGTACCTAGACCTTGGAACCCAACATTGGGTTGGGTCATGCTGCAAGAGTGTGAGCCAGGCTGGGTGCACTGGAATTCATTATCTTGTTGTTCTTATCTTCCTACTTTTTCGTACTTCATACCCCAGCACCAGGTCAGTTTCTTTTTTAAACAGCCAGTATTGCTGACTCATGCTGGGCTCGCACTCCATTCCTCTCCACAGATCACAGGACGGGTGATTAGGCAATAATGTACTCCGTCACTCTCTCAGAGAGAAGGAAGGAGAGTTGGAAAAGTCCTTGGAAAGTAGCCCGCGCAGCTACCTGGGTCACCAAAACGTGCTACATTCCAAAGGAATTACTAAAGCTGAGTGTGATTTCCATCCGAACTTGGGAAACTCCCTCTGAAGGAATCTGACACTTTTCATCTAAACGCTGTAAACTAGCTGTTACCTTATCTGAATAACTTGCAAGCAAATTTTATTACTCTCTGAAGCTTGTCGTTTTGTTTTATTTTATATAGTTGGTTTTCTTCCCTGAATGAAAGTACAAACCACATCAGAAGATTTGTGCTTGTGTGTGTGTGATTTTTCTAGTTATGTTGGATTTTATCCCCCAAATGAAAGTACGGTGTCAGTAACCCTTGGGTTTTGGGAAGACAGCCAGAAGCAGTGAAGACACCATATCTTTGTACTGGAGAGGAGGGATTGTGTCCAGGCAGCCACGTGTGGATGGTGATTTTGGAACTGCCTATGTATGGCAAGCATATTGTTTTTATTTAGCTCAATTGTTACAGAGCGATTAACAAAGTTTCTAAAGACATTTTTATGCATACTGTACATGTGTGAGAAAATGACAATTGTATCCATGAAAAGTTTTATTTTATTTTTTGATTTGAGGCAGCATTGAGTGGGGTCCTAATGGAGCATAATGATGAAAGGTCTCCACATTTTCCCAAAGCCAGCCCTTGATGTCCCCACTGGGAGGAAATAGGTAACCACAACAAGTTCAGCAACTTTGCCTAAGGAACAGCATTCCAAACCGCCCAACTAGTCCCCACAACACCGCTTCTCTAAATATTTGCTGCAAATACCATTAAGAAAGTTCAAAATAGGGGGACATTGTCTGGAAGAAACTTTATTTGACACTGCCGTACAAATCACGTGTTTCAAAACTCTGGGAAGTTTCAGGAGCTTTTGTGTGCTGAGGGAATTTTCTTTGTTGAGCCCTGTAACAATGCATTCAGAATTGAGTGCTTGCTGCCAGACGTCTACCACGGCAGGAAAACATCCTAAAGCTCGTTCCCTGGGAGGGAAGATAGCAGATACAAAAATAATTACATCACAAGTCGGAGGGGAAGGTATGGGGCCAACTGACCCATGACTGACAGAGGCGCAGTGCCATGATACATTTAGGGGCCCAGGGAAATGTTTAAATTTAGTTTTGAAAAAATCAGAATTAAAAAATGAGCACCATCATAATAACAGATGTACAATAATGAGTCCAGACTGAATTACACTTTTCTTTATACCAATGCAGTTAAAATATATCTTAGAAAGGATCAGAGTGCATGCCTGCTCTGTCAAGAACAGGAGTCTGAGTGATTTATGCTGGTTGCAACCTTGACTGTGAGAACAGTTATAGAGAGCAATCTAGTCTGTAGACGGCTCACACCGAAACTTATGTAGATCATGAACTTTGCTTATAGCACAAGCTTTTGCAATTTTCATTTTCAAGTCAGACTTAGGATTTTAGGGGCAGAGCAGTGTGATGACTTGAACACTAGAAATACAGATTTTGCTAATATGCACAAAACTGTAGGCTTACAACCATTGGCGGACATGGGTTTACACCTTGTAGGTGGTAGTCTAGTTTTAAGTTGGTTAATCTAATATACTGGATTGAAGTAAAGGAAAGCCTTATTTTCCAGATTTCTTTCAGGTTGTTTTTGTACACCTGTGAGTGCGTGCACACACCTACACACACACCCTTTTCTAAAAACAAAGTATTAATCAACAAAGGAAACTTTGAAAATGGAAACAAGTCTCCAGGGTTCTGCATTACTAGTTTGTTCTCACTTTGTTCCCCTAACACTTCATTAAAAACAGGAACATTTAGGTCTAACAATAATAATGTGTCTTTATCATTGGAAAAAACTGGGAATCATCATTAATCATACCAAAGAGGGGTAGCCATCTTGCCTCAGTAAATATAGGGCTAGGTAGATTCTCGAGTGGTCTTTCTCTGGAGTCTCTAGAAGATTCTGTTTTCTGATACGTGCTGTAAAGGGGTTTTCAAGCTTATGACCTAAAGCTCATCCTGAAGCTTGTTCCCTGGGAAGGAAGACAGCAGATACGAAAATAATTCCAACACAAGTCCGAGGGGAAGGTATGGGGCCAAGTGACCCATGACTGACAGAGGCGCAGTGCCACGATACATTTAGGGGCCCGGGAAAATGTTTAAATTTAGTTTTGAAAAAATCAGAATTAAAAAATGAGTACCATCATAATAACAGATGTACAGTAATGAGTCCAGCCTGAATGACATTTTTCTTAACACCAATGCAGATAAAAATATATATATTTTTAATATTTTATTATGGAGAAAGAGGCTTACAAGGCAAAAGTCCCAGGAGCCCATGAGAGTCATTCAGCAGATCTGGGAAGGCACCTCGGATGAGGAAGAGGTCAAGTGCTACGGGGCCTCAGAGGAAGGAGACGGTCTATGGCTGGGGAGAATTAGAGGCGTCTCAATCAAGCAGGTGATGTGAACCAGGCTGTAAGGATGGGCAGACTCTCACTTGTGATGGTGGGGAAGACATTCCTGGCAGAAGAAAGACATAAGCAAAGACTTTGAAATATAGCGTGGACTAATAGGTTCTTAGAAAACAGAGTATATGTTTCTTTTAATTTACTTTGAGTGGAAACATAGAGGATACTTAAAAATGGTGTGTATGTGTTAGTCGGTTGCTTAGGATGATGATTGACTTTTTTACATCTTTCTTAATTCTATCCTTAAATAATATATCACTTGCCTTAATGCAAAATTGTTAAATCAAGTCTTTGAAAAAGTTTCAAACATATTAAACAAGCCCCTCCTTTGAAAGGGCTAACTAAAACTACAAAGCAACACAAATTATGATACGAAAAAGATTCTCCCCTCCCATCTTTTGTCTGTCCCTTCTGTTTACTTGATTTTCATAGCACTTGGGTTGTTGATATGATCTTAAAATTTTTCTTGAAATAAAACATGACTTCAGGATAATTTTTAAAAGGATGACTGACAAGAAATGAATTAGGGGATTTTCCACTTTAAGTCAGATAGAAGAAGTTGATGCTCTCTCAGTGCTGGCTTAAACACTTCATTCTACTTTACAAAGATCTTGAACTGGGCATTTCGCCAAAAATGTATTTCCCTTTATCTTTTGAACGAGGTACATCTCAGTGGAAATTTAATGTGGATGTTTTAGGCCCATTAGCATTTTTTTCTCAGCCATATCTACTGGCTATATTGGATGCCAGGTCATCTTGACAAATTAGAAACAAAGTACTATTCTTTTTTTTTTTTTTGGATAGCCGACATGCCTTCATGTCTCAACAAAGAAGCCTTTAATAAACTGGACTTTGAGGGGCTTTACCTCTCTTTATCCAACCTCTACTCGAATCATATATTTAGCCGGACACTTATATGGTGAGTCGCTCGAGGAAGAGAAGAGAGAGAAACCACAGTGGCCAATGTTTCTCTCACAGGAAGACAGATTCAAATTAGTGTTCCAGTTTCTGGCGTATTCTTGGGAAGCAACAAAGTGGTTGGAGGGAGAGGGGCAGAGATGTTCTCTAGAGGTCAAGTATCATAACAGTAGCTTATTATGAGCCTTCTTTAAGCCAGGCACTGTACAGGACAGATATTATCTTTTTTTGGTGGAAGAATGAAAGTATTTGAATTGTTACCAAATAAATGTACAGAAAATACACACTACAGAAGTTTGGAGGGAAGGAAAAATCACTGGAATAGGATTGGCTGGGATGCTCTCATGGCGGAGCTTGAAATATGTTTATCATTTGGACTGGCAGAAGGAAAGAAGGGGTATTTCTTAAAAGTGAGTTAGAGATCAAAAGGAACATTTGGACTCTAGTGACCAGGGATTTGAGTTTATATGGGGGGGGGGGGGGGGTGGGGAGTAGAAAATAAGCCCAGTAAGGCAGTTTGGGGACACGTTAAGGGGATGACTTAGACTGAGTTTCTGGAAGCAAAGTCTGAAGCAGAAATTCAGGTTCATGTGTTTTATAATGGATATGCTGTCAGAAGAAAGAGAGCAAGGGCAGTAGGATTCAGCGAGGGAAGGCACTCAGCATGAATGTATTTCAGCTGGAGTCTGGCTACAGTTGGTTGCCACGGAGAGCTCAGAGCCTGAAGAGCACCATAGAGTTGGTCCTGCCTTGAAGCAAATGGCAGCAGCCTTTGTTTCTCTGTACTCCTTTGGGCGTGGGCTGCCCTGAGGAGTGGGGATCTCACTTCTGGGGCTCACATTTGTCTGAAAGCAATTCTCCAGAGAAGGAGGTGGTTGTCAACAGTCAGCAGACAGTACTCTCAGTAGCTGCAGAAGGGCACACAGCCTTGTAAAGGGGATCAGGGTGGAACTCCAATGATGTCCACTGTGGAGGGACTCAATGCCATGCTGAGAAGTTTGGGATTTTCCTCAGTGAGCACTAGTGGGCTGTTAAAAGAGGTTTACGAGGGGATTTCCAGGTCACAACACTATTCCAGCGTGAATAAGATGGAGTGTTAGGAAGAAAGGATTAGAAGAGTGACTAACTAAAAGAACAAAGATCTTGGGGCTGGCTGATGGCACAGCAGTTAAGTTCGCACGTTCTGCTTCTCGGTGGCCTGGAGTTCGTCGGTTCGGATCCTGGGTGTGGACATGGCACCGCTTGGCACACCATGCTGTGGTAGGCGTCCCACATATAAAGTAGAGGAAGATGGGGACAGATGTTAGCTCAGGGCCAGGCTTCCTCAGGAAAAAGAGAAGGACTGGCAGTAGTTAGCTCAGGGCTAATCTTCCTCAAAAACACAAAAAAGATCTTTTCATAGACAATGATGATAATATCTAATATTGATTGATCACTTAGTATAGACAGACAATGTAATAAATGCCTTGTGTGGATCATGTTGGTTCCCAAAATAGTCTCCAAAATCTTATTAGATTACAGATAGGAAAAATGAAGTTTTAAAAAATTAAGTATTTTGCTCAAATCCCATGGCTGGAAGGTGGTGGGACCAGAGTAACCACTACTTTACATGGCTTCCTGGCGGGTAGAACTCAGTAACTGTGTGTGACAAGGGAGGCCATTTGTACTAGTTTCCTATGGCTACTGTAACAAATTACCACAAACTCAGTGTCTTAAAACAACAAAAATGCCTTGTCTCACAGTTCTGGAGGCCAGAAGACAGGAATTAGTATCATTTGGCTGAAATCAAGGTGTCAACAGTTGGCCATTTTTCAGTTTACCACATTGCAGAAAAATATCAAAGCTTTCTGGGGCTGTACAACCAGAAGAAGAGTGGCACTAATGGAAAAAAAATGAGGCCAGGCATGTGATTGGAGTAGAGACAGAAATGGAGGAGTTTGGTTTGGAGTGTACTGGGTCTGAAGCGTTGGCAGAATATCCAAGTGGACAAATCCACAAGGTAGTTAGAAGTCCGTGACTGGTGTTCAGAGGGAGTCAGAGACACAGACTTAGCATTGTGAGTAGGAAGGGATGGGCAAGGCTGAGAAAGTCGCCATTACCAGCCAGAACATAGCCTGAAGCAGAGGGATGAGCCTTCCCTCTCCTCTCAGTGTGCGTGGCCTGCTTGCTTTTCCTCTCATCTAGGTGAAAGACGGTACCTCTTCAGAACTGTACTCTAAGTATTTCTATAATTCCTGCCAATCTCTCACTTATTTCATTTCATTTTTATTCTCAACTTTTGCTGTTATCAGCACAAACCCATGACTCCTCAGTCTTTTAGACCCCGGTCTTATTCAGCCATCTCCCCTTCCCCATCCGCTGTGAGCCTGCCTCTGCCATGTCCAGCCCCTAATTGGTCTTTTCTATTTTTCTTTGTGTAATGACTTTCTAATTATGGGCTTTATTTCTCTCGCCTGGGTGTCTTAATAGGAAAAATTGTCTTATCACTTATGCTACAGAGTTCTTCTCCCCATTTCCTGTATCAAAGCTCGAACACGAGTTCATCTGTTTCTCACTCCATATTGTTCTCTCAGACCATTGAAATACAGTGATCACCCAAAAGCTCTTCATTTGAGATCTGTCAACCCCATTTGCACGGCCTCATCACTCTTCACTTCCCAAGCTCTCTTCCACTGTATACGTCTTTCCAGGATCTGCCTCCAGCCTCCTTCAGGACCCCAGTACAGAAATCCCGCTTATCCATTCCATCCCATATCTTGTTATCATCTCTGCATGTTGATATCTCTTTTGGGGATTCTCTTGCAACTTCATTGCTCTTCCTCTTTATTCCTAAAAAAAAAATTTCTTACCCGTCACCTCTCCACTCTCCATTCTTGCCAGTGCAGATTCTTGTCTTTCAAGTGCTTCATCCTGGCTATTAAAGACCTCAGATTGTACTTGGATGTCTATTCAGCCAGAACATCATGACCTGAATTGCATTCCTTCAGTGGTCCAGGCTCTGTGCTCAGCACAATGGGATACAAGGCAAATCTGACGCATTCCTTGTGTTTAGCAAGTTCACAGTCAGGTAGACAGGTAAGTACGTAAGTAACTCTCTCATACGTAGAGTATGTTGAGTGCCAGAAGAGAGGGATAAATGGTGAGAAATTTCAGAGGTTAAAGAAATTACCTTAAAGAAGAAAAGATCAGGGAAGCCTCAAATGTGAAGGTGGCTTTTGAGTTAGGTAGTACGTAATGATGGAAAGAGCGGCAAAAGAGTATTCTAAACTGAGGGGCTGTCATGGGGAAAATCAGAAAAACAAGGAATGTACAGGACACAAGTATTTCAGCTTTGCTGGAATCCATGTGTATTAGCCTGCTCGGGCTGCCATAAGAAATCACCATAGGCTACGTGTCTTAAACAACAGAAATTTATTTACCCAAATTTCAGGAGGCTGGGAAGTCCAAGATCAATGTGCCAGCCAATTCAGTTCCTGGTGAGGATCCTCTTCCAGGCTTGCAGATGGCTGCTTCCCTGTGATGTCTTCACATGGCAGAGAGAGAGTGCTCTCTCTCTCTTCCCCTTTTGATAAAGTCACTAACCCCATCACAAGCACCCTATCCTCATGACTTCATCTAGTCCTAATACCTCCCGAAGGCCTCATCTCCAAAGACTAGCACATTGTAGGTTAGGTTCAACACATGAATTTTGGAAAAGGGCATACAATTGAGTCCATAGCACCATGGTACAAAAAAGGAAATAAACTGGAGAAGTGGGAAAGGTAAATCGGGGTTAAATTGTACTAATTGTAATTAATTTAATTTACTAATTGTAAATTGGGGAAAGTACTAGAGTTAAGGCTAAAGAATTTTTATCTTGATAAGAAATGTGGAACCACTGAAGATGTTTCAGCAGGAAAATACCATTTTCAGCACAAAGTTAATTGAGTAAGTACTTATCATGTGCCTGCTACGTTTATGGCCCTGTTGCTAGTGTGAGGGGATGCAGCTCTACAACATGACATTTGACTCTAATAAGCTAAATTTTAGTGGAGAGGCAAGATAACAGGTATATAGTCAATATGTTAGTGCATACTATTAATGAGAGAGTTATTAATGAAGTGTGGTTTTAGCCTAAGGAAGTCAACAATGCTGAAGAAGTAAGAATCTCTTCCCAGAGCTTTGTTTGGGACTGTAACGTGACAACAGTTGTCATGAAGATTTGGAAGGGTCAAAAAATGGAGGCAGAGAGATAACTTTGGCTTTTATTAAGCAGTAATCTAGATGTGGAGTAATCAAGTCCTGGAACAGAAGGGTAGCTCTTGGAAATGGCTGTGAGAGAAAGTGAGGAGGCGCAACTCATGTGATTCGGCAGCTACTTAAATTGAAGTGAGAGGGAAAGAGTGGTGGGAGTTTATAAGATTATTTTGAGCTTTTTCTTCTGGATGCCTAGTTAAAGAATAGTGTCACTAATGGAAATGAGAAGGTTGAAAGCTTGTATTTAGGAACAAATTGGATTTGGATTTGAACACGTTGAGCTTATAGTGATGCAGGCTATCAAGATGGGGGTGTTGAAATGTAGTAGTGAAGCTTAGGATGTTAATCAAGACCAGAGGAGCAGATTTTGGGGATATCAGTAGAAAGGACTGCTTAAGCCTTGGGAGAAGATGTGATCAGGGAGAAAGAACAGGAGTCAAGGGCAGAGCATGGGGAACACTTACATCTATTGACCTGAAAGAGAAGACAGAAAGAGGTTGGGTAAAAGGCCCCAGGGAGATGGGTAAAACCTAGAGAGTATGTCACAGAGAGAGGAGTTTTTTGTTATGGAAGGTGATGAAAGAGAAAGATTGAGACAAAGAAGTTGAGGACAGAGCATAGGTCACTGCCTCTGGTTGCTTTATGCTTACTGGTTACCTTTGAAACAATAGTTTCAGTAAGTTTTGAGTTAGAGTTTTGAGGACTGTCTAAGTGCCAGTAGCTGGAGGAATAAAATAAGACTATTTTCAAGATTTTGAAAGTGAAAAGGGATAAGTGAGAAAAGATAAAGGTTTGGTTTATCTAGGAATAATAATAATAATAAACAATTGCGTACCTAGAACATAGCAGACATTCTTAAAGTACATTGTATGCATTTATTCATTTAAGTCTCACAATTCTATGAGGCAGATTATTTTTGTTGCCTCCATATTTCTTATCATCCAACTTAAGATAGAGAGGTAAAATAAGTTGCCCAAGATACACAACTAGTGACTAAGTGACAGAGCTGGGACTCAAATCCAGGTAAGACTGCTCCTAAACACTGCAAAAACTGTCTGTAGATTTAGCAAAAGAGAGAGGAAAGGATTGAAAAAGACAAGGCAGAGATGATGGTTCCAGAGGTGGTCAGCCACTTCCCTGCTGTCTTCATTAACAACACAGAAGCCAGGCTCCCTTGCTCCTTCGACTCTCTCCGTGTCTGCTGTGCCACCTTCCAACCTGGGCTCACTCTGACTTTCTTGTTTCTCAATTCCCACCTCTGATTTTATTAAGAAACATACAAAACATGCAGATCCAGTCCACTGCATATTTAGTAACTAGCTATTTCCCCTCTACTACCTAGAAATCTTGTTGTCATCTCTTGTGGATTACCTCATTGACTCCAAACAGCAACAAACTCATCCCCTCTACCTAGTGTAATAAATCCCGCATACTACTGCCAAGTCAGGTTTTCTGAATAATAACATCAGCACCCTCTTCAGAAACATGAAATGTTTCCTCATTGCCTGTGATGTTTCTGTTCAAATTCCTCAGCATGTTATCAAAGCCCTCTTAAGCTTGATCCAAATCTTTTTATTCCTTCTATTTGCTATTTCCCTACATTCTAAACCATCCAGAGTACTCATTATTTCTGGAAGACTGGCTGTTTTTTCTTCTTTCGGTCTTTGATCTTGCCATTCCCTTGGTCTCAGATTCCCATTCTGTCATTTTCATTCATTAAAATGCTAACCACCCTTCCACTCCAGAGTCAAATGTAACCTTTTTGAGAAGCTTGATTATCCCAATAAGAAAACTACCACTCTTCTGAACTCAAAATATAATAGGGCAAAACAGAGAAACTATTCCCGTAGGACTTCTGTGCCCTCGCCTTTACATTTACTTGGGATAGTAAGCCTGCTTCAAAGGGTGACAGAGAAAGTGACATGAGAGTAGCCTATCCAAATGCTCTTACCATTTTATGTGTTCCAAAGTATTCTGAGTATTCTGATTCATTCTGGAATTCCTGATAGAATTTACCACAGTGACTTGTCCTTAGCCTACTCAATAATGATTTATTGAATGAATGAAAGACGCTCTTAGATGTAGAGTCATAATGATGAAAATGACATGATCAGTAGACTGTTTATTCTATTTAGTTGTGCAGAAGAAACCCCTTTCCCCTAAATTTTATCAGTATAACATTTTCTTCTGTAATATATGGTAAGCTTTTCTGTGAATTCTGCCAATTGCTTGTGGGTAGGTACCAAGTTGTATCACTGTTTATATGATAATAAAGATATGTCATTCAACTTATGATTCTGAATAGAAGAAAGAAAAAAAACTAGAGAAAATTTGAACTGCAAATTCATAAAAGGACGTAGTGTCCTTTCCTCTCAAGCTTTGCACACTTTATAAATTCAGAAATAGTGATTTTTGACTTGTACTTTTATGAACTGTAACATATTAAAAATGAATCTGTATGAAGATGTAATAGTCCCAATTGAATTTTTTTCTCCCAAGGACTTTTATTTCCAAAAGTGGATAATGTTGGTGCCTTACACAAATTAAATTGGACTTTGCTAATTTCATTCAACAAAAGTGTGCCAAATGATTTAATTTTGAATCAAAATTATTATGTAATTACATTTGGTGTTAACAGTGCATATGGATGAGTTACGTAAATTCCACGATGGGTAATTTGTTTCCATTAAATTATTTTTTCTGTAGTTTCTTTAGTGGAAATGAATCCCAATTGTTAAACTAATTACAATCAAACACTAACTAACTGGAAGCTAATATTGGGTAATATTTGCTGCAATCAGCTTTCATGAGAAAGAACCAAATACCAAGACTATAGGTTGGAAATAATTTATCCTCGCTGCCCATGAAAATTCCATGGTGTTTCTTGGGTCCTATACCAATTCATTCTTTACTACTGTAATTCCTTCATCTTCAACTTTGTTTATTCAATAATGAATATTTACTGAAGGTGCTCTAGGCCATGTGCTATAAATCTATGTTGAAAAAATAATATTTGTAATAAACATTCTCAGGTACTGCAAGGACCTCAAATAAACGTTAAATTACATTCAGTGTACTGTACATATGAAGGCAAGAATGTGGATTGTGGTAACTGTTAGAATGCACCATGCAGCTCTCCTGTGGCCTGAAGTATATTGACTAATGTCCCCAGCTGCTGCCCCTCTGGAGCCAGCACCCTGTCAGTGCCAAGGGCTTGCTTCCTGAGAGCTGCTCCCAGCCAAAGACTGAGCATGG
This sequence comes from Equus caballus, assembly GCF_041296265.1. Lineage (NCBI taxonomy): Eukaryota > Metazoa > Chordata > Mammalia > Perissodactyla > Equidae > Equus > Equus caballus. The sequence continues at coordinate 29,359,803 of NC_091704.1, forward strand.
CTGGAGTACCAGTGCAAGCCCATTCCTGTGAACTGTAGGACTCTGATGGGTACTTGGCTCAGATTTCCCTACTGGTCTCTCTGTAGAATGACACTCCTCCAATATAATCTTCCTTGCTTTTCTCTTTCTTATCCAGGTCAGACTTTCATTGAAATCTGAGGGCTCCCCTGCCTTCTCTGGCTCTCTCCCTTCTGTCCTGCACAGGCTCTTCCATAAATGTCTTGCACATCTCTACCAGCTTGGCATCCGTATCACTGGAAAACTGAACTAACTCATGGATTGACATGTGCTGAGGTTCTCAAAGCCTTGTTACTCAAAATGCAGTAGTACTTTGACTTTACCTGAGACCTACTGAATTAGAATGTGCATTTTAGCAAGATAGGTAATTCCTATGCACGGGTAAGTTTGAGAAGCACTAGCCTAAAATAATGGGCTAACCCAAACAAGTTCACCATGTAAATAAGTCTCATTATCTTTACAATCCCAACATTTCATTGGACTACGTATAACCCGAACATGTATATCATCTGCTTAATTGATATTTGTTACAGTGAATTTAAATAGTGGCAGAAAGACTACAATATATTTTCTTGGTTCAGTCAAGTGAATTCACTACTCTCAAGCTTCAGGTCTATGAAGCCAGCTGTGCAGCTTCACTCTGTTTATTTGCTCTTGGTTTTATTTGCAGGCTCACAAGCTAGACAGCGATCTCCAGTTCATCCTTCACCTGATCGTAGGCTGTTCATCTGTACCATACTTCTGGGATTTCTGTATTTTCCATGTATTCAGACTAACCTGTGGTAGAAACTATTGGTTGACTACACAAACATCTACTCTCTCTTCTCCTTAAGAACAAAATCCAAATTTTTCCCACTCACGCTACTACTGCTAGCTAAAAAAAGCCACAAACGAGCAAAAACTATATTTTGCAATTGTCCTGACTGCTAGTGCAGGATGTAAATGGACATGTTGTATGGGACTTCCAGGAAGTATTCTTAAAGGGGGGTGGGGGGCAAATCCCTCCTCTCATCTTCCTTCTTCCTGCTCTCTGGAATGCAGATATGACAGCTAAGCTTCCAAAAGCCATCTTGGACTATGAGGCAGTGAATTAAGACACAACAAGAGAGGAGGAGCCTGAAAGCCTCATGACCTTGGAACTGCCATATCAGTCTTGGTCTGCCTCCTTAGGAGTTCTTTAATATGAGATCAAAAACACTCCTATTGTTCTTAAGATACTGTTATCTTCAGTTTTTCTATAGCATGCAGCTAATCCTAAAATAAATTATACAACTACGGCTGAGCACATACAATAACCTAAGAGACATTTTAAATTTTCCATTGGGAAAATATAGATGGAAATTTTGGTAAGAGAAGGTAGAAAAACAAATGCGGGCACTGCTATGGAATTAGTAGTGTTTTTCTGTAACATTTGTCTTCCTTTAAGGAAAAGAAATATGTTGTAATTAATACTTATTGCTATAGAATTTCCAGCAGTAAAAACAAAAATGTTCCCTTATTTAATTTTTTTAGTGTGTGTGCTCTATCGAAAAATAATTCATCATAAAGGAAAAACAGTGGCTTATATTCATTCGTTCACTTATTTGTTTGTTAACATATTCATTAAAACATACATTTATAAAGTGCCTATTTTGTGTCAGGCGCCATCCGAGTCGTTGCAAATTCGAGGAAAAATAGAACAGCATCCTTATGTTTAAGAGCTAATAACCTAGTGGAGAATACGGATAGATACACAGATTATTAATACTTTGAGAAAATGCAATGACACTAAATGCAAGGACAGGATGTGTAGCCTTAGATATCTGAGATTTAAAGGCACATAGGAGTTTGCCAGGCAGACAGGATAGACCGAGAGAACAGTATCAGTAAAGGACAGAAGTCCTATGTACAAGGAATTACAAGTAATTTTGTGTAGTAATGAAGCTGAAGGGGTCAATAAGACTAAGTGCTTTATATGCCATTCTACAGAAGGAGGACTTTAAATCATAGGCAATCAGGAGCCATTGAAATGTTTTAAAGCAGAGAGATGACGTTGTCAGATTTGTGTTTTATTTAAAATACTCTGTTGTGCATGGTGTCTATGGGTTTGAGGAAGACAGCGTCAGAAGCAAGGAGATGAGTTAAGAGGCTATTTTATTTGTTTAGTTGAAATATAATGATGGCTTGGATCCAGGCAGTGGTGAAAGGGCTGTGGAAATAGGGAACATGTCAAAGACATGTAGCAAATGAAATCATGAGGAGTCAATAACTAATGTGCTGTGGGAGGTGAGGGTTGAGGAAGAGTTAAGAATGATTCAATGTTTTCTGGGTTGAATGATGGTCAGAGGATGGTGTCGCCAAGTGTTCAAGAAAAATGAATCCCCAAATCTCTATATGGAACCCAGAACTTACACTTGAGTATGGACTCTAATGCCAGACTTTACTACTTCTTTCAACTATGGGCAAGGTATTTAACATCTCTGTTTGTTTTTTCATTTATAAAATGTTTGTTGTAAAATACAATATGAATGATAATTCCTTGAGTTAATACACCTAAAAGTACACAGAACAACAGCTGGTACAAAGTGCTTCAGAAATATTACTAGTTATTATTATTATTATTATTATTATTATTATTGCAGTAACAATTAACTTCATGCATCCAGAGTGAATTGGTTCCCCAGGAATATGTATAAAGAGAAGTTGTTTGTGCATAGAATTTTGGGATAAATCAACATTTAAGCAGTTCCAGGAAGAAGAGCCCATGCAAGATTTTAAGAAGAAAAATATTAGAGAAGTAGGAGAAAAGCCAGAGAGATTCAGTATAAAGAACCCAGGTAAGTAGAAAGCTTCAAGAAGAAAGTGCTTAACAATAGCCAATAGGCATAGAGTCCGGTAAGACAGCAGTAGACAAATGCTGATTGTATTGTACAGGGAAGAGACATCAATGAACTTAAAGCAAGTTTGATAGAGTGGCAGGGCTGAAACCACGTGGCAGAGAGTTGAGAATAAAGAGATAAGGAAATGGAAACAGCAAATATGTACCGACCAGTGTTTGGAGAAGCTGAAGAGGGTGGGAAGTGAGGCAGCTGAATAAACTGGATTTGAGGTCAAAGGAGGGCTGTTTTATAGACTAAAGAGCTAAGGAATCACAGGGGAGAGTGAACGATCAGGGGCAGGAGTGTGAGAGAAGTAAAATTAACGAAACATATAGAGGGATTGGCTTTGTGCAAGAGATGCTTCATGTTCTTATAATTAAGAAAAGAAAAAAAAGAAGAGTGTGGTTGTTGATGTTTACAGGTGTGAGAGAAGGGAAACAACGTTGAAAGAGGTCATGCCTAATGGCCACAATTCTTTATAACTGATGTAGAAGGTAAGACAGTTCACTGGCCAGCCATCAATACTCCTAATGGAGAACTTAGCATGTACTAGAGTCTGTTGGGAATATCAATTTTTGCAAGGTAAATTGTTGATCCTTAAGGAAATTTCCAATCTAACTGGTGCCAAGATGTGTACGTATAAAAAATGGCTGACAATGGAAAGCAGAACACGACTACTGCCAAGTCAGTCTAGCAGGCAGTAAGTATTCCTAGTATTCCATGGAGAAGAACATTAGTGTGGACTTCCTTCTTGAAGAAGGACTTCTGTTGGGACTTTGAAGAATTGGTAGGCTTCAGATAAGCAGAAAAGAAGGTGAGCTTGAGATAGATGGCAAAAGTCAACGTACAGAGATGTGGTATTTTCTGAATAGAATAATCTGAAAAACTGTAGTGAAGGCATGAGACTAGAGTATTTTGCAATAAGACTAAAGCTTCAGAGGGATTCAGAGGAGATGGATGCTGGGGTGGGCATTGCTATGAAATCAATCTGAGCAGAAATGGACACTTAGAAATGACGTTCGCTGAAGGTTTTGATCTCTCAACAATGAGTCACTTTAAAGGAAGTGACCAGTCCTTGGAGAGTGCTTGATGAAACAGGATATGGTCACTTTTGGTTTTGAGTCCATTTTTGTATGTCAGGAAATTTGGGAAAGGATGGTCATGTACTACATTCTCAGTTTTCATCAAAGCCAGCCATGTTGACTGAGGAAATTCCAGAGTGGAGGTGGGTTCTGTACCACTGAACAGTCTCTCTTCATGCACACAGATGTATTTATACTCACGCTTACTCCTCTCATGTGACCATCACCACCACAGCAATGGATGCCCCAGTCACACACACATTGGAATGCTAGCGAGGCATCAGAGTTCCTTGAATCTAGTGGTCAGGGGTTTTTTTTTTTGCCTGTGAATTTGTGGGTTTTTGTTGTTTTTCTGTCAAAGGAATTTCAAATTACTATTTGCATTCTCAAAGCCAGGGTTACAAATAATAAACGATAGACGAACATTCTCCTGAGCAAACAACATGCTCTCTCTCCCTGTGTCAAGCCCTAGGCTGAGCCTAAAACTGTCATAAGCACCAAGGGTGTCTGAGCCAACTTTAGAGTCTTGGGAGGACAGATAGGTGGGCAAGGAGCCCAGCGACTGTCGTTTCTCTGTAGAACGCTGTTTTCTGGGACAGATGTTTGGGATGGGAGTGAAGGAGTGGGTGGGAAAAGGACTTATACTCAGCAAGAATTATTAGTGTTGTATTAGTGATACACGTGGTTAGAGAAGGCAAACAGTTCTCTTGTTTTCCATTAATATGCAGGTTTAAGAATTTACTGTGTGCAAAATAGATGGGCAGTACCAGGGAAAAACAGCCAGTACATGAGGTCTTTTAGAAGCTCTTTCTTTTGAGACAATTATTGACATTGGTTTTGAATGCAAAATGCCTGAATTGTAATTCTAGTCATAGGCAATGTGCATAACATCAGGGCGTATGTGTCCTTGTGCACATGTGGAGAGTGAGGTTACTCTGAAAAGAGATATAATTTTCCCATCCAAGATGGCTCATTTATTTTGATAGCTGCAAATGCACAAAAGAAAACGAGCATAGCCCTTGGTTGCAGGTGTTCCTAAGCGAGTGTGATTGGTGGGGGCTGAATGGTGGAAAACCTGTAGACTTCCTCTCCAAATAGAAGCTGGGAAATCGTCCAACACGTCCCACTTTCCTGAGAGGAAGCAAGATGTGGGGACAGGAAGGCTGTGTCAATAAAGCCGTACAGCAAAGCCTTTGCGATTGTTTTTGCATCATAAATATTCTGCAGCCAAGTTTATGAAATTTTGATTCTGAACAATTGTAATTTGCTGACATTCTTCAACAAAATTGAAGAGGAACTGAGTTTGTGCTCCTTTCCCGTGAAATCTTCTATAAAACAACACAGAAAGGAAACCCCAGAATGGGAGCCACCCTTGTCAAACCCAGAGCGCTAATTAGGGCATGGAAGATTGTGCTTCTGCATCACAACCTGCCCAGAAATAGGAGGATGTGCGCTTCTCAGGAGGGGTTTCCTGCTTGGGCCAGCAGCCTCAGCTTCTGGGATCCTACCGACCTTGACTTCAGAAAGAATCCATTCCACAATTCTAGAGTTGTTTCCCCAAATTCCTCCATGATGCTTCCAAAAGACTCTAAGACAGCATGTCTTCATCGTCACCACCACCTCTTCTCCCAAATGCACAACCTCATTTCTGACATTCAATTCTTTTGGGTGATGACTCAGTTGAATTCAACACAGTCTCTCCCAACTCCGTCAGCCCCTCCCTTTCTTCCTCTCATTGTAACGGCCTCAAACATCCCTCACTTTGTTTGTCATTTCTCTCCAGCAGCAGCTGCTTCTGGGTGACACCAGTCAAAATGAGACAGAATTATTCTGCCTCCCACTGCTCCTGCTACTTAACTCTGTGCCCAAGTCTAGGAAGGGAAATATGTCAGGATAGTTTAAAGAAGGCTTGAGGGCTGGGGAACTGAATCAACATGGTGATACCCGGATCACTGACGAAAGCCCTGAGTCAAAATAGCTTAGTCTCTGTAGCAGGTTAGTTTCCTGTTTTTAAGGATCGTGGATTTATGTGTCATGCTGCATCGGAAGGGAAGCTTTGTGTGCCAGTATGTTATGGAAAGACAGTATGGGAGGCCCACTGCATTAGGCAAAGCTGTTGAAAGCACATATTGGGTGGAAAAGTGAGAAGACAACTGGTGAAAGCGTTTTAGACAAGGCTCTTTCCTGGAGCAAGACTAGAATCATGTAGAACTGCCACATCTTTTGTTTTCTCCTAGTCCTTCAGCTAAGCAACAAATCTTTATTGCACACCAACTATACACCAGGTACAGTTCTAAGGAATGGAGACACGAGATAAAGCAATGTCAGATGAAAAAAGAGAAGGCTAGAATAGGACTGGTATTCTCATTCAACACATATTTACAGAGCATCTATGTCCCTATTTTCCAGGAATTGCCTTTGTTTTCTCCTGCTGTCTCACATAATTACTAGTAATTCACCCTTCCACTCAAAAATTTCTGTTTGGTCAATAATTTATATGATGTGCTAACTCTTATATGCTTGGAGTTCCGTGAGGCACTTGGCATACAAGAAGAGCTGGTCTTCAGGAAACTTACAGCTTAGCAAAATACATACAGTTTGTATGTACGTTTAGCATACGAACAAAATAATCACCATCCAATAAGCACTCTAGCAGAAATAAGTACAAGTCGCTGAGAGAACTTGCCTAGATCTTCAAAAAATAGTGGCAATTCCTGGAAGATAAAGAGAAGAAGGTGAAGAGGTGGGATGAAAATATGTCAGAATTAGTCACTGTTTTTTTAAACTGGAGTAGACAGAAAAAACAGTGTGTGCCCCAAACTAAAGAGCCATGAAAGAAAATGTCCTATATGGGGACATTTTGTATGTCCCCTATATGCAGTGCAAGGTCCAAATAATTTGAATATGACAAGAAGCCAGAGTTTGCTAAAAGGAAAACATACAGCTGATATAAATATGTTTTAATATACACTTTTAAATATCTTCTGTCCCCTTTCACGCTCTGGACCCCATCTCTGCCATATATATGCACACACACACTCACATAGTCACACACAGCTGGAGAATGGAACTTATATGTATATGTATATACATCTACATGCATCTGTTCCATATTTAGATATATTCCCTTCTTCAGCTTTGTGATAACCTAAGGGAAAGGATGCGTTATGTGAGACAGACCCAGAGAGTACAGACTTCTTCTCAGTGCTTTCTGAACTGCTCCCTTCATTTTGATTTTCCCCTTCCCTTTTCCTTCCTGACTTTTTACTTTTCTTCTGTGGAGATTTGGTTTCTCCTCTTTTTAGGAACAGCTAAACTACGGTATTCAGCCCCTTTGCTGACAGACTGGGCCTTTTTACTGCTTTCTGGACAATGGAATTGATATGCCACATTGATATGCCTGTACTCTAAAAACCTTCCCATGATTGTCGTGTGCTGCTAGCTGGACACCGACCGAGAGCAGAGCTCCCCACTTCTCCCTACTTGACGTGAGGGAGCACAGCAGTCTGACTGTGTCAAGCCATTGAGATTGAGGCGGTGCTTGTTACAGCAGACTATGTTCATTATTTTAACTATTACACCTTTGCATCCTCTTCATCTTTTCCAGTGAAATTCTGCAAAAGTCTGAAAAGGTGCATGCGCATGGTTAGAGAAGAATTATTCTAGTTGCTCTCGCACACATTCTTTCCTTATTCTGGAACTGGGCTAGGTAGAGGAAGAAAGCCTATGGTTTTGTTTTGCTTTGTCTTTTTAATTTTTGATCTCAGTGTGGCCTATCAGAAGACTAAAACTCTTGTGTTCTCTAAAGTGGGCGTGGGCAACTCCTCAGCTTATCTGATCATTCTATCACCCCAATTCTTCCTGCAACATTTATCAGAGAAATGAAACACATCATGAAGGATATCAACTGTCACTCCTTTATATTAGTCCATTTTTTAGGAGCACAATTAATGGAAAGAGCAATGAATTGGGATTTTCTTCTTGGCTTCTCTCACTAACAGGGTGCAGTTTGGGGGGCTCCCTGAACCTCTCTAGGTTGGCTCTAGATGACTACTCAGGCTCACTACCATGCCCTTTCCCGTGCCCCCCAGCCCCCACCCACCAATTACATACACTTTTACTCAAGACATCTCTGTTTTGAGGCAGAAGCCAGAGTTTGTTCACTTATTAAACAAACTTTGAGCCTCAGGATCCAGAAAGTTCTAAGGATCTAGAGATAAGTAAAGTGAAGATCGTTTCCTTAAGGAGCCTGAAATCTGGTGGCAGAGAAAAACATGTCAGTTTAGAATTACAATGGGGGTTTTGATGGAACTATGAACTAGTAAAAGAGAGTAAGCTAGTAAGAGAGAGAGTGTGACTGACTTTATCCAGGATTATCAGGAAGGCTTCACAGAGCACGTGGCATTTCATCTGGCTTCACAGGAGGAGAAGTCTTGGTCAGGTGGAGTAGGGAGATAAAGAGGGCATGCTAGGCATATGATTCTGTAAATTCAAAGGAAAAAGTTAGACAAGCATATCACATACAGAGAACTATGCGGAACACATTATCGTGGAGCATAACATGTGTGCAGATTGAAGAAATGGGTGGGTCTAGATTGAGAAGGCCTTGGGAAGCAGCCTGAGGGATGCCAGCTTTATTTGGGGGTAGGTCTTTGCATAGTGCAGCTGTCTCAATAAACTCATGATTTTGTTTATAGTCTTATTATGGTCAGGACCATTTTATCATTTAAACTGCGTGTATCTAGGGCATTCCGTGGTCCCTTTGAAGCTTCCTTAGCTATGATTTCATGTTTGGTGAGTCAGAGGGAGCAAGCAGGATCAGGAAGTGCTGAACAATGGGACTGGGAATAACCATTCTCCCAGGTTGAAGGCAGCTGATAAGGTCAGAGGGTGGGTCTCCCTCACGGTCCTGCACTGGACAGGCAGAGCAGGGCTCAGGGCAAACCCTGCTCTTCGCTGGAAGAGCAGCAGTATTGGAAGGTCTCAGACCCGGGGACACCTTCTGCCCTCCTTGATACCGTCATCTGAACCTGCATCTACTTAAGTGCCACATACACAGTGGGTGCTCAACATAGATTTATTGTTGACGATTACACCAACCTCCCTCGAAACCCTTATAACAGGAATAAGAATAAGGTGTTATCTTTGCAACTAGGACTCCTCTGACTAAAATATATTATCATAATATGCATGTATGTGTAACTTTTAGAAGAATAACAAATACTTTCTTGTCAAATAATGCGCTTTGGTCTATAAATCTTGGAAATATATAATAATGGAGCTGAAGTAGTAGAGCTGGAAGGAAACTGAGAGTTCATCTAACTCCTTATTTTTATAGATGATGAAACTCAGGTCCAGAGATATTTTGCTGGGTACTAAGGCTCTAATAGGATTATAATATAAATGAAGTTCATTCCAGTAAGTTTATATCTATTTCCAATAAAATCAGATTCCTGTAACCACACCGCATTGCTTTTACTTTTAAAAATATTGTCAATAAGGGGGCTGGCCCCGTGGCCGAGTGGTTAAGTTCGCGCACTCTGCTGCAGGCAGCCCAGTGTTTCCTTGGTTCGAATCCTGGGCACGGACATGGCACTGCTCATCAAACCACGCTGAGGCAGCGTCCCACATGCCACAACTAGAAGGACCCACAACAAAGAATAGACAACTATGTACTGGGGGGCTTTGGGGAGAAAAAGGAAAAAGTAAAATATCTAAAAAAAAAAAAATATTGTCAGTAAGGATCTCAAAATTCTTCTTGGTCTGTTATTATTTTGCTTAGTTAAGAAGTTTTCCACTAGATGGAATCTCTATGAAGGGAAGGCATATTGCTCTTCTGAACAGTACGTAGAACATATTTTGTGTTCAAAAACTCTTGTCAAGCTAGATTTGTTCATACCTTCTTGAATTCCTGAAAAATTCTAATGCTTCTATTAGCTAAACATTAGAGATATTCTTAAAGCACATTATTGAAGGAAGAAAGAAACCATCTCTGCAATATAACTACCAAATACTACTTTAAAAACAATCGTTCAGCATTTTCTGGAATATCCAGTAGATTTTTCAAATAGAAACTTCTGGTCTATTCTAATTCTTCTGGGCTTTGCCCTGCTTTTGTGAAGGCTGGTAGTCCCTTTCATTTACAGAAAACTTCAGGATGACCAGAGAAAGCTACATATGGGTTTGCTTTATATCCTGAATGTTCAGATCCTTTTATGCTGAACCTGGGATGGAAACAGTTCTCTTAAACAAACTTGGCCCTGGGCCTTCTATGGAATGAAAAAATCGTATCCCTGAGGCCAGTCCAAAACCTCCAAGCCAGTGAATCTCAAAGGGGTGAGGCCACTTGATGAAGGATGCTCACTATTTGGGAGCCATGTCAAATAAGGTTGAATATAATTTGAAAAATCATATTAAATGAAATAAAAAAGCTATTTAATCTATTGTTTTCTGCACTACAAACTATAGAAAGTCAAGCTTAAACGGATCTTGGCTGGTTTGGAGAAGCAAAAGATAGACTAAGGATGGAGAAGTTAGCGGGTATACAATAGTTTGTGAATCCACTAATGCCCAAGATAGCAATCCGCTCCTAAGCAGAGCCTGTGCTGTCTCGAAGTCTTGTGAGTACCACTCAGCTACCGCTAGCTACTATTTATAACAGTTTCAGCTGGAGAATGTGATCCATCTTCAAGGATAAGATCAGGATGGCTCGGGAAATGGCTGTCACACTGCTGACTTTCTCATGACCTTCCCTCCCATGTTACCCAGCAGGTGCTTTCAGAAGAGTTAGCCCAGGGAGGGGGAATCCCCCGAACAACAAGAACAGCAACTGTTGGAGATGATTTTCTCAGTTGATAACAGGACCCCAGGGAAGAAATCAGAGTAAACACCTTCACGTTCAGGAAACAATGCGTGTCACGCGCTGATCACGACCTGTTGCTCCACCCCTGTTCAAGGAACTTGGAAAGCTAAACTCCTGCAAGTTTTCCAGATTCCCAGGGTTCACCTCCCACAACAATTGCAGGCAATTGTACAAGGAGAAAAATGACCAAATAAAACACAGAACTCTGTAAACATAAATACATTTTCCATAGTTATAATTAATATGCTTATATTTACTTTTTACATTTTTATATATGACTTCCTATACATTTCCATATTGCTTACTAGTCACATTTTTTTCAAGTATTTGACTGCCCAGGAGAAGAACTGACTGCTTCTTTGATCACAATGAACACAGTAGATGCTTCCATCTCATCACCTGTAGTCCTTAGGCACCTCCCTGTTGCCTGTCCGCCTAGAGAAGCTCTCAGAAGGTAGGGACAATGCCTGACTTATTCCTCTATCTTCAGTGATTAGCATACAGCCCATCAGAGGTACCCACTAAGAATTTCTTGATTAAAAGAGAATTTCCAAGGGAGCATACCATGGTATCCTAACTTCTTTTAACTTCCAACATGTTCTACATATTAATATCAAGTTGTCTTAACAGCCTCTTTTAAATACTTGTACCCTCCTCAGTGTTGTGCTAATTCTTGATTATCAGTTAGCAAATACTTCTAATATGTTCACTCTATTTCTTCACTATACATTCCATCAGTAAGGTTTGCTCTTTAAATTAATAGAGTTCAGTTTTGACCATCATTGCATTTTAACACATTTTAACATCAGATGGGGCAATGCCTGTGACACTTTGGAGAGCCTATATTGCCACGTTCCCTGAAGTAAAAAAAAATTAAGACCTTAGAAAATTTAGTTATAACTCGGTAGAAAACCATAAGAGGAAAATAAAGGCAAAGAAGTACAAAGAAAAAATACGACATTAACTCCAACTTTAGAAAGTAATCCTACATGATGAGGAAATGTATTCGGTTTTGACTTAACACATTTGTACCTACATTTTCACAAAATTTGAATTTTCCTGAAGAAAATTAAGCTCTTATCTATCTGAATCTACTTAAAAAAATATCTATTCTCAAAACAGGGACAGCGAAAACCTGCTCTGAAAAGTAGCAAAATAGTGGCAGATTTCTGTGTTTTGCTATTGGTGAATTTTCAAACGTATAAAATGAAGTCTTGTTGAAATGCAGAAAATAACATGTGGCCATCAGCAGACAGGGTTGCTGTCCTGGAAACATTTCCTTTTTAAATTGTGAAACTGACAAGCCCAACACACCAAACACTAAGTTCTAAATCTGAAGATTGACAGTTTGCAAAGCCATGCGGTATATATTTAGCAACAAGGTCATTTATTTCCCAAATGACATCAGCAAGAGGTTTGCATATTTCAGCTGAGACTGACAAAGATGAATTTATGTCACAATAGCAGGGACAAGTATGAGGAAGTTCGAGGAAATACGTGCCCACAAGTAGGGTGGTTGTGAAAGGATTGCTGAGAAGTCCCGGCCTGAGCCCAAACGAGACAGAGGCACACGCAGGCCAGTTTGCAAATATTTCATTTACTCCTGGTGATATAGCTTCAGATATACAGAAAATCATTTAAAAATTATCAACAAAAATATGTCCTTTAATTGTTTCCCTCGGATTTGCTGGCTGAAGGTTCTCTGGTTTTCACAACTCAGGTGTTCATACTTTAACAACCACGGACACCATGAGAAAATTTATGCTGGTTTTCATGACGTAGTACAAACTTGTTTAAGGGACATTTTATAGAGAGAACTTGCAGCCTAACTGGGAAAGCCCAGTTTCACCTGCGTTTCTCTGTAAGATGTCAACGGCCTTGAAACAGTTTGCCCAGATTTGAGAGTTTTTTGTTTTGTTTTGTTTGCTTGCTTATTTAAATTTAGTCATTACTGATTATTTGTTTCTATAAAATTATTTGTTAGTTTCATTTAAATGAATCCCTTAGGTACTCTCTACATTTAGGAAAAGTGCAAATGACAAGAACACAAATATCATGGTTCTTTATTTAGTCCAATTTCTCTACCTCAGTACTATTAACATTTTGGGCTGGTTAATGCACTGCTGTGGGCTGGGGGAGGGGCTGTCCTATGCGTTGTAGGATGTCAGCAGCCTCCTTGGCTTCTACTAACTGGATGCCAATAGCAACTCTGCCTCCTTCCCCTAGTTGTGACAATCACAAATGTCTCTAGGTTTTGTCAAATGTCCCTTCAGGGCCAAAATAACCTCTGCCTGAAAACCACTGATTTAGATCACGTACTTAAAATCCTAATAATTAATGGACATTTATAGAGACATAACATAAAAGATAACTATTACAGCTTTACTAAAGCAAAGTAAAAAAAAATCCTATGGGTTATTTCCTGTCATTGGTGTACATTCAGCCCTATTTCTAGAAATAGACCATAACCATGAATATTCACAAGGGCTTCTGAAGTCCTCGCCACATCCTGCATTGTCTGAGAATGAGGAAACATTTTTCCTGAATTCCACATATTCCAGCAATATCATGTAGATCACGTAGTTCCAGCTCCCATTTTATAGATGAGAAAATGAGACACATAGCGGTCCAATGCATTGCTTATGTTCACCCAGAACCAGATCAGAACACACAGCCTCAAATTCCCAAGTGATTATTCTTTCAAATACCCAATAGACTAGAATGATTTTCAATAGTAAGAACTTAGTAAACGTTTCTGATCAATTAGAATATTCACTTGAAACTTCCCATCAATTATTATTCTAGAAGTAGAACCAAACTTCAGAGTACTCTTAAACTGAACAGATTTTCATCTCCTCTTGATGCTGAAAAATACTTTGGGAATCTAAGCACTAGCTCACTCACCATTGAAAGTGTTCTCCATTCAAACAGTGTTAGAAATACTGTCATTTGTCCATAAACTCTGAGAGAACAAAGACCAACCATTGACATTTGTCTGAATATAGCCAAGTGACATCACGTACCTAACTGTGGGCTATAGGTCACTCATTAAGCACACAGCTATTAAGTAATGCTTATGATGTTCCAGCCGAAGTTCCAGGCACCGATGACACAGCAATGTACAAAAGAAGCAAAAAGCATCCACCCTCACAAAGCTTACATTTTAGTGCAGGTAACAGAAACTAGATAACAAACAAATAGAATGAACAATGTTTAGCTAGTTAGAAACATAAAGAAGTCAGAGTTGAACTAATGGATACATTTTAAATCAGGCATTCATGGAAGGCCTTTCTGAGGAGGAGACATTTAAGCAAACTTGATTAGAGGGAGCACGGCATGGGAAGGGGGCCCGATAAATGCCCCAAGCAGAGGGACCCATGGCAAGGGCCAAGCCCAGACTAGAAACAAGTTTGGTCACATCAGGAGCTTATTTTAAGTGTGAGGGAAAACTAATGGAGGATTTTGAGCAAGGGTAAATATTTGAGCAGATATTTAAAAGATGCATTTGAGCAATATTTTGTGAATGTTGCCTTTTCTCCCAAATTTCCATGAATGCCGAATGCCTGGGCTCGGCTGGTGACATGGAGATTTGTACAATGGCAAAGTGATATGGAGACCGTAGGTCTTTGTTGTTTTCTGCGTTGGATGAGAGTCCTCCTGTCAGACGCGGAGGAGCCACTGGGTAAGGGTGTGAAGCGCATTCATGGTGATATTTGCTCACCAAGAGAGCTGCGCTGAATTCAACAGGAGCCCAGAGTCTCCACCACAAACTTGCTTCTGGAAATGGTGACGTCTGTCACTTGTGGCCCAGCATATGGTGATGGCAGCTACTGTGAAAGAGCTGCAGGGTCTGGATCACCTTCCTTCTCCACCAAGCAGAAGATGAGCCGTAGAACAATGGCTCATCTTTTATTTCTAAAGATAAACAGATAAGCAGCTACAAGTAGCCGTTACAGCTGGTGTCCTTATTCAGAGTTGACCCAAAGTCACTTTGAACTGAATTCTAATTGAACTCCAAGAAAACCTGATGTTGGAATAATAAGTGCTTTGTAAAAAAATCTGAAAGTCAAAAGATTTAGAGAGTTGAAGCTGAAAGCCGGCTTGCTGTTCAGCTTCTTAGTTCCAATGACATTATTTCACACTATCTAATATATTCGGTTATCCATGAGCCATTCTGAAACTGCATTACAGATAAGGACAGTACAGGGAGTTACAGATACAGAATTATAGTACAGAATATATGGTTCTGGTACAGAATATACAGAATAGGAACGAGCTTTACCATAAAGAATGTCTGTTAATGATTAGATTAACAATACAACCTGATTTTTTCTTCCTATTCAGAACTGAAACTGAGGGATTGTGTGAAGGCCTGGTCTATGGCACTGCGATGCGTGAGTCTGTGTGTGTGCAGGGAGGGGTGGGGGGAGAATGTCGTTACTGCCCATGCGAGGAGAGGCTGTGAGAACTTCACCAGGGAATCTGCTCCAGGTCACATGTCCTTGGTCATGTTTCTCTTTACTCTCGTAGGCAAAATGGATGTCATTTTGAAATGCCAATTGTGGCTACAAAGTCAGCTTCACATGTCTCTCCTGGAATAGTAGGCATTATTCTGCCTTCGAGTTAAAATAATCTCACCTATAGGACCAGCCATGTCCCCACTCTTGCCCTCACCCCTAAAAATACTTGAAATTGAGGTTATGAAATAGATTGGATTCTTTGGCAGGTAGAAGTGCCTAAAAAGACGGGATATGAATATAATATATAGTATTCTAACCAAAAGTAATTCTGGCAATGTTATGTGTCCGTTCAAAGATCTTTTTAAGACAAACTGACCTATTCTGCTAGAAAGTTATGATTTTACACATTGTTTTAGTTGAATATTGGTGTTTTCATGTTTCAACCTAATATCTTGGTCTCAGGGTTTGTGGTGAGAATGGGGAATGATGGGTAAGCATAATTTAATCTTAAGCTATATAATGCTATAAAAATACTTACCATACCTAAGAACATTGCATTTTATATCTCTGATGGCAAAAATAGCTGCCAAGGTAGTATTTTTGGAACAGACTTACTTATTTTTCATGAACTTTACTATCAGAAAAGAAAAACCAAGATAGATATTTCTAGGTTGAATTCGACCTTTATAAAATGACTAGAGTGGACTTCATGGGATGCCTCTTCAAATGTCTTAAAAGTTAATAAATTGCTTTATAGGAATGTTACTAATTTTCCTGCTTAAAATTTTGCACAGGTGTCTCTGAAGTAATGTTAGAATAAAATACATCAGGGCAAGTTAAACAGCTAAAAATTACTAATTTTAGCCTTATATCTGATTAACTGTCTTTGAAATAGCCACTAGTCTGCTTTGATGCATGCAAAGGACTTTTATGCGAGAAAAATTATTAGTCTATTTTATAATCCCATATTTAATACAGACACAAAGAAAGCATCGTTACCCCCTTCCTTGGGTGTTATACACAACTGACAACTGAAATGCCATGTGAGTGTGCTTGTGCGTGTGTATAGTGTGCAGTGGGGCACCCGGGGCTGTGAAGTCCCATGTGAGAAAGCTGTTCCTTCATGACCTGTGAGGAACTGGTGGGATGAAAAGCATGTGCTCTGGAGGGCCTGATGGCTCCCCAGCGCTCAGGCACCATATCACTTGGGCTTTTCGGTTTGTGGCCTGACTATTGCCAAGGCTTCCCAGAGCCACTTATTGACAGAAAATAACCGAACCTGCTGGTCTATTTGTGTCTCAGCTGCTAAGAAGGGACTGCTCTTCATTCTGAATCAGAGGTCTGAAAGTGAAGAGAAAATCCCCCTATATTTTTCCCCCATTTATTTTTCTTCAAAACAGAAAGAGGTACCATTTTCCTCATCACAGTACATAAAAATTTTCATTATAAAATTGTGAACAAAATCCATAATCTCATTATCCAAGAATAACCATATTTTGCCACACATAACATTTTGGTACGTATAACCCTTTAAAACTTTTCCTATGCAATTACATTATGTTTAAATAATTAAAACGGTTTAATGGCAACAGACTATTATTTCTATTTAATAATTTTTTCAAAAATTTGATGGTATATTATGGGTATCTATACATGTCAGGAAAAACAGATCTGCATCAAGTGTTTACTGGCTACAAAGTATCCTTTGCAGGAAGACACCACCATTTAATTAAGGAGTCTCTTATGGTTGGGCATTTAGTGGACCGTTTCTATTTTATGTTACTATAAATAACCTTAGAATAAAAGTCCTGAAAGACCCGTCTTTTCAATTGTCTGATTATCTCCTTTGGATATATTCCTGGACGTCGGACTCTCTGGTAAAAATATGCTATTTTTAAGGGCTCTTGATACATGCTACAAAATTGCCCTCAAGAAAGGATGTATCAATTTATCCTTCCACCAATAGTGAGCGACTGTGGGAAGCTTCCTTTTCAATTCAGCTTTCATCATGTCATGCAGTTATTTCTGCTGGCTCATGACAGAATATAAACTCTATGGAGTTATTGTAGATTTGAGAAGGAAAAAAAAAATCTCAGAGAAGTTGGGACTATTCTGTGGCCGTCTCTGAATCACAAATGTGAACTTTCCTTCCGGCCTATGTGTTTGTGGGGAGCAGGCGGTGTTTCGGGCCATGTGTGGCATGCTAATGCTGTATGGAAAATGTTTACAGCTTGAAAAAGGCTTAACTAGGGTTTGATGTGGATCCAGGAGGAAGTGGAGAGTCCCATGGTGTTTATGAAACTCAGCATGAGAAAATAATCCCCCTCCTGCAAAGTGGGTTTCAATAGTCAAAAGCTGTATGAGGGGTTCAAGGGGAAGGAGGGCCCCTTCCTCCACCGCATACTTTAAGGACTTTAGAGAAGTGCTGTGTGGGAGTCTACAAAATAAGGGCATAAATACGCAGGGACTGGATTCTTTATTCTACCAGCCCTCCTTGTCAATGCTCTAGGAAAAATACATATAAATTCAAAAGGCTAAATTGAAAAAAAGAAATGGAAATATATTAAATTGTTTGCAGAAATATATTCCTGATAAAATGGCAAAATCTGGGAGCTGTTAGTAAAACCATTTCTTTGAAAAATGTTCATCCTTTTTTGAGAATCCCAATGAGTAAACATTATAAAATCAAATTCCTGTAGTAGGCTAGTTATTTTAATATTTCTGGAAGCTCCATCGTTTAAACTATCCTATAATACCACGTTGCTGGACTGGAAGTCACTTAGAAGTAGGCTTGTCAAAGGCAACTGTTACTGCTTTCTGTTTCTTGTCTTTCTAGAAATGCCTTTATACAATAAGTGATTTCATTTCTGATCTTGGCTGACTTGACTGACCTGTTTTAT
Organism: Equus caballus; assembly: GCF_041296265.1. Taxonomy (NCBI): domain Eukaryota; kingdom Metazoa; phylum Chordata; class Mammalia; order Perissodactyla; family Equidae; genus Equus; species Equus caballus. The sequence continues at coordinate 29,377,983 of NC_091704.1, forward strand.
TTCAGTCTTATTCTACATGTGATGAGAAGCCATTGGAGGGTTGCAGGTAGAGGAGTGACAGGGTGCACGTTTTCTCAGATATGTTTCTATTGTCCCTTTCTTCTGGGCTGGTGGAAATAGTGAGTGTCTCCCACTTCTATCAGCCCAGCATACATGAGGCAACCAGACCTCTTACAACTTTCCTCGGTAGCTTAGTTGACATCAGTAACATATATATGTAGTTTATGTAGGTTGAGCAAATGTGTCATTGTCATTCTGTTGTTTCTCCAGTTACAAGGTGGGAGTTGGGGGGAATCCCATCACTAATATCCACCAAGTAGACCCTCTGGTTCTAGAACTTGTTCTGAGCCATTCTTATCTGGCTTTGCCAATTTGTCATTCAGCTGCCATGATCTGTTCTCCTGCCTTTTCCTATTGTTAATTTCTGTGACGCTTGTTCCCTTTATTTCTTCCTGTCCCCATGGTTGACTACACATCCTGAAGCTCAGCTTCCTATCATTGCTCGAGCCTTTCTATATTATTTCAGATGAGCTGCTTGGCTCCATTTTTTGTGGCCCGCAGTGAGACCCCAGCTATACGTCACTGTGGTGGAAATGCACAGCCATAAATTTTCTCTCTGGGACAGAATGACAGATTTATTCTTGGTAATGACTTTACTCTTTGTACCCCTCTTTATAATTTTTGGAGTGTTAAGCAAAGTGAGAATAGTTGTGTTTGACCCGTTGAATAACGATAAGATGTAAAAAATTTAAGTATCAACAAAATAATTGGGGGAGAGAATTTCAATATCTAAAATGAATAATAATTTTTCTATGATGAAGTGTTTTCTCTTCAGATGTTAAATGTCCTACTTCAGTTTAATACTCAGTGATAATAATGGGCTGATAGAAATCGAACAGATCCAAAACCGAATTGTCTTGTGTTTATCCAAACAATAGAGAGACAATATTCGTTAGTTTTGCTTGCTTGGAACAAGTTCCATCTATATGAACCTCTCACAATGATATGTGTCATTCTCTCAAAAAACAATGTGACATGAAAAGCAAAGTATTTGCCTGTCCCTGGAACCAGGTGCTTTAAGATCTAACCTATGTCAGCAACAAGAAAGCGGGAGATGATCTTTTTTTTAGATCCAGACACTATACTCAAATAATTAACAAACTATTAAAATGTTTGAGTTCTAGTAATACACCTTCAGGAAAGGAGGAATAGGAGGTGGGGCTGAAGGAGAGAAGAAAGGACTTGGTGGATCTTCTGTGTAAACTGCCTTTGCAAGAGTTTGGAGATAGAAAGTCTAGCCAAGCAGTTTGAAGAGAGTCTCTTTATTTGTCAGGTTTACCCAGCAGACACTAGAAAGGAGTGTTATAGTACCATGGTTAAGGGCACAGACTCTATCACCAGACTGCCTCAATTTGAACATGAAGTCAACCACTTACTAGCTGAGTGATCTTGGGCAAATTATTTAACATTTTCATGCTTCAGTCTTCTCCACTATACATTCTCCATATACAATGGAGATCCTAATGAGACCTACTTGCTCAGGGTTGTTATGAATATGCAATGTGGAACTGCTGTGAAGAGCTTAGAATAACGCCTAGCACAGATTAAATACTTGATAATAGTGTCACCATCATCAGCATTACCAGATTTCACCTTAAGAAGGATAAGCCAGTTTTAGCATGGGAAGGTCCAAGATATTGAAGAAAAAGAATTTTTTGCCAGCTGCTAATAGTAGAATTCTTCCTATGGGATTCCAGAAGGAGGAAAAGTAGTCAAATAATTTTTTTAATTATTTTTTTATAATAAATTGTATTTTAAAAATTCTAGTAGAGTAAAATTGACTTTTTTCTTTTGTTAAACAGTTTTATGAATGTTAGCACATGTATAGATTTGTACACCCACCACCAGATTTAGAAGAGAGAACTGTTACATCACCACAAGCAATTCCTCCTACGCTTTTCCTTTGCGGCCAAACCCTCCTCCACCTCTGACTCCTGACAATCACTGCTCTGTTTTCTATGATAATAGTTTTCACTTTTTGAGAATGTTATATAAACGGGATAATATATTATGTCATCTTTTCAGATGGACCGCTCTCACTCAGCATAATGACTTTGAGATTCATCCATGATGCTGTGTGTAGCTATATTTTGTTCTTTTTTGTTGCTGAGTGTTCCATGGACCGCAGTTTATCTATTCACCTGTTCAAGGACGTTTGTGGATAGAGCTGTTATAAACATTTGTGTACAAGTCTTTGTGTGAACATAAGTTTTTATTTCATTTCTGTTGGATCCCATATTTGTAACATATTTCAGTAGAAAGAGTAGAAACCTCAGTAGTCAGAGAAGTGAACTAAGCCAATAAGTGGATTTCAACCATGTTAGTGACGGCCCAATAGAGACTCCAATAATACAAAAAAATTCTGTTAAGTTCATGGACGTTTTAAACAGGAAAGCTTAATAAAAATGTGGTTAGCTGATAGTTTTTTTTTTCCTAAACTTCAAGAAGAGTATGTGTTTACTGTCCATTTTGAGTTGTTTTTTGTTTATCTTTTCTATTTCAAGCAGAATTTTTATCTAGAACTTCCAAAGGTCTAACATTGTATTGAAATTCCGATTTAGTAATGCAACTGTTTTCTAAGTTTGATAAAGCCCTTTTTCCTTTTCCAGTTCTGAAAGCAAGACTATTTTTAATGGTTTCACCAGGACCATCAAAATAACCTTTTACAAAAACAACTTTAGACTAAAGTAATTGCTTGTCTCTTTGCTGAGAGTTGAGAAATAAAGCAAAATTGTCCACGTGTTAGGAAACTAAAACTGAATACAAGAAGTCCAAATATTAGTGTTTTTTCCTGTTGGGCTAAATAAAGATTCTGCTGATTCTTCAGTGTTTCCTATAACACGTTAGAACCAAAGTTAGACAGTTAAAAACTCTTTCCTCTGGTATTTTGGCAGTTTAGTTTCCATCATCATTTACTCTGCTATAAAAGAAAATTTATCACAAATTGTTTTAGTCTCTTGGAACATTTTCGCTGGCAAAGGAAGTCGACAGTTAATGGGTTCTCATTCAAAACAGGACAACAGCAATATCAACTAGTGTGATTCTAAAAACACTAGGAAACATTATTTAGAGACTGAAAATAAAACCCATTCCTAGCTGGGAGAAGGAAGGTGAGGGTTGGCCTGCTTTAGAAGATTTGTAATGTCCCCATGGATCTGAGCAGAATTTATCAGACAATTTTTATCTGGGGAAGGCTTGATAGAAACAGAATCATACTATTTCACAGGTTCAGTCTCTTTCATCACGACCGTCCTATCATGGGAATTTTATTCTGTGTGGATGAATTCCCTTGTGGAGGCTATGTCTTTGATTTATAAGATTTTGTTCATGTAAAGAATTCCTTACAGAAAGTGGTAAACGCAGAAAAAATAAAAACATCCAGAGAAAGAATATTATTTAGTTGTCCTTTAGTATTTCCTTTCTACACAGAAGCACTGGAAAATGTATTTCATAAGAGCAGATTGCTTTGTGAGCGATATTTTCATCAATCTGTGCTAAATTAATTAGCTCCCCTTCTCCATGTTAGAGAAATATCTCAATGGTTATCACATTGAAATTGCATGGTTATGTCCCCTGAAGACTTTATTGTTGTATTTCTCTTCCACAGTTTGAGTGAATTCTGTTAACACTACGTTGATAACTAGTTTCTCATCTATGGAAACTCAAAACTTTATATGTCCTTAAACTTAATATACTGAAATATACCGACAGTCTGCTGGATAATACAAATAATCCTCAAGGATTGGACATCCTGGTTTCTTGCCTGGGCTCTGCTGTGAATTGGTTTTGGAAACTTGGATCTCAGTTTTCTATAAAGTGAATTTTGAAGTTAGTCAGATGTTGGTTTAAATCCTAGTGTTGTCATCTAATAACTGTGATTGGGGGTTAAGTTATTAACTAATATGATCCTTACTTTCTTTATCTTTGAAATTGTGAAAGTTGTTTTGGCATGCCTGCCTAATAAAATAGAGGTAATGCACATGAGAGCACTTAGAGACCTGTCAGCTTCTATACAAATATAAGTCGTTATCATTAAAACTAAAGCTATGCTGAAAGAGAAGACTGACTTGGGCCATCACTACACTCCAATGATAGGATCTATGGTGATGCCATTGAAATGGCTTATATTTCTAGATTGTTGTTATTTGGATACTTGTTCAAATAAATCCTGCTTCTTCTGAAAGTGATGGTCAAGTTTTAGAATCATGTTTTGCTGTCAAGTGACTAGAGACAGCTTTGGGCATAAACTTAGCCTTTGACAGATGCCCTGACTTTTCCATGCAGAAGTCTATCTTCCACAAATAATGCTTACCAAAGAGAAGCTTGATCACAAGCAGGATCTGGACTAATATTTGTTACACTGGAAAACCTTTCCAACCCCTCTGACCAGACCAACTCAAGGACCATCATCTCTGGCCTGCATAACTGAATGGTGCACTTGAGATGAGAAGAAATATGAGCTCTCTTTATTGAAGCAAGGTGAGTGATTCTTTGTTTGGGACTTTGAGCATGGTTTCTTTTTGGGTACGGTCCTGAAATCTCCAAAGGAGCATGGAAGGACATCCTAAGCCATTAGATAATGAGGCAACGGTAGGCAGATACCAGGTGAGAGGGGCTAGAGAGGGCCTGAGGTCTGCTCCATTTCAGATTTATCAAAGACAGAGACAGGGATCCAAAATCAGCAATTTGGAATTCAGGAAGCCAGGATAAGTTTTCAGCAGGGCCAACCAGGACACAAGGAATGCTTTGAAGGAGAACTGGTCCTTTTTATCTTGATCACCTTAGACATGTTCTTTTGGCCATTTCCCTGAGCACTACTGCTGGTCTTAAATGATTGAGATCAGCTAATGTGGACCTGATTTTCCGAAGGGGGATAGAATATTCTCATTCCCACCAATTTCCTTGGTCTCTACCCAAGAGAAAAATTACACTCTCTGGAAGGACTTTAGCTTTTGGATTTTAGGGTCACCAACTCCAGGGTAGGGAGTGTGGGTAGTCAAAGGAGACTTCTTAGCTGTGATCTCAACTTCCATGCACCAACTACATAGCTCTGGCTAGAGTTGGAACCATGAGGATTCTAACAAACAATTTCCATGATCAGGTGTAATCCTCCTGCTGATTAGGATACAAGGGATTGACTTCTGTCATCAGGGTCCCTCAATTTATATTCATACTAGCACTACTCATTTCTGCTCATATTTTAGTTTGTTCTGAAGAAAACAACCAGCCTTAAATTCCACTGCTAAAATTTGAAATTAAATATTTCCCTTTCAAAATATATGTCAATATTCATTTTTGCCCTCCAAGTTTGCAAAAATGGCAGGCACTGAATTCTATATGATCAAATGATTAGAGTTGGAGATGAGGTGAAAAGATTGTTTGTAGAGAATTCTTCAAAATTCATATCAGGGTTTACTGTACACACTGAGTAATTATGGCCTTTCTATATACAGTTCCAAAGTAGGAAAATCTTTCAAGGGTTTCTTTTCCAGTGTGTAGATTATTCAAGTGACTTCTTCACTTCTCTTATTAGATTTTGTTTTTCATTTCTTTTTTTCTTGAACCCTATCTTAGTCAGAAGGTAAGGGTAATCAAATAGCAGAGGAAATAAGCCATTCATTTTTCTGTCAGCAGCATTGCAGAAAGTTTTGATAGAGAACAGCAAAACTAATAACTAAATTCAGATATTTTTATTACTTGGGAGTTTTCTTCTTTCTGTTTAGTAATGTATTGATTCCACCTAGAGATCAGCAGAATGCAAATATGGCAGGACAAAAATTTACATATATGGAGCAAATATCTTGATCACGCTAATTGGAATAAAGGGGAAAAAGGGAAAATAATTGCTTGTGTCTGTGGGTGGATTTGAAAAACATCAAGATAAAATGGCAAGGTGATTATATTTGGAGTAAGAAAATGTGGGCATGAGTCCTATCTCTTCCAGTTACTGACAATTCAACCATGGGAAAATGAAGACATTTAATTTCTCTAAACCTGAGTTTATTCATAATAAAGCAGAGCCCCAAATCCCTACCTGTATGACCAGGTTACTGTGAAAAAAAATGGGATAAAATAAATGAAAGTGTTATTAAAATTCAAAGAATTGAGAGCATTAGGTAGAGTTATTGTAACATCTTAATAGAATGTGATGGATCCCATTTAGAGGAAACACACAGGACATATATGTGAAGAATGACATCTCATGTCTTCTTTAAATGTTCATCAGCTCCCCTTTATATTGCTACAATTCGACTAACCCAAAATCAATCAATGAACACTTGGGCTTTACTTCTGACTTCCCCATTAGTTCACTGAGTAAACTTTGTCAAGTTATTTGACGTCCCTGGGATTATTAGGACTAATTAACCAATATCCTCCTGGACTCCTGACTCCCAGTCTCACCTCAGTCAGGGAGCAGAGTGCTATACACCACATACAGAGCTAGATATCTCTCTTAGGCTGGATTCCCCAAGAAAGCAAACACTGAGACAAAGACTTGAGTCTAAGTAGTTTGTTTGAGAGGTGATGCCAAGAAGTGCTGATAGGAGGATAGAGAAATGAGGCAGGGAAGGACAAGAAGTCAATACGCAGTGCACTAATGAGCAGACAGCTGGGGCTTGATCCCTCAGGGGACCTCTGGGAGACTGTGTAGAACATTTGTCAGAGTTGTCCCATCTAAGGAGAGAGGAAGGTGGGTTATATTTCCCTCCAATTCCCTTCCTTCCTTGACTGAGGGCTGTTCTTGAGACAACAACTCCCCGACACCTCTGACCTGCTGTGCATACAGGCCAAGGATGCCAGAGAAATCCTGCTTGACGTGTCACAGGTGCCTGCACAAGCATGCATGGGGAGAGTGGGTGCCAAGGTGATCTGGGCAGGACTATGACAGCATATGCTACAATATTTAGGCAGACGTGCACTGCTCGGGTCCTCCTTCAAGACCAGATAGCTGACAGCCTCCTGCTGTCAGTGCCTTCTGGATCCTCCTCAAGTTTAGAGCTGAGGTACTGCTCTTCTCTGGGCAATCCTGGCTAATGACTGTTAGGCACTGGCGCGAGGGCCTGTTCATTCTGCCCAAAATAGAACTCCTCTAATGGGTAATCTTTGCTCCACAGCCCCCCACGGTAAAGACTTTCTTAGGTTCATGCCAGTCTGACACCTCCCTCTGCCCAATCGTGCTTCATGCCCTTTTCATTTGTCAGGTGCTGCTACCTAGTAAACCTTTCCTGACTTAACTCCATCTCCGTGTCCACGTCCTGGAGAACCTAACCTGTGACAAATACCTAATTCTAACGAGAGGTTTGGAAAATGTCAATCTCTGGACTTAAACCAAAGAAGAATCTACCTTACAAGGGTGAACAGGAAAATTTGACTGAAAAAGACCCTTTCTACAGTAGGACTAGACAAGACAAAGACTCCTCCAATAATATCATGAGAAATCAATCAGACAAAAACATAGTCAACGAAAACAAGGTAAGAAGAAAAATGGATGCACAAAATAAACGGTAAGTAGATACTGGGGGGTCGGTTAGACATTGAATAAATCTTGAGAAGGATGATGGAATTTCCTTCTCCAGGCCTTTTCTTAAAGGATAGATCATCTATTCCATTGAGGCAGTTGTCATTTTCGAATCCTTATTACAGATAGTGTTATTTTTAATTTTTTAAAGTCTTACAGATGACTGTACCTCTTAAAGAAAATAGCAGAAGCATTCAGGACTCTATTGCATTGGTCACTGAATTTATACACATGACATTATAACAGCAAGAAAAGCTTGAGCAAGAATCTCTATTTAGATTTAACTGCTTAAAGGGAAGAGAAGGGAAGGGAGGCATATGTTTGCGAGCTTATTATGTACTCAAAAAACCTAGCAGGTGTTTTATTTGTTCCTTCACCAGGTATATTTTTGAGCACTCACTGTTTTCTGGGCGCAGTTCTAGGTATAGAGGTAGAACAGGAATGAAACAGACTGCAATTTCCTGCCATTGTGGAGATTATATTCTGTGGGGAAAAATAGATGATAAATGTTACAGTAAGATAAATGCCTGATGAAGTACATAAGAAGGTTACACATAATATGTAAAAATAAAAAGAACAGGAAAATCCAGAGTTCCAGGTAGAGTATGGTTTGCAATTTAAATAAGGTGGGCAGGGTAGCCTCATTCGGAAGGTTGCATTTGAGCAAAGACTTAAATAAGGCGAGGGAATTGCTGTGTGGATACTTGCAGAAGGAGAATTCCAGGCCCAGGGAGTAGGCAATGACCTCAGGTTCTGATTCATATCTGTCTGCCTCCAAAATCCATCCTCTTCTCATTAATCTTGGCCATAGGATCCCATAAAGTGGAGGAAAAACACCACACTTTCGCCTTTCTAGAGACTATTCCACTCTCTTACAACCATCAACCAAATGCAATTTGATGAGATAATTGTCTGGCTGCAAAATATGCTCACACTTACAGATGTAAATATACATTTTCTTTGCTATATCAGGATATTCATAAATATAATGAGACAAATTGGAAAACAGAGCTTGAGAGGTATCACCTGCAATCACTTTACACTTGTAGTATTACTTGTTTGTATTTTTCCTAAAATACTCATTAGATGGTAAATGGCTAGCATGATTTAAGCAGGTCTCTAGGAAACCAAACAACACAGCTTAGGGTTGTTTTCACTGAACCAATTCGAAGGCGTTGTGGATACTAACCTAAGTAATCTGCTCTCAGGCCAATCCTATTGTGAGCATCCCAGCCCAGGCTGAATATTTGAAGTGACATATTTCATAATTGCTCCCAGTGAAAAAATGTCTACTCCTTGCATAGAAACCAATTCCAGGGACTTTTACCTGAAACTACCAACATTTCAGCTTGCCTGCTTGGAATTTTTCAAAAGATACACAATATCCAGTGCAATTAAAAATAACGTGGTTGACTAGCCTTACCTAAGGGGGATTTTTACACCAAACTGGACAGTTGCACATCCCCATAGGAAACCCATATTTGAATATCTTTGACCTCTTTTTAACCATCCCTCATCATCTTTTTTTTTTTTTTTCTCTCAAGGACTCTAGAATGCAATATCTCCTAAAGAACATCAGTGCAATTAGAAATGAATAAGATGGAGGATGTCAGCAGCCCCTTGCAATGAGGATAAAGCTGAAAAACATCTAGTTAGGATATGCATCTTACATAATAAGTGCAATGAATTGTTTAATGAGATTCTTTTTATGCACAAAGTGAAATTTTTGGAGTTCCTTAGAAAATAAGTACTGCATATTTTGAAATTGTATTATGTAATCTATGGAACGAAGCTAAAACATCTTGCATTTTGAAAGCATCTTTTCCCAGGGATGTCCAAATCTGCTAAAGTTATGAGCTCATTGATCTTCCTACTCTCCTTTTAGTAGTTAAGTGTCAGGTATTATTTTCCTGGCTTCAGAGACAAGGACCCAATGCCGACCTCTGGCTGTCCACTGAGAGATGGTGTCTAGACATGAAAGGTCCGTCAGTCACCCATGTTTTCCTTAGGTTTAAACATCCATTCGTCTCCTTTACCTTCCAACACTGCAATTTCTTTTGTCTTTTGGAAAGCATATAAACACACATACATATACACATACAATTTTTTTCCAGACTGTGAAACAAGCATCTGCTGTGGAGGTCACTCTTGTGCTAAAACTTAAAATCATTTTGCAAAAATGAATGGAGACCATTTTTTACCTTCAGCTTTGCAAAAAATTAAAAATTAATAATATCCAGTGCTGACAATGGTATAAGGAAATGCATACTCTGACACATTGTTGACGGGGAAATGAATTGCTACCAAATTTTTGGAAGGTTAGCTCTGGAAGTTTCTAGGAAATAAATGTATTAGTATACTTTTGCTTTGTGGAATATATTTTACAGAAATCAAAGCATCAGGATACATGAACAAACATGTTAATTTTAGAATCATTTAATAATAGTCAGTAGCAAACAAACCAACCAAGAAAGCATAGGAAAAATGCAGTTTCTCGTCAAAGGTTGGATGATTCAAAAGTTTCTAATTCATTCATTCTGTGAAAAATTATCTAAGAATTAAAAGAACAAATTAATTCTATAAGCATTTACCTGGAGGGATAGCTATGTTAACTAAATGAAAAGATCAAACTGAGGATAATATATGCACGCAATCCATTTTTTAAGCAGAGAAAAACCCAACACACATGCATAAGAAAATGTGTATTTGTCTACATATCTATGTGCATGGAGAAACTTCAGAAGCACAAACCCTATATTGTTACTAGTGACAAGTTCTGCGTATCCCTGTGTTGGTGAAGCTAAGGAGAGAAGTGGAAGGGAGGGGCTGGGGAAGTTTAGGATTTAATTGTGGTCAACCTCTGTGCTTGAGCATGTATTACCTGTGAATTTTGAAACAAATATCTGACCAAAAAGTTTTTAAGGGAGAAAGTCATCATGACGCAGAATGATGAGGTAGAAGGATAGGAATTTGAGAGTCAGCCGGATTGAGTTAAACACCCCAGTTTTGCTACTCATCGCTGTGTAATGTCGGACACATCCCTAACTCCTCTGATTATCAGTTTCCTCATATAAAGTGAAGGTAATACTTAACTCTATGTAAAGCACAAGGCACATTGCTGGCAGGTTGTAGACACAAAGCAAATGCTATCTATTATTCCGGAGGAAGAAAGTTTTCCAGGTGGGAGTAGAAAGAAGCAGGAGATAAAGTGGGCAGGATGGGAAGCAGAGTTTCTTTGGGATTGCTAGGTCAATTCCCAGAGCTAGGAATTTGCGACTGTGGCCTCAGGACAGAGCCTGCTGGGGCACAAGTACAGACTCATTATACTTGAATGACTGTGCTTCTCTCCGCAGCTCTGGAATCTCAGGCTGGAAGCTGAGAGGAATTAACGGATGCTGCTTCTGAAGCGTCCACTCTTCATCAGCCCTGAGAACCGAATGGTAAACTGTTAGTCTTTCTGGAAATCAAGACTCATGCTGAAAGATTTCTCAGTCTCCAGCTTGGAAGGGAGGGCCAGAGTGCTGTTTCTAGGATTACAATGCATATCAGAAAGCAGAGAAGAGAGAGATGGGGTACGAGGTAGAGGGGCTAGAAATCCTTTCTGTCAGCCAACAGAAATTATTTAATTGGGCAAACATCTCTGTTAACCAGCGGTGGGTAAATTACCGCAGGAAGGAATTCATTCTAGTCCTGGTGTGTTCTGCCTTGATGCCTTAGAGTTTTATTCTCAAAATCTACCAGCTTCAAGATAAAACCCAGGGCAGAGGTAAAACCAAAGTTTGGGATTAAAAAAGTGCATGGTGGCCTCACTGCAGAACTGGAAGGAGCTAATCTAGTACAGTCAGCCAGTCCAAATCAAGATTACTAGAAGGTAACATGTCAAGGATTGCCGGCAACCACCGGAAGCTAGAAGAGACAAGGAAGGATCTTTCCCTAGGGCCTTCAGAGAGAGCATGGCCCTGCCAACACTTGATTTTGGACACTGAGCCCCCAGAAATGTGAGAGAATAAATTTCTGTTGTTATAAGGTACCCACTTTGTGGTACTTTGTTGAGAGAGCCTTAGGAAACCAATGTAGATTTTGATGGGACTCCAGGGGTCCAAAAATCCTAGGTATGATGTCTTAGTCCATTTAGGCTGCTGTACCATAGACTGGGTGGCTTATAAACAACAGAAACTTATTTCTCACAGTTCTGGAGTCTAGGAAGTCCTAGATCAAAGTGTCAGCAACTTTGGTGTCTGGGGAGAGCCTGCCTCCTGGTTCATAGACAGCTGTCTTCTCGCTGTGATCTCACATGACAGAAAAGGTACAGAAGCTCCCTGGGGTTTCTTTTAAAAGGGCACTAATCCCATTCATGAGGGCTCCATTCTCATGACCTAATCTCCTCCCAAAGGCCCCACCTCTAAAAGTCATCACATTGGGCATTAGGATTTAATTTATGAATTTGGGGAGGGTTGTAAATGTGCACTCTATAGCACATGGCCTCCCCTTTTAGGGTGAAACTTTAGGATTTAAGATTGGAGAGGCTGGTTATTGGTTTAAGAAAAACATTAGCATTCTACTGTCTTATTATAGAGGGAGCATGCACATCATTATTTTGCAACCCGCTGCACAGAGGCAGTAGGAGAGCAGACCCTATCATATGTTTAAATCCCTGTCTTGTTGGTGCTAAGCTTTAGATTTCTGGCAGAGAATTGTTTTTAGTGCATTAACTTGCACATTTCTATATTTAAATATTAGAGATCACAAGATAAACTTTCAGTAAGGATCTGGTAATTCTCTCTAACTGAGTCTGGTGTCCTATCTAGTTCTGTTGACCTTCCTTTGGGCGAGCCACAGAGATTTCTGATCTGATATAATTCTACGATGGAATGCATCTGGCTCATTTCAAGCCCCTATTACTATTTTCAGGTAGCTTTTAGTCTTTAGTGCAGCACACACTCAAAGTACTTTTTGTAAATAGTTTTTTATGGAGACTATGCTTACTTCAACATATTCTGCAAAATCCTGCATCCTTCCCTACTTGCTTATCTTGAAAATGGCATTTTTATCTTTTCTTGAACTTGAATGTCACAGTAGCATAAATACTGTGCTTTCCTGGACTGCTATGCTCTTTCTCACTAGTTACATTTAGAGTCTGCTCCTTGACAGATAGAATGCATCATGCAGCACCATGAGATTTCTTGTGTATTACCATTAAACACCCTTTAGCATCCTCGGCTCAATTCTCATCTACTATACCTATAGCAAAAGACAATTCGGCTTTGTTAACCCATCTTGCCATTCTCTATTGTAACAAATAAATAGAAAAACTGTTTATGTTTATTAAATTGTCAGATACTTTGACTGACTCTTATACTACACATAGAGACTATCATTTCTGCATAATTTGTCCATAGGATTAATGCTTTGGATTCCATTAATCTACCAGGAAATAATGTTCCAGTTAAGCTGCAAACTCTTATTTATTCAAACAGAAATACCTGCAGACATAAGCCTAACATGTGATTAACAGGGCAGTGAAATATAACAAAATCCTAATATCAACAGGGTTATCAGTCACGCTAAATCATAGGAAAATATGACTAAGTTTCTATATTCTATACCTGAAAAAATTTTCCAATAGCAAATTTTCATTTTCCCACTTACTGTATAGAATTCTGTTAGCATGCCCTCTTGCCAAATAAAATGGAACTATTGTTACAAAGTACCTGTAGTAAAAAATATTTGATGTTTGCAACGAATAACATTTATGCTTTTAAAAAGCAGAGCTACTTAGTGAATTGAATTTGTTCAACATCTGGTTTTAGAATTTATAATATAACCATAATACCTAAATGTTCAAAGCAATATTGGACAAGACAGTGATCAAGGATCAGGACTAATTAGGAAAGCCTTCCTTAAACACAAATGAACCCAAATTTGACAGAAGTGATAAAGTGGATTGGAAGGGAGGAAAGGAGAAATCTGTAAAAAAAGAGACCAGGATTTTCAGTTTAGCTATAATCCATTAATAACTCTGCCCTTGGGTAACTCATGTAAACTGTCTGGACCCAGCTTCCCCAGTGAAAAAATAGGTAGATTGGAGTTCATGACTTCTACAATTCGAAACTATTAATATTCCATGGAGATGGATAAAAAAACAAAAGTGGGAAAAATGATTTTACTGGAGCAGAAATTATTTACTACCCATTTTAACTCTCTTCTAGAAGATAGAGAGAAAGATATACATTTTTATTGGTGGGGTTTGAATATTTTGTTTAATAGTATTACAGCAGTTTTATTGTGTTTAGCTAAGCTGTAGCCATATTTCCCATAATTTCCTCCCCTCTATGATTCTGGTCATTTTTGAGCATCTAAAAAGGAGAGAAGCTTTACATTTTCCTTGAAGTTCTATAAAAAATGACTATAAAATAGTGAGAAGTAGTCTTGGATCATGATTCTAGCTTTTGGGGTCTCCTCATATTTGATTTCAGTGACCTCTCTTACTGACAAAAAAAAAAAAAAACGGAGCATTTCAGATGCTCCCCCCTTCTCTTGTGCTCTGTAGCTCACGGGGGCTGAGAGCACCTTTGGAGGGACAAGTGGAAACCACAGCCAACACAATGGAGAAGGGGACGAGGGCCCGTCTGAAGCAAGTTAGGTTGTTTCCAAGAAGAACTGAAACTGAAAATCACTCATATTTTCAGTTGCATCTGCTTAATGACCTGCTAAGCAGATAAGATGGGGGAGGTGTCCCAATACTACGGTGTCCCTTTTCTCTCTTCTTTGCTTCTGTTCCTTTTTTCTGTTCTCCGTGGTTGAAGGAAATGCCCTGGCTCCTATAATGCCAAAATTCAAAATTCTGATATGCATGAGTTTTTAATACAGCTTTTTATTTTTCTGTCTTTGTCTGCTGAGCATGACAATATATTGAATCTTTTAAAGAACGGTCGATGGAAATGGCTCCTGTAGAGAAAATGAACTTGGGGATAGGAGATCCTGGTTCCTAGTCTGTCTCTGCCACATTTTCATGTGGGATGTTAAGCATGTCATTTAAATTCTTTGAACTTCACTTTCCTCATCTATGAATGGGTGGTGATAACCCATACTACCACATGTTATAGAGGAACAGACGTTAAACTCAAAGTCGGGGCTCATTCTGTGACGGCTGAATCTCCATCCCAGAGGTCACACACATGCATATTCTGCAATGTACACTCGCAGTGGAAGAAACACAAGTTTCAGAGTAAGCAGTGCCAACTCACTGATACATTTCTAGCATCTAAATAGCTATGCTAGGTGCTACCTTTGGCAGATATTTATCAGAAATTGTTTGTCAATTTTGTTGTGGAATCAGAGTCTGTTTCTGTGACTTTATCATGAAGTCTCCCACTTCTGCTCTCCTTAGAGACACAAAACTTTGAGACATTTTTGTTGTCCAGAGCTCCAAATATACAAGTATACCCTAATCAATTCACTGCATTAAAATCTTGGCATTTTAACTAATCAATTCTCTTTTCATCTTCCCCTGGCCTCAAAGGCACCAAAGGACTGGATTACTGGAGGGCACTGATCCTTCTCTAGAAGTACATGATGGCACCATCTGAGGATTGCTCACATTAGTGTTCTCAGGTCCCGAAGCTCTGGCTCGCCAGAGGTTCTCAGGCAGCTCCTATAAAGGCCTAGGGCCCCTGCTTAGTGACTTCTCTGGGAGTCTTCTTCACTGCTTCTGCAGTGCCTGACTCCCCAGACTCTTCATTCCACCCCTCTGTTCTTGTCCCCTTGTCCCAGTGCATCAGTCCACTAGACACAATAGTGACTGCTAATGGAGGAAGGCAAGGGAAGGGCTTCATGTTCACCATCTACATACTAAAAACCACATCAGGTGTCCACATGTGTCATTTAATTTAAAAAGCTTAAATATTCATAGCTTTTCTGGAAACATGGCTTTATGTCTTTCGAAGATTGACTATAAAATACACTTTGGGGCTCTGTGGGTGTGGTTGAGAGCAGTTGTATGCCTCTTCACATCTCATCCCAGCATGGGAAGCTGCTGATTCCACCCCAGGGGTGGGCTAGTGTTGGCTAATGTTGTGCCCACTCAAAATGTGGGTATAGCCTCGAATTCCTCACACCTCCCTGCTTCTGAATTTACCCAGGGCTCCTCATTGCTGATTCCTGACCTGAAAGGTGAAAGGGGAGGGAGGATGCCCAGCGGGGGAAGGTAAGGGGAAGAGAATGTTAAATATGGCTTTAATATTGCCTTCTAAGACCTGCTCATAATTGGCTGATGTCCTCCTCAGAAAGAAGCCCCCCCGTTCTGACTTCTAATGCTGAGTTGTTCTATGAAATCCTGTTGTTTCTTGATTTCTTGTTTAAATCTCACCGCCTCAGCTTCGCTGCGGCACAGTCCATCAGAGCCCAATAATGACCGCTACTGGAGAAGGGCATGGGAGATGACAATGACAACAAGCGGAAAATCACCCCCAGTTGATACAGCATCTTTCAAGGACTTCAGAACATTCTGCATAGATTACTTCATTTATCTTTACCACATCCCTAGTGACAGGAGGAGAACTGCATTGTCTAATTCTACTTTAAAAGGAATACAGCCACAGGGCAGAGATTGTGGCTTGTCCAAAGTCAATTTCAGGAATAGAATCCACAGGTTCTGTTTATTGTTGGTGTGTATTAAGGGATCTTCCAATGACACTTAATGAAGACTGCAAACACTAATATTTAAGAAGCAGGAAAACTGAGCCAAGGTTGATTCCACCCTGCCTCGTGTCCAGCCTTCAGTCACTGATTTCCTGTGTCCTTTGGAAACAAAACACAACTTGACTTTGATGGGAAAGAACCTAATTATGCCAGGCTGAAAAGGACCAGTGGCTGTAATCATATTAGAATAACTCAACTGGGCAAAGGAGAGAAAAGCACATAATAGAAGGCATTACATCTAACACACAAATTGTGGTTGTGTTTAATGATGATGGGCTGAGAAGAGGTCGATGGTTTTCAGAGAAAAACACTGAACACGAACTGTTCAATATATTGATGTCATTGAGACAGAAAAAAATGTTAAAAAAAATTTGTAAAATGTTGCTGTTTTATCTATAATATTAGTCACATTGAACTCTTAGGCTTATCAAACTTCTGAATTCAGCCATTCCTATTGTTCCAAGGGTTAGATTTAAAATAAAGTGTGTTCTTAAAAGTGTAGAAAGATTCCAGATAATTGGAACTTACTACTTTAAGCACTGAAACTGTTGTTAATTACTATTTTGGGGTGAAAACTTTCCAAAAATTTCGATACAAAGAGGATGCAAAGTAGACTCTCACCTTTTCTTAAAGAAGTTCTGCCATTGTTATGAACACGTGTGACTCCAGCACCTGCAGACAAGTACGCCTTGAGGGGCTAGTGAGATGTGTAGGACCACCTTCCCTTCTCTGAAACGTCCCAGATTGTAGTGGTGTTAAGCTATTAGATCTGCTTTTTGAATTTCTTCTGCTTGCTCCTGTCCTGTCATGTTGGACTGCTAGAACTTAACTATTTAAGTCTACTTACCTCACTTCTGTTTTTGTGTTATTGTTGTCATCCATTTTAGTTCAACACGTATTTTAAATTCCACAAGACATCACAGCTACCTTTTAAAATTCAATATTCATTTACATTTACCCTGTCTTCATTTGTTCTGGCATTTCCATAGTTCCATCTTGGGATCGTTTTGCTCTCGAATGAAGAATTCCCCTAAGTGTTTCTTATCCTCTTTGTCTACTGGCAATAAATTCTCTTGGTTTTTGTTTGTCTGAAGGTGATTTTTTCATTTTCATTTTAAAAGGATATTTGGCTTGTTATGAAGTTCTCTGTTGGCAGTTCATTTGTTTTAGCACTTGCAGATGTCCTCTTGTTTCCATCATTTCTGTTGAGGCATCAGCTATCGGTCTTATTTTTGTTTCTTTGAAGATAATGTGTACTTTTTAAAGTCTGTTTTAGGAAAATTCTCTCTTTTCTCCCAATGTAGGACTTTAGTTATAGGCTGTTTGGCCATGTAGGCGAGTTCTGCAAGTATCTTACACTCTTTCTTGTTTTTTTCCATTACTTTTCTCTCTCTCTTTTATTCTGTGTATTTTTCTATTGAACTTTCAGTTCACTAATTCCGTGTTTTTCATGTCTAATGATCTGTTAAACACATCCATTGATTTATCAGTTCCAGATATTATTTTTTCCCCATTCTATAGCATCCATTTGATTCTTTCTTCCTTACTTTTCCTTCCTTTGTTTCTCTCTTCTCTCCTCCCCTTCTCCCTCTCTCCTTCCTTCTCTCCTTTCTTTCTAATTCTCTGGATAAATTCTCTGTTCTTTACTGAATTCATCTTTTCTTCTTGAACATATTAAACAAAGTTTTTGAAAAGTTCTTGTTTGATGACTCCATGAATTAGCTAACTCCATAAAAATGAATTGTGCCTGTGTCTGTGTTGACATATTTATCTCAAATATTTCTTAAATAATTTCAATAGTTGTCCCTAATCACTAAATGATATTTTTTAAAGCTTTGGAAACAGAGTAAATAAAAACAAGATACGTAATTTGTCTTAATAAATATACTTTGATACACAACATTTGTACAGAATAAAAAATACAGCCTTCAGTTGAAGTTATTGAATTAAATGGTACTCTTGCCCAGGCAGAACTTATTACTATTTAAGGACTGGTGAAGTTGTATGAATTTTTAGAATCACAATGAGAATGGCTCAGGTGCTGTGCTACCCAGAAGAATCTTACCTGAAAAGGCATTGTGGGACATTCCAGGCAGAGAGCACAGGTAATCTGGGAGAGAACTGACCAGGTCTAGCAGACAGTGACCGTGCACTCCAGGGCAAATTGAAGGAAACAGAAAAGAAAATAGTGATCTTAAAAATGAAATTTTTGCATTCTTAATAAGGCTCAGGCAGAGGATTGGTGGCGAGATGAAGGGAATTATGCTACTCTCCTAGAGGAATATCAGAATATCTGGGAGGGGGAGCAAGGCAGCATTGGGGGTCTTGATAAGCATGCTAATATTATAATAGTTTGAACTGGCTTGTAAACATCAACACATCAAATATCACTAAAGAAATGAGATTTTTATGCATGTTAGAATGTATTTTGCAGAGAATAAGACCTACTCTTTCGGTTAAAACTTAATATTGTCATCTTCATTTCTCAAGTGACCAGTTGGTAAAACAGGACAATTATAAAGGCTCCTATAAAAAGTGAGCTACAGTTCCATTGATTCATTTCAGCTTCGAGTCTTTTTTTATATTCTTAATATGCACACTTTATTTATTTATTTATTTATTTTTTGAGGAAGATTAGCCCTGAGCTAACATCTGTCACCAGTCCTCCTCTTTTTGCTGAGGAAGACTGGCCCTGAGCTAACATCCGTGCCCATCTTCCTCTACTTTCTATGTGGGATACCTACCACAGCACGGCTTGCCAAGTGGTGCCATGTCCGCACCTGGGATCCAAACTGGCAACCCCGGGCCGCCGAAGCAGAACATGCGAACTTGACAGCTGCGCCACCAGGCCGGCTCCTAATATGCACATTTAAAAACCACCATACAATTTTATTTGTTATTTGTTGTTTGGTTAACACCAAACACCTGTTTTAGTATATCTAATTAATACTGCCAACTTAGAGGACCAATGTGTTCAGTAAAAACAACAACAACAAAAATGATGAGCAAGACTCCCCTTACTGGGGTTTAATGAAAGTAAAATCAGTTGAATAAACCTAAATATTCTCTCCTTTTATTTTAGCTAACACTTTGCAACATTCAAATTTATGTTAACAGATGACTCTATTAAGAAGCCAAAAATTGAGTCAAAAACAATAAGCACGTTAAATTCCTGGTGAAAAAGAGGTAAATGATTCATTGATTACATCTCGAGTAGAAAGTGAAATGAATTAATTGCGCTGTTCACATCACTGTGAAAAACATTTGCTTCTTGAGCATCCTCTTCTATGAATTTGACAAAGAGCTTTATAAAATACATTCTTTAACTAATTGCATCATGAATGAAACATGTTTTCATCCCTCCCCACAGGATAATGCCCATGCATTCTAGAATTGAAAAAAATGATAAAGTGAAATAGATAAGTGATTAAGAATCAATAACTTCATAATTCATGAGAATAAAAGTTCTGATCTTTTGTTTAATAAGTGCAGAAGGCTTATCACCCAAAAAATACATCACTGTGTAGGGCAATCTTCTCTAGAGTTGGAGTGTGTGTGTGACCGTGTGGGGTTGCTTTTGGAGAAAGAAAGAAAAAAAGCCCCGAGCATTTCAGGTGATTATGTATATCCCAAACAGTAACCCCCCAGGTGAGAATCGCTGCTCTAGGATATTTTTGTTATTATATTTGAAATTCAATATTTTTCTTTAGTTATGCTGGTCTGTTATTTCTAAACTCACTTTCTTGTCAAATCCGTATTTATTACATTCCATACATCTCAAGAAATTTTCAAGGATCTTTACTTTTGGGACTGGCCCGGTGGCACAGTGGTTAAGTTCACACATTCCACTTTGGCAGCCTGGGGTTTGCAGGTTCAGATCTCAGGTGCGGACATGGCACTGCTTGGCAAGCCTTGCCGTGGTAGGCGTCCCACATAGAAAATAGAGGAAGATGGGCACGGATGTTAGCTTGGGGCCAGTCTTCCTCAGCAAAAAGAGAAGGCTTGGTGACAGATGTTAGCTCAGGGCTAATCTTCCTCAAAAAAATTAAATAAAATAAAAAAGATCTTTACTTTTCATAAGCAATGGTCCCTCTACTTCTATTCTGTTGCTAAGTCCAGAGCTAATGATGAGATGAATGAATTACCTATGCTCTCACCTGTGAGTGAGAGAAGAGCATGTAACTTGGGGAACGATTTGTGGTTGTACAATAGAAGACTCTTGGCCATGTCTGATTCACTGCCTAACCTTCAGGGCTTCAGACAATGCTAGGCATATAAAGGCATCCAATAAATATTTATTGAATAAATCATTGAATAAATGAAGGAACCTTCAGATTTTGAGACAGGGAGAACATTACTTTCTGAAATAGAATCCATTGAAGCAACATAAAACTAATCACATTATCTACTGCTCGCTGTCTCCCTAGGCTGTGTGCTTCCCAAGACAATTATATATGCAGTTGGTGAGTTAAGTTTGGCAATCAGAACTCACCAATAAGCCTAGAGAAATCTCCCCAAATTTTCATTTGGGAGACCTCATTCTGAAATATAACCAACGTAGGAAGAATGATAATCTGATTAACTGTTATATATAAATGCAAAGTGGGTTATACTGAAAATAATTGTTGATTAATAAAGAATTCTGAACAAGCTTTCACTCCTTTGCAGAATACTGAGAGCCTGTCATATGCCTGGCCTAGGCAAGGAAGCAGTGTGACAAAGATGAGCAATACAGATGAAGGCCCTGCCACGTGGAGCTTAGTCTGATGAGTGAAACAAACATTAAATAATCACATAGTAAGTATAAGTATGTGATCGCAAATCTGATAAAATGTTACAGAAGAAAAAATGTTTTCAACAGAGGGAATAATAATGTCAAAGAAGTAAGGCATCATGATACCTTTGAAACTGATGGGAGAGGCCAGAGTGTTTGGAGAATATGGACTCACTCAAGAGAAGAGAGGAAAGAGACACAATGAGAGCTGGGTAGCAAAGCTCTCGCCAAAACAAGGTGCCAATAGATATTCATAGAAAGAGCATTAGACGGTGTGTCATGGCACCCTCGGCCCCTGACCCTCAGATTGATTGGTCACTTCTTCCTGAGAGAAACCCAAAGCAGAGGCAGGCACAGGAGCAAATGCAGGCAAAGGAACACTTCATTCCTTAACAAGCCTGAGCCAAGAAACCATTTTCCCAGGGTAATTCAGTCTTATTGACCCAGAACTAAAACAGACAGAAAAATCTCTCTATGTTTACCCTAAAGGACAAATTTTAATTTCACAGGTTTTACCAATAAGAGTAGAGAATAGTGATCTACCTTGAGGCAGACAACACCTAAGGGTGGTAAGAGTTCTCAATTACTTGTTTAAAAATCCGCCTCCACATTTTAACATCATGTGTTTCCATGAATGGAATTCCTTTGCAAGCAGCAGAGAGAGAGGAGATATAATCTAAGGTTGGGACAAAGGAAATATCACTTTTCA
Organism: Equus caballus; assembly: GCF_041296265.1. Lineage (NCBI taxonomy): Eukaryota > Metazoa > Chordata > Mammalia > Perissodactyla > Equidae > Equus > Equus caballus. The sequence continues at coordinate 29,399,745 of NC_091704.1, forward strand.
GGTGTAGTACCTCATTTGGATGATTTGCAATTTGGTTTTGAGAAAAATGTCTTAAAATACCTGTAAAAATGCATCAAACGTTAATCGTGGTAAGGCAACGTGAAGACAATGTGAATAGGAAAACTGTTCTCATGATTAGCCACCAATATTAAGGAGGAAAACAATTGTCTGGACGTGAAGCTGTCTCTTATATAGAAGAATTTACAATATTATCTTTCTGTATGTTTTGTAACCTCTATTTTCTTGAGTCTATACTGTACTTACGAAAGCATCATTCATCTTAGCACACATATTAGAGGAGTTCAGGTGGAACCTAGGAATTTTGTTATCCAAATTGGGTGACTGTCAGCTTAAAATCACATTAGACTGCGTGTTGACATAGTGAATAAGCACGTTAGAGTGTGGCCATATTCATCTATGCCATATTTACCCAGTGTGATTTGGGGAGAAGAATAGTCCAGAATGCTCTTCTAGGCATGCTTTCTTTATTTACATTAATCTTGATTATTTCAATTAAATTTATTAATGACTTGATATTTAATGTTTAAAGCCTAGCGGTTTATTGGCAATTTAAAATAGCATGTCTATTAATTAAAGATGCTTCAAAATATGATAATGATTTATTTCTTTAGGACAACAACTTAAAATAATATATGTAAAATTCTAGAAAAATGAAATTGGAAATTATTACCTAACAGAAACTCCACCCATTGACCTCCTCCTGTCATGGTCAGGGCTATATCGGAATATCTGGGAAAGAGAGACAGGGATCCAACTCTCTCCCTCCTGTTAGCTCTCCCTGTGCCAGTGCTTGGTGTGAGCTGAAAGCAGAAAAGGAAAGGGAGGCAGTTTCTTGCAAGTCTGCAGGGTTGAAGAGTACTCTATTCTTACCCAGTCCGAAAGGAGTCGGAAGCTCCATAGTGTCACAAAAACTAATTAATCCTAAAATTTTCTTTTCTTCTTCTCTTGTTTCCCCAGAATGATTACTGTGAATGTGCTGGCCTTCCAGGACAACCAGGATTTATACATTGGCAAAAAGATGGCTCCTTTTAATATACAAGGAGATATGAAATGTACGCATAAGTTCCCATCATATTATTTGACTGGGCATTCCATTTCATCATTTTATATTTTGTGTTTGATTATATCAGGGATTAGCGTCTATAAAAAGAGGGTTTTGGACGACCTGTTGGGTTTGGTTCATGCTGAGATTGTGCTCAACAGTATTCCAGGAATGCCTGTACAAAGCCAGTGCTGTATACTCCAAAATTAGATGAGACCAAAAGTGACACTCTGAAGCAAGAACAATATGGAGCAATTATTTTGGATTAAATTGCTTAAAATCCCAATTCCTACTTCCCTTTTTCCTTCTGATAATTTTGTCTTGGGGCTGCTTGTAGTCTTGTCCTCTGAGGCGGCCAAGCCATGTCCATGTATATAAAGAATGACGTAGCAGTGTGAGAATCTCCAAAGATCCCGTGTCCTAAGCTACTGAGAATATGAGCATCATTTCCATATAATTCCGCGCAATTATTATTACAAGGTGATTTATTTTAACTTTGGGTTAGGGAAAAGAAAATTTGCACGTAATCTAGTTTTTAAATAATAAATATCAAAAGTAATTTAAATAGTAAATTAAATCAAATCCTTAAAGAATTATTGTAGGTGAGTATCTTAGTCAGCTCAGGCTGCTAGAATAAAATACCATAAATTGGGTGGCTTGTCGACACAGAAATTTATATCTCACAGTGCTGGAGGCTGGAAGTCTGAGATCACAGTGCCGGCATGGGTGGGTTCTGGTGAGAGCCCTTTTCCAGGTTGCAGATGACTGACCTCTCCTTGTGTCCTCACATGGAGAAGAAAGAGTGAGGCAGCTCTCTACCCTCTCCTTATAAGGCCACTAATCTCATTCATGAAGGCTCCATCTCATGACCTAATCACCTCCTACAGGCCTCGCCTCCAAATATCATCACACTGGCAATAAGATTTCAATATGTGAATTTTGGGAGGACACAAACATTCCATCCATAACGGTAGGGAAACAGAAAGGTTTACACAGGAATGTGGATAGTTTCATGAGTCTGCGAACTTACTTTCTCTTCACTTTCAATTTTCAGCTTATTGGAACCTACCCTGGATATCCATCCACCAGTGGAAAATAACTGTTTTTAGGTGGAAAATTCATACAGCTTTTAGCTGTGATTTCAGTTTTGCAGGGTACTGTAACTGCTAGGCCAGTGGTCTTTGGTGAAGACAAGCTTTGAGTATCAGATCACTTGATATGATTAAGCACATTCCTGTTTCATTCCACAGATACCATTAGTAAGTCAGATGTGAAACTCCCTTTTGATACATATCACCGTCCTCTGATTAGTGCACAACTTCCCCCTTGGTGACTCCATTTCCTCATTTCTAAAATGAGGATAAATAGATGTTATGAGGATTGAGTAGAAAAATACATGTCAACACTTGGTACTAAGCCTGGCCCATATGAGGGCTTACTAAATAAATTGTTTGCATTGACATTATTATTACGTAGATTGTTTTTAAGTCAAGAAGATGTAGAAATTATAACATAAGATCATGCTCTTATATTAGCACTTTTCCCTCCAGTCCAGTGCCCCATCAACCACCATAGTGATGAGACAAGACGTAAATGAAACATTACTGTAGTGAAAGGAACACTAGACATGTAGTCAGAAATCTGGGTCCAATTCTGACACGGATGTAGCATTACTATGTGCCAGGCACTGTTCTAAGGATCTAACATACATTAACTAGCAAATTGTCACAACAACCCAGTAACATAGGTGCAATTATTCTTCTGATGGAGAATTTGATGCAAAAGAAGTTAAGTAACTTGCCCCAAATCAAACACTTTGGCCAGCTGTGAATCTTGGATTTGAACCCAGACAGACAGCTCCAAACCCATGCTTCATAGTCTTAGCCCTCTTGGCTTCAGTTTTCTCAATGGTGAAATGAGAATAACCTCGCACTGGAACTAGAAAAAGCTATCCCAATGCAAAGAATGATTGTTATTAAGCTGCTTACCCAAAGTGTATTGCTATCTGTATAAGGAAACAGAGTATGGCTGAAGTAATATCACCAAAGACGCGATGTTAGGATTATTTCAGGTTCAGACTTGATTGTAGTAGCCACATGTTTAAATGGGCATGTAAAAGGATGTGCTATCTGCTGAATGGTAAACTCATGTATTGGCATGAATTTATTTTGCCTCCTGGGTGAGTGTAATTGCCTATTGATTCTTAGTAAGGCAAAAAATAAAATAAAAATAAAAATAAAAAAAGAGTGACATTCACAACCTTTGCTCTTTAATTTCTGAACAGAATTGTAGCCTAAATGGAAAAATGACATTATTTTTCCATCAACACTTCTCAGAAACAGGGCCAAGACTTTTCCTAATTGCTTGTACATAATTGGTGCTCAGTAAACATTTTTGGATTAAAAGCTTAACCCAGTATAAATACTTCCGGCATCATTAGACAGATTTGTGCTGCATTCCTGACCAAGCATCTGATAGGCAATAGGCAGAAATATGCAACCATAAACCTTTATTTATATCATTCAAAATTGCAAAATTATGTATGAGCATCAGGACACTGCAGTTTAAGAAATTATATAAGGAATCTCAGTGTACTGTGAAGTGTAGACATAGAATGAAAAGCTATATCTAGACTGAGTTTGAAACTGCTCCCAGCTAAATAACAAATATTAAATTAAACAATGCTTTCCTTCCCTTCTTAGAATTTAGAAATGTGCTGGACTTTGTTTTGGACAGACCAGTTTTCTTAATGAAAGAGAGATTGAAGAAGGAAAGAAGAGAAAAAGAAAACATCCAGGGATGTTGGAAATAAAGCGTCCCGCATACACTATTGGTAAATGTCCTTGTACCAAGCAAAGACTTTGACAAAAACACTGTTGACCTCAGAACTGTCTTACACTTGGGAATTATGCTTTTCAAAATAACTTTGTAACACCCCATGAAAGCCTTATTAAAAATGTTATAAAGAATTGGGTGATTGTTCATTTATTCTCTGCCTCTTTTCTATTATTTTAATTCAATGCATATATATATAATTCAATAGAATTTCTAGGTAGCACGTTATTCATACTTTTAAAGGTTATATGAAAAGCGTGGTTAACATGAACTAAATATATCATGTGCTCAAATCATTGAATAATGTAGTCATCATAACTCCTGTAAGTATGGTACTCAAAATCAGAGTATAATTGTAGAACTCAATCTACTTCAGAACTCTAAATAAAAAGTTAACTTCATTTTGGAATACAGCATGATGAAAAATTTTAAAAAGAAGATTTATGTCTCACTCAAAAATGTCAAATATGTCTGTGAAAACTTCTTATTCCTTAGTGAAATATTTGTTAACTATGATGCATTTGTGGGCTCCTGAAGTGTTTTGTTACAGCTTCCTTGGGATATTTTCATCAGATGAATTTGGCAGCCCCACTATGATCTTGGGCATTGCTAGTCAAATGTGATCCATGAACCAGTGCATCTCGTCTGTCTCTCTTTGTTCTTAGGCTGCAAAGATAACCAGAAGCTTGACCAGCATATAAGCCAACGACACCAGTAAGCTGACATTTTTTTTTAATAGCATCACTTTCCCAATAAAGAAAGTTGTGTGTGAATTTACATTCTGGGGCAAGTTCTTTTATTTCCTTAGGGACCAGTAACTGTCTATGAACTGGCTACACTGAGTGGCACTGCTCTAGTCCATTTTTAAGTGAAAGACACTAGTGTGATGCTTCAAATCTTAGGTTCTGTTGGCAGGCGAAACTGAGTTTGAATCTTGGCCTAGCAACTCAGTAATCAAATGATCTTGAATGAACTGCTCAATGTCTTAAATCCAATTTCCTTGTCTAGAAAATTTGGATAGTCCTGTCTCATAGATATTTGGGTAAACATTAAACTAAATAATGTAACATGCTTAGCACAAAATCTAGCATATATTAAGAGCTCAGCTCAAAATTTATGTTCTTAGTTGTTTCTCCCACATAATTGAGTGAATTATAACTTTGCTGTCTTCCATACATCTGCGACTGACAACCAAAACTGCTTGACATATTCAGACCAGTTAGGATGAGATTTTCCTTGAGTAATGAGGCACAATGTTGGCTAAATGCCTGAAAGGCTACACATGAAATTGAAATATTCCTCTTCCCTGAAAGGAGGAAATGGATGCCTATCCCAGAGACAGCAGGCATGGTAGAAAGAACAGCATAGAGGAAAGGGCATAGCACCTGATGCCAGAGGTTTCAGAGGCTGCTTCGCCTGCAGGTAAATACAAATATACACACGCGTGTATACATTGCATAGCGCTGAATGCAGAGAGGGTGCTCAAAGTAGTTTTTATATTCAGTCATCACTAATTGTGTGACATAGTAGACCATTTTTATGCAGAAATATATTTCTTATTCTGGAATCCAGTGATCCAAATACTTTAGTCAATATCTGCATTTATATCTTCTTACTCCCCACCACTGATTTTATCAGCTTTACCAAATCATCAATAAATGAGGGAATCCCCAAAAGTTCTGCCGTACCTGAAACACTTTCAGAATTGCATCAATATTTTGTAAATCATTGACAAGTCCAGTTAATCCCAGTATGACTCATAGCATGTCTATGTAGCCACTGCCATTTTGGTAGCGTATAATTACTTGATTGGCATAGTTTCAAGCAAAGGTGGTAAAAATAAAATCTGAATGGGGTAGCAAGCATTTTTGGGTTTCTCATCTCTGTTTATCTACTCAGCTCATAAACCAGGTTCTGAGCAGACAAGGAAGGGAAGGAAGATCCTCATTATTCTCTTTCCCCAAATCTAACCTTATGGAAATTTATGAAATAGCAGTTTATTATCAAGCCCTGCATAGAACTATACACTAATACCTGTATTCAGGAGTGCATTTAAAAAATGCATGGAAATGAATAAATTTTGCCTATTAGTATAGACACATATTGCCAAAAAGTGTATGAACATAACTCGTGCAAGCTCTTGCTGCAGTGTGCACATATGCTTTTCATGCTCTATAATTGCACACGCAATCATGTATGTGCGGATGTTGCTTCGCTGACCCAAATTTATTCAGTTGCTTTACATGTTTCTTCTTCTAACCCTAATTGCCTCCTAACTATCTTGTCCTGCCTCCAAGATTATTTCACTCCAATTTATCCTCCCTAAGGCTGCCAGAATGAATTTTCTAAACTGCCAATCTGAGCATGCTACTTCCAGTTAGAATCCTTCAATGGCTGCCATTGCCCCAAGGATAAAATCTGAACTCCTTAGCATGGTCTAGTCCCTGCCTATTTCCCTGGCCTCAGCTCATATTATTCTCTTGCTTAGTCTAAATGAACTATAGTATTTGCAACTCCTTACCTGGTCCAAGCTCTCCTCAGTGCCTCTGTCATGCTCCTCCCTCAGCCAAAATTATCCTCCTCTTTCTCCACACATTGCCTGATAAACTCTTACTTTATAGTTGTTTCATGCCAGAAGCCTTCCTTGCTGGCCTCCTCAATCTCTCTGAGGGCTCCTGCAGGACCACCTCTTACCTCTCAATTAATGTGCAAATCTTGTAATGAAATGATCAGCACTCGTCTCTAAACCTCCCACTAAGTTGGGAGATCCCCAAGAACAGGTAGGGTTTTCCTCTGTGACTTTCCAATTGCAAAGTCATTACAGACCTGGCACATAGCAGGTGTTTAATCAATCATGAATTAATAAATATTTGAAGTGCTGAGCTGGAATTGCACAACTGCATATCTGAAAAGTATCCAAGCAAAATGTAAATATTCTCTTTCTGGAATCCTTAATATTCAGAGACTAAAATAGCCAATACTTATTCACCTCTAGTTCCAGGTGGTTTCAATGGTGAGGGGGCAGAGTGGGCAGACACAGTACTTATCATCAGTTTATTTGCCAGGTCCTCACCCTGCATCTTAAATAGTGTTCAAATCAACTTATTTTCCTGGCTGTATTGTTTTACGCAAGGAAATACACACACATAAAATGTGGGCACAGCTCCAAAATAGCCTGCGTTACTAAATAGACTTCTACATTAAAGAAAAGGTTGCATTCTTTTTCAAAGGTTATAATAATAAAAATAGCCTTCTAGTTTTCAAGCATTTAAAGGTATTCATTTCGTTGTATTAGGTGTTTTCAGTGACTCAGATGGGGAGTTTTAATTTTAACTGTTTGCTTGATATTGTCACTGTTTCAATGGTCTCAGCTTGACTCAGATGTCAATACCTAGCCTAAGTAGTTAATTGAATAGCACAGTTTGCCACCCCCACCGCCCCACTCCTGAGGCATCTCTAGGGACAAACAGATAGCATTTATCCAAGCTGCCTTCTGACAATTCTTCACAGCCACAGGCAAATCCTGGCAGATCCAAAACAAATACACAGAAACTACAGCTCAGCTGGAGCCTGGACACCAAAGGGGAAGAGGGCAAGGGACAGTCTTTTGTGCTATTGGCCGTCACATACTGGAACTCCTGAGGAACACAGGGTTATGTGATGGCGGAAGTTAGCGGCTGAATAGGCACAAGTTCTCATTAGCCCGCATGTGGTGTCTGATTGTGCTCCTAAGAAGGCTGGATCTAAAGGACTCTTCTAAGAGTCTGTGGCCTTAAAGATCAGATATTTGGACTAGAGGAAGTTTTGTCTTAAAGAGTTACTTGAGCATTTTCCAGATGAGGAATGAAGCAAATAGTGTGATTTCTTCCATTTTCTCACATTTCCCTCCATCTTGGGCAGTGCAAGGTTAATTTTGCATTGCATTTCCTGCTCTGTGTCTCAAAGGATCAGGAAAAGCATAGCAAGAATCAGAGACTAAGGTAATTATTTTCTCGACAACACCGGGAGAGATCAACCAAAGTTCTCAGTTTTACATTTTATATCCGAGAATATCCTATGAGTCTCTGATTCTCAAAATAAATGGCCTCTCCTCCTGGGGCAAATCCTGCTTCTAGTTTGCCTGCCTGTCCCCTCATTTCTTTTCCTTCTAATTACCACAAAGAAAACCTTTCTCCTTGGTACAAACTAAATAAGAGTTTGGCTCCCAGGGAAGTTTGCTTAGAGATTACAGATAAATGAGTGCAAACAGTCATGGTTCTCTAAAATGGAAACTTAGGCTTCCCTGGAAAAAGATTTCAGCATTCTGTAGGTGAGCTACTTGCTGACTGCTCATTACCATTTGATCAAAAACAACATCTGTCATGGTAGAGCCAGGAGGAAATCTCTTTGGCTGCTCATTAGTTTTACTTTCTTTGCCTCATGTTTAGTGACAAGTGACATCTTTTGGATGATCAGTATTTGTGGGGCCCACAGATATTTGTCCTTTGAGAAGATGTTTAAATGTTAAGGACTATTCTGGTCAAGTTGCAAAAAAGGCCTGTTCCCTAGATCGGCCCCTCCTTAAAAGGGAGAGGTGGTACTGCCTTCCCAGATGCTATCATCCTGGCTTGCTACACATTGGCTTCCTGAGGAAAAGAAGAATGAAAAGGACCCCTTTTCTAAAGTTAAAAAAAGGATAGGAACTGGGGTTGGCCCCATGGCCTAGGGGTTAAGTTCATCATGTTCTGCTTCAGCTGCCCATGTTCAGTTAGATGTGTTGTGGTGGCGTTCCACATGCAAAATGGAGGAAGATTTCCATGATTGTTAGCTCAGGGAAAATCTTCCTCAGCAAAAATAGATAAATAAATAAACAAACAAATAACCACCTATAAAAAGAAGTTAGACTTCTGGATTCATGAAACTTTAACACTTATTATGTGGTAAAATGGAGTTCAGATTTGCACAACATAGGTGAACCTGGAGGGCATTTGCTCAGTGAAATAAGCCAGACAGACAAAGACAAATACTGCATGGTATCACTTACATGTGAAATCTAAAAACAGTAAAAAAAATGAGATCAAACTCATGGAAACAGACAGTAGAAAAGTGGTGGCCAGGGGGTGGCAGTGGGGGAAATAGGAAGAAGCTGATAAAAGATACAAACGTCCAGCTCTAAGATAAAGGTCCGAAGATCTAATGTCTGACACGGTGACTAGAGTTGATAACGCGGAGAGGAGCGCTTAAATGTTCTCTCAAACACACGCAGAGTCAATATGTGAGGTGAAAACAACAACTGGAGTGCAGACAGAGGAGACCGT